>NW_011494708.1:1429243-1434066 GCF_000754665.1 Bison bison bison | reverse complement strand
CACTTTCATCAAGAGGCTTTTGAGTTCCTCTTCACTTTCTGCCATAAGGGTGGTGTCATCTGCATATCTGAGGTTATTGATATTTCTCCCAGCAATCTTGATTCCAGCTTGTGTTTCTTCCAGCCCAGTGTTTCTCATGATGTACTCTGCATAGAAGTTAAATGAGCAGGGTGATGACAGCCTTGATGTACTCCTTTTCCTATTTGGAACCAGTCTATTGTTCCATGTTGAGTTCTAACTGTTGCTTCCTGACCTGCATATAGGTTTCTCAAGAGGCAGGTCAGGTTGTCTGGTATTCCCATCTCTTTCAGAATTTTCCACAGTTTATTGTGATCCACACAGTCAAAGGCTTTGGCATAGTCAATAAAGCAGAAATAGATGTTTTTCTGGAACTCTAACGCATGGGTTCAAATCCTAGCTTCATCACATATTAATGTTTTTTAGTTGTATGGTCTTGGGCAGGTGAGTAAAGTCTATGTGTCTTAAATTTCTTTTCTAAATAAATGGAATTAATAATATTATCTATTTATAATACTGATGTGAGAATTAAGTGATCAATTCAGGTAAAAATCCTAGAGGTGTAAGTCTCAATTATGCCTTTTGTCTCAATTAACTCTATATTAGAACTATTTGGAGTCCTCTGACTTTCTGTTTTTCCATCTTTATATTTCATGTGCTGTGAGTGCTGTTTTACATAGTGTGATCATTAGAGACTTAGGAATAAGATAAGTTTAGTAGAGACATTAAGGCAGTGAGGCTGAGGACCGTGTAGCTTTCTGGGAGAAGGATATTTGGGCGGAGGGAATTTTGGAAGAAATGTTCTGTGGTGGGGGCATTTCTGAAGGCTCTCCATAAAACACTACCCATGACACATTATGTGGTGAAAAAGATAAAGTAAAAAGAAATACATAGGCTTTAAACAGTGGTGATGCCACATTAATTCAGAGATTCAGAGGTACTACGAGTGAGATGCATTCTTAAGTACTTTACACACACACACACACACACACACACGCACACACAGACATATGTGTATGTATATATATATCAACCATTTAATCCTCACAACAGTTCTAAGAAGTGGGACCATTCCGGAGTGTTCTAGGTAGGTAAAGCAAGAAAGCCAGAGTCAAGTGTATGTACTCATGCGCTCAGTCTCGTCCCACTCTTGGTGACCCTATGGACTGTAGCCTTCCTGGCTCCTCTGTTCATGGAATTCTCCAGGCAAGATTATTTGGGTGGGTTGCCATTTCCTTCCCCAGGGTATCTTCCTGATCCAGGGAATGAACCCGTGTCTCCTGCAGCTCCTGCATTGCTGGTGAATTCTTTACTGTCTGAGCCATCAGAGAAGCCTAGAGATAAGAGAATGAACAGTAAACAGAATAGGAAGGAAATCAGAGATGTGTCAAGATGGGGTGAGAGGTTAAAGAATGCAGGCCTTTGGGGGCCATGATAAGGACTTTGGATCATAGCAGCAGTGAGCTGGGAAGTGGCTGGAGGGCTCGTATGAGAAGATGAACATATGAGAAGGATCACGGGATAGAAGCAGGGGTATGTCTGTTAGAAGGAGAGTGTAGTAATCTGGGTAAGACATGGTGGTGGCTCTCACGTAAGTTGAGGGAATATATTTTGAGGACAGAACTGACAGACTTGGTTAAAGAATTGAAAGTGATGTGTGAGAGAAAGAGAGACATCAAAGACAACCTCATGGCTTCTGGTTGAGCAATGATGCACTTGGGTTGCTGCTTACTGTATTTACTGAATGACAATGGGAGAAGCAGTTTGGTAGCCTGGAGGCAGCAGGAGGTTCCATCAAGAATTGTGTTTAAAAAAAAGAATTGTATTTTGACATTTGATTGGAGATGTGAAACAGACAAGTGGGTATAAGAGTCAAGTTCTGGGGAGAAGTTTGGGCCTATTGAAAGTTTAACATTTGAATTTCTAGAACTCAGCCTTGTGGAAGGTCTACATGACCTTGTCACTGAGATGTCTAGTTGGGATGTGATGGGTGGGGGGAATCTTTCTTGTTTTTATTCTTCTCTAAATTTCAGTTTCAAGATTTTTCTGTTTGACCTGATTCTTCCAACTCATTAAAGACATGAAGGAAAGAAAAGGGATCTGCATTTTGTTTCCCAAATTCCTCTCAAAGTGGCACTGCTTTTGAAAACAGGAAAGGAGTTGGATAACCACAGAGAGAGAGATCTTTTGAACTGAGAATTGGTAATGATCAGGCATATTTGATATGAGGAGGGAACTAGAAATGGTTCATACTCTTTTGTAATATAAGACCTTAGTAGGGTGTGCTTAAGACATTCTTAAATACAGATACAGTGAAATATGTGTGTGTTTGTGTGCTCAGTCACGTCTGACTCTGCAACCCCATGAACTGTAACCCACCAGGTTCCTCAGTCCATGGAATTTTCCAGACAAGAATGCTGGAGTGGGTTGCCATTTCCTCTTCCAGGGGATCTTCCTGACCCAGGGATTGAACTCACATCCCTTGCATCTCTTGCATCGGCAGGTGGATTCTTTACCACTGCATTGCTTAGGAAGCCCTGCATAATATATAGCTAATATAATCCAAAGAGCATTAGTTCTAATATTGCTGTGATATATTGACTATATAATATTATTCTTGGCTGCCATTATTCTTGATGGCTCTTCTTGTTTTCTTCTGTTGTTTCCAAATACCAATGTAGCAGATCAGTTGCTTTTATTGTGCGTAACATTCTTCATCTTGCTTGATCCTTATATTTTGCTCTCATATCATTGACATCTCTAATTTAAATGAGGAAATAAAAAGCATGTTTTTTAATATGGGTGGTCTTGGATCAGAATTCTCAGTTATTTCATAGAATATTCAGAACTATGAAAAGAAAATTGGGGCCCCAGAAGATTGGGAAGTATTAGATTAAATAAATGTAAGCATGCTTTTTAACAAGATTTCTCATGTCATTAATATGCTAACATTACATGAAAACACTCTTAAAGGACTATAGCATTTCTTAGTTACTTGAGCACAGAAACAATTTTTTTTTTCAACTGGAGCTTCTCACAGTTTAATACTAGGAAGAACACATTTGAGGACAGTCTCTTGAGGACAGTCTCTTAATGACAGCTTAACCCCCAGGCATGATGTATGCCTATAACCCTGTTTTTCTGTGATATTTTTCTCAAAATCTCCTTTCTTGGGCCTTGTATGCCATATTGCTGTAGGCATTTGTTGCTATCTGGTAATTCTGATTTCTCACTACATTCTGGGCTAGGACATACATTTTGATTGATGCACTATTGTTGGTCATGCAAACCTGATTTCACTTTGAGCATGATTTGAGTTTGATGGATGCCCAGAGTGTTCATCATATGCAGAGGGCCTGTCCACACAGGACTTTCCTTTGTCCAAGTTTAGCTACAAAGTGCCACCTCAAGACCATGGCCATCCGTTAGACACAGATGCTTTGTGCTAGTCTTGGTCTCTGTTAACCTGCCTCTGCTTTCCTAAGCTCCTCCCAGTGTAATCCACAGCTGGCCCTATTCATGGGTTCAATCACACCCCAGTTGATTTTGCACCAACACAGAGAGGTCTTATTACTCCTCGCACTCTCTGTATCTTTAGGGGCTTCATATAAATCCATTGTTCTGCAAGTGGGTATTTGGTGTTCCTTGCTGAGAATGAGACCTTCCTACATGGCCATGAGGTCACAGGCCTTTGTTCCTACTGAGCCCAATTTTTATGTGGTCATTTCTGTCCATTTAAAACCTTCAGTTCTGTGTAAGTGATCCCATTTGGCCCTTGTCAATATCCCTAGAGGTTAAATATTTGTTTGTGGTGTTGGAGAAGACTTGAGAGTACTTTGGATAGCAAAGAGATCAAAACAGTCAATCCTAAAAGAAATTAACCTGAATATTCATAGGAAGGACTGATGCTGAAGCTGAAGCTCCAATACTTTGGCCACTTGATGTGAAGAGCTGACTCATATTGGAAAAGACTCTGATGCTGGGAAAGATTGAGGGCAGGAGAAGGGGACAACAGAAGATGAGATGGTTGGATGGCATCACCAACTCAATAGAAATGAGTCTGAGCAAACTCTGGGAGATGGTGAAGGACAGGGAAGCCTGGTGTGCTACATACAGTCAATGGGGTTGCAAAGAGTCAGACAGGGACTGAGAGAATGAACAACAAATAGAAAGCAAAGTTGCTTTATATCAGACAATTAATTAATTCAGGTACTTATTTGCTAATTAATCAAACACTTACTGAGGCTAACTGAGCATCAGACACTGTATTGGGTGAAGCAAATGAAAAAATGTTTAAAGACACACAGTCTCTGATTTCAACTGTCTCCTGATTTTAAGGAAACATAAATATTAATGTGTATGTAGTGAGTGTAATGGCTACTATTACAGGCAATCACGTGTTTAACACTTACAGTTCTTTAAATTAATAGACTGATTGCAAGTATCACTGCCATAGTGTCTCTAAACACAATATATCTACAAAAAAGTAATGTACAGGCATATTATGTGTTTTAGTAACTGTACTGCGAGGTACTGTACATACCTACTTCTGTAGGTATGTAGATGATGGTACTCCCTTCAATGAGTTATTTAGAATTTTCTAGGTGGGTGAAGAGTGGATGATAATGCAGAAATAGAAGAATCAGGTTGCTCAAGGGGATTGCAGGTTGCGGTTCAGTTCAGTTCAGTCACTCAGTCGTGTCTGACTCTTTGCGACCCCATGAATTGCAGCATGCCAGGCCTCCCTGTCCATCACCAACTGCCGGAGTTCACTCAAACTCACATCCATCGAGTCGGTGATGCCA
>NW_011494708.1:1408759-1429143 GCF_000754665.1 Bison bison bison | reverse complement strand
AGTCGGTGATGCCATCCAGCCATCTCATCCTCTGTCGTCCCCTTCTCCTCCTGCCCCCAATCCCTCCCAGGATCAGAGTCTTTTCCAATGAGTCAACTCTTTGCATGAGGTGGCCAAAGTATTGGAGTTTCAGCTTCAGCATCATTCCCTCCAAAGAAATCCCAGGACTGATCTCCTTTAGGATGGACTGATTGGATCTCCTTGCAGTCCAAGGGACTCTCAAGAGTCTTCTCCAACACCACAGTTCAAAAGCATCAATTCTTCGGGGCTCAGCTTTCTTCACAGTCCAACTCTCACATCCATACATGACCACAGGAAAAACCATAGCCTTGACTAGATGGACCTTTGTTGGCAAAGTAATGTCTCTGCTTTTTAATACGCTATCTAGGTTTGTCATAACTTTCCTTCTAAGGAGTAAGTGTCTTTTAAAGATATTAGGTTCCTAGAATTCTCTGGTAGACAAAGAATAGGAAAACCAACCCTGTACTATATCAGTCAATCCTATGTGAGTCTAAGATCTCAAGGTCCCTGGAAAAAGTGACTTTGTTAGCACAGACAAGAGTTAAGGGTGGGAACTTGCTATCTGCCTTATCAAGCAATATTGCATTGGCCTTTCAGAAATCTTAGAATCCTTTTCTCTCCACCCTGTCCACTCCTCCCCACATTTTGACAGCTCATTACTGACATCCTTAGTATGTTTAGCTTTCTAAATCCTAATGTGATAAGACTATTGGAATTTGGTGGGAGAATAATACCAGGTTTTAGCCAGGAAATAAATTGGTAGATGCACGTTGTTTATCAAGGATCCATGTGTGATTCTTCTTGTTTGCTAAAGGAGAAAGGCAAATGTTAGGTCATTTATTCACTCAAAACTCTTTGCTGAAAACAAACTGTAGACCAGCACAAAAATAATTTTAAGATAGGAGTCCTATTTTTTATAAAGTTAAGTCCAGGAAGCTCTAGAAACACAGAGTAGAGACAACTTACTCAATACTGATGGTCAAGGATGGCTTCTTAGAAAAAAATGACATTGACAGAGAGGCTTAAAGGTGACTCATCCCATGTATTAGGCAAAGACGGTGGGCTAGCACTGAACTAGTAAGATTTGGAGAAAAGAAAGGTGAGTGTCTGGTCTAAAGTGTCTTCTCTCTCTTTAAAGATGCAAGCAACTCTAGAAATTAGCGTAACCATGAGACAGTAAATGATTATTAGCTGCAGTGTGTGATAGAGATAAGTTTATGGGTGGTCAGAGGAGGGAAAAGATCTCCACGGTTATCAGTATGGCCAATTTATAAATGACTTAATTTGGACACTCACTTGGATACCTTGCCATCTGCTTTAAAAGAATTTCCTTTAATTATGTAAAACACCTGATCGTGGGGTGGTGCCTGCATTAATAGCTGCTTTTTTTCTTTTAGGGAAGCCTCATGTGCTCCATCTCACGTTGAACTGCAAAGTCAGATTACTTTAGATGTTCATACTGTTTGCCACTTGGCAATTCTAATCTATCCACAGCTGTCTGGGGTACAGTACTTCTGTGCATAGAGCTTTTGGAAGAAGTCAGAGCTAAGGAAACTCACCAGCTTCTACAGAGGCAAAAACTCACAAGGCACACACCTAACAATTTAATCTTTATGGCTGAGCAAGAGACCCACAGTATAATTTCAGTCTTTTTCTTGGCATGTGGGATCTGTTACTCCTGAAACCTCAAAATGTACATATTTCCCCCATATGAGATGTAATTCTGTTGAGTTAATTATCATACAGTTATAGCAACGGAAAAGAAAGCCCTAATCAAACGTGAACAGCTTGTCTAACTATTAACCAGGCCATGGTGAACCATTACTCAGCTCTGACTTGCATGATCCATTATAGACTTCTGCCCCTCTGTGAACAAACTCTTAAATGAGTCCACAAGCATTTAACCCCGAGAACCCTGGTCGCCTGGGATCCTGTGACTGCCTTTAAATTGTTTAGTCATTATATTTTAGTGGCCTGAGTCATGACGACCTGCCTCATTCCTCTCAACTTTGTGTCATGGGACAGAGTGAGAAGTATGTGACATGAAAAGCATAGCTTCCTAATATTTTCAACTACAACCGTGGTTACCTGTTTTCTTTTTTAAAAAATGTTTATTTGTTTAATTAATATTTTTGACAGCACTGGGTCCTTGTTGCTTTTGTGCGGGCTTTCTCTAGTTTCAGAGAGTAGGGGCTACTCTTCGCTGTGGTGTGTGGGCTTCTCTTTGCAGTGGCTTCTCTTGTGAAGCATAGGCTCTAGGCATATGGGCTTCAGTAGTTGCAGCACTCGGACTCAGTAGTTGGGGCTCATGGGCTCTAGAGCACAGGTTCAGTATTTGTGGTACATGGGCTTAGTTGTTTTGGGGCATGGGGGATCTTCCTAAACCAGGGATCAAACCTGTATCCCCTGCATTGGCAAGCAGATTCTTATCTGCTGAGCTACCAGAGAAGTTCCCTGGTTATTTGTTTTAAAACAACTCTACTTACATTCTGTTAGTATTAAGTTATTTAGTGAAAGTGTTAGTTGCTCATTCACGTCTGACTCTTTGCAACCCCATGGACTGTAGCCCGCCAGGTTCCTCTGTCCATGGAATGCTCCAGGCAAGAATACTGGAATAGGTAGCCATTCCCATCTCCAGGGGATCTTCCCAACTCAGGATCGAACCTAGGTCTCCTTATATTCTCTTAAGCTACTGAAAAATACCAGAAGTGTTCTGGATAAGTTTCCTTTCAAGGGTGATCCAGAACTCAGAGAATCAAATTTAGAGTATCTTTTAGTATTAACCTAACTTGATCTTTCTTCAAGTCAGTTCAGCTATTCCAATACTTCAGCAGTCAAATATGAAAAGATTCAGGTGTGATATGATAAACTTTGGTGTCACAATCTTAAATGCACGAAGAGATCAGTTTGTATTGATACAGGGTTCTGAGAGTAGGGTTTTATCTGGTTGAAAAAAGGCTAGCTTGTTAGGAATGAGAAGGGAAAAACAGAAAGGATAAAGCCAGTCTGATGGTCTGACACTGTCTTTGGTGTTAGGTAAGGAGAGAGAGGGTTCATAGATTCAGTTGATCCCTAGGCACACTATAAACCAGGCATAGAACCTAATGATAGCCAACTCTTTGCTTATCCTAAGCTTTATCAGATTGAGCTTACCTTGGTGTCAGCCACAGGTGGGTCCAAGCCATAGGTGATCAAGGTACTGGCCTTTCCTATGGAAATATGTGGTGTCTGTTACAGAGCCAACATAACAACTGATTGGACATGGAACAAATTTCATCTCCTGGGCTTTGACAGTGTGGGATGTTTATAAATGGAGGCAAGTAGCTGAGCTTAATTCTGCAAATATAGGCTTAACTATAGTAAATGAGCTCTTCTATCAATGAAAAGGTCTATATAACATTTTGGTTTTCTTTTGTTTCCTGGTAACTGAGGTCTGGGTAAAGAGGGGAGGGAGGTATGGAGAAAAGAGAGTGGAGGTGAGTCCTTGGTGGTGGTGCTGTTGAAGCTTCCACAGCAACCACCAATGGTAGCCACCCCCAAGGGCTCTGTCTGTAAGCACAGAGGCTGTTCCCATGAAAGAATCAGCCTTGTAAGATGAAGATCGGCAATCATACTGTCTTTCTTTTCCTCACTTCAGCCATCTGCTAACAAGAAAAGAAAGGCAAACATCTTGGGAATAAGAACTCAGTTGGGATAAATACTCCAGGGTGATTTGAATGTCAAAGCTTGCCTTCCAAGCTTACCTTGCTTCCTGAGAGCATTCAAAAACTGCAAATAAGCTTGGGTAGAGATGCCAAGGAGATGTTCCCAAGGGGAGAAGATACCAGTGAGAATGAAGCGTGTAAAACTGGGCCCAGGACTAGAGCAGGAATAAAGTAAATTAAAAAGAAGGTACAGACTAGTAAATGTATTCATAATTTGTGGAAGCACTTGGAGCTTGCAGAAAATGAGAGGGAGAGAGAGAGACAAAGGAAGAAGAAGAAATGCCAAGAACCCAGAAGAGGGTGAGAAAGTGCTGGCTAAGGGAGTAACCTCAGCCTGGGGAGGAGCAGTAAGAATGCTCAGGGATTCTAGACTTGTATACTGGGGACATTCTACAGAAGCACTTTGACATCAGAGCTCAGGCTGACCTCTCTTATCTTTATAAGGAAGCTATTGAAGGTGATGAATTCATTTCCTGCATATACCTCATGGGAAATAGAGATATCTCCATAGAGAAATAGATTGGGTTAGTAGAGGTCCACCTTCTATTTAGGAAAAGAAATAACAGGAATGAATGGGGAGTTAATGGTCAGAAGGGTGATGTGAATGTTTCATCTCTAACATAAAATAGGACTGAGATGGGAGCAGGATTGGTGGGGGCTGCTTCTCAGTGTTTTGGACGTTGTTTTCTGCTTCATTTCTACCACTCTGATCCTGTTTCTTTCCTCTAATCTAATAGGACCGAATTCAGGTGATCTAGAGTGTGTGCCCATGAGATGTAGGACAGCATGGATTACAAGAGTTTGGGGGGAATTGTAAGCAATTTTGTGGTCACTAGTGGCAATATTTTTTCCCAACAAAACTGTCTGTTGACAACTATCCTGAATAAACTGCTTTTTGAAAAGAGTGTGATTCCCCCAAACTAACAGCTAAGGAATGATTTTAAAGAGTAGGAGGATCAGATTCTGAAAGAGAACAATACAATTGTTGGGATGATCCACAACTTCATAGTAGTTTTGGATGTCCACTGCCCATTAGATTTTCCCAATCATGGTTAATTTTCACAAGCTTTAGTAAAAGTTTTGCCTTCTGATATTTTGAATAAATAATAACATAAAATTCTAACACAGGCAGGTAAGAGTCATTCCTACCCCCCAACCCCCAGCTGTTTGACTCTCAGCAGTACGAGGGGGAATCCATTTAATATTCCCATTTTCTCTATAACTCTGGATGAGGTATGATGATTGGGTTCAAATTTTCCCTTGTCCTGAATAAAGAATGTTCAATTTGATTCTGTTCTCCTCTAAAAAAGAAATAATATTTCCAATGAATAATTCAACTACTTGCATTATGTTAATTTATAAGATAACTTTGTATTAAAGTTATAACAACCACCACCACGCGTTGAGTATTCACTCTGCCAGGCAGTATACTTTGCTTTTTTTATGCCATCTTATTTAATCTCCATGGATATTGTATGAGGTAATATTTATATCCATTTTGTAGATGAGGAAACCTAAAAACTGAGTTCATTTCCTTGACTTTACACAGTTACTAAGAGGCGGATGAAAGATTCAAATATAAAGAGAACTGACTCTAAATCCACAAATATAAGCCTTAAGGTATACAGCCTGTCTAGGGCTTCCCTGGTGGCTCAGACAGTAAAGAATCCACCTGCAATGGGAGAGACCTGGGTTTGATCCCTGGGTTGAGACAATTCCCTGGAGGAAGGCATAAGCAGCCCACTCCAGTATTCTTGCCTGGAGAATCCCCATGGACAGAGGAACCTGGCAGGCTGTAGTCCATGGAGTCTCAAAGAGTAGGGCATGACTGAGTGACTAAGCATAGCAGGGCAGTGATAAAGTATTTCCAGGGGACTCAGTGGTAAAGAATCCACCTGCCACTGTAGGAGACACAAGAGATCAGAGTTTAATCCCTTGGTCAGGAAGATACCCTGGAGTAGGGAATGGAAGCCCACTCCAGTATTCTTCCCTGGAAAATTCTGTGGACAGAGGAGCCTGACAGGCTACAGTCCAGGGGCTCTCAAAGAGTCAGACACGACTGAACACAACACATCACAAGACAGTGATGAAAGTCTGTGATTGCAGTTACAAAAAAAAAAATTCCTACAGAATTTAATTGAATTTAGCATTGAATTGAAAATTATCCCTCTCTAGTCCTTGTCCTCAAGACAACATACTTCTGATGCTTTATGTCTCATAGTCAACCTGGGGCATGCATTCCAGAGCCAAACAAACCCATGTTCCCATCCTAACTCTTCCACCTCTACCTCTGTGCCCTTGGATGGGTTATTCAAATTTTCTGAACCTCAATTCATTCATTTTTTAAATTTAGATAATATGTTTTTTATAGAGTTGTAGAAAGGACTATGTTCTATAAACCAAAGATGCTCAGCAGATTGGCATAGATAGATTTTTGAAATACCTTCCCCTCTGTATTACCATATGGAACTATCTACGTCTTTAGTCTGTATGAAGACTTCTCATCTTGGATAATGACATCAAATGCTTTACTTCCTGGTCTTCAGATACAGTTATTTCCACTTAAGAACACAGAATTTATTGTATTTATGTAATATTTCTACCTCCTCTTGAGATATCTCATTAATAATGGTGGAGTCCTCTAATTTTCTGTTTTCTGTATCTTGATATGGGTTTAGAAAGTGTCAACATCTCAATAAATAACAACTATCCATAGGCTTTTTGGGAAGTTAATGCTCTATTGATTGCTGATGGCTCCTTTCCATCAATAGACTTGGTACAGATCAAGAGCAATAGTGCCCATTGTAGGGCCATTACAGATGGGTTTGGATTTCTTTGAAATCTGTCGAGCAGGGCTAATAGGATGTATTGTCATCCTGTAGATAGCACAAGAACTGCTGTGCTGTACTTAATGTGAAGGGACATTTCATAATTCTGGCTAAATTGGAATCACAAGTCAGATGAAATTTAGGAGCAAATTATAGTGATCTCGTCCTCTGGAAACTTTGAAAGAAGAAGACATTGTTGCAGTTGGTAATGGCTATGGATGACGTTTCTTTAACTCAAGAAGGAAAGTTACTATTTTAGGAGTTGAGAGTTTCTGGGGTCCAGTGACAGAAATGATCAATTCCAAGTAAACTAAAAAGGCTTGTGATTTAAAAGGGTGAGACATATTAGTGCTCAATGAAGCAGTGTGAAATTACAGTGTTTTTAGAAAGATGTTAGGAAGGCAGAATGGGTCTGCATAAAAATGGCTGCACCCCTGTTAGGGTTCTAAAAACAAGTTTAGATGAGAAAAAATATTAAAATCAGATATTAGGTGATTATTCTGTGCCAGTAACTGTATCAAGTGCATTATATATTACGTCACATAATTCTTACAACAAACTTTTAGGTAACATCTGCATTTTAAATCTGTGGTTCAGAAAGATTAAGTACTTTGCCCTAGTACTTATACCTAGGGCACTGCCTGACTTGGACCTGAACTCAAAATCTGTTAAAAAGTGTGTTCCCTTTCAGCCACATAAACTTTGGTGCCAGCCTCACGGCTTAGAACTCTTTAGTCTCACTCTACTACCTATTAGCCTTGCTCTGATAAGACTGGGCCTTCTGTTCTTTGTCTACATGCAAATTAGGCCACCTTTAGTATTTTGCCAGCTTTCCCAGAGGGCTCAGTGGTAAAAGAATTCGCCTGCCAATGCAAAAGAACACAGGAAACTCGGGTTTGATCCCTGGGTTGGAAAAATCCCCTGGAGGAGGAAAGGCAATCCTCTCCAGTATTCTTGCCTGGAAAATCTCATGGACAGAGGAGCCAGGTGGACTACCATCCATGGAGTCACAAAGAGTCAGACACAACTGAGCTTGCACACTTAGTATTAAGCCAGAGGTTAGTATTACCCAAGAATCTGCTAAGGGTAGTATCTGAGATCGGTAGAACTTGAGTGGGGGAGATATTCAAGGAGCCAGGACAGCCCACAGGCCTGCTGCTGCTGCTGCTGCTAAGTCACTTCAGTCGTGTCCAACTCTGTGCGACCCCATAGACAGCAGCCCACCAGGCTCCCCCATCCCTGGGATTCTGCAGGCAAGAACACTGGAGTAGGTTGCCATTTCCTTCTTCAGTGCATGAAAGTGAAAAGTAAAAGTGAAGTCGCTCAGTCGTGTCCGACTCTCTTTGACCCCCTGGACTGCAGCCCACCAGGCTTCTCCATCCATGGGATTTTCAAGGCGAGAGTACTGGAGTGGGTTGCCATTGCCTTCTCTGGCCCACAGGCCTACTCCTGGATAAATACAACAGCTGTGCTCTGCATCCTGTTTTTTCATGGCATCTTCATGTATAGAGAAAGGAGCTGACTCTACTGAGTATGGGGAAAGGCATGACATCACCACAATCATGAGACAGTCCTTGTCAGGCACTGTTCTAGATATTTTATCTAATCTACTTAATATTTATAATTTTTATGTTTATGATAAGATGTGGAAAGTTTGGAAAGATAGCACGTAGAGAAACCACGTAGGTTGTGCAGAATCACAGATCTAGAAAATGACAGATTTGAGATCAAGGTCTGTCCAATTCCAAGGGTTGCATTTGTACTACTTTAACCTATTCATTGGTTAATTACCAACATTTATGCACTGTGTGCTAGGTCTGGTGCTGGTTACAGGGAATCACAGATAAATAAGAAACACTTATTTATTACCACTCTTATAAATTCTTATAATTGCTACACTTATAAACACTTGTAAATTTCTACACTCAGAGTTTTGCATCTTTCAATTTTTAGTCAATTCTGTCCTATTGGAAGAAAATTTAATAGCTCTTGAATAGGACCAAGTCTTCAGTTTCTTCCTCTTCTGTTTTGCCCTGTATAATATTAGGTAAGCAGTAGGCATTCAACAATACTGCATAATTGGCTTATTCATCTCAAGACCTTGTTCTTCTACCATCTCTCACTGGAGAGATGTACCTTGAATCATGATTCCTCAATGCTTTGAAGAATTCCAACTTTGCAATTCCCTTGCTTTAGTACAATGAACATAATTAACAGAATTCTCTTCTATTAACAGAAATGGAAATAAGAAGGGTTAAGGATATAATGCCAACTGGGCATGAAAGAAGCTGGAAGAAGAAGCAAGAAACAGTGTGTCATAATCTCATAGGTCTTTTCCCTCTTGGGTTTCAATACTTTTCTTCTAATGCCAGGTTCTTCTGTACTTTTGCCCAGATCAATAGAGGAAGTCAAAAGAAAAAACACATGAATGGAAGTTTTAGGTGATGTCATTTCGTTTGGCTTCTCTTCCTTCTCTGGGCTAGTGGATGGAGTGGGAATTCATGGAGAACAACTTCCTAGGCTGGGCGACAGATCTCCATTTCATCTTAGAGCCCTACCACACAAAAGCATGTAGAGTTCTCAAGAGATGTCCCACACCTGGAATAATGTGCTTCACAGAAAAAGGTAAAATTTCTCCAAATCTAGCTTTTCTTTTAGTGTTTCAACCAACGCATCATATGTTCTCTCTCTCTCTTTCTCTCTGTCGTAGTACATGGATACCAACATGAGGTCAAAAACGTGGGTAGTGAGTAAAGTTTAAGGGAGAGTTCTATTCACTATAACTGATAGGCGCAAGACTATAGCTTTTGCGAAATTGAACAGTTACTTTGACATATGGACGCAAATAAACTAACAATGTGTGCCCATTCATTTTGGGGCATTTCCCTGGTGGTTCAGTGGTAAAGAATCTGTCTGCCAATGTAGAAGACTTGGGTTCAATCCATGGATCAGGAAGATCCCCTGGAGAAGGAAATGGCAACCCACTCAAGTATTCTTGGCTGGGAAATCCCATGGACAGAGGAGCCTGGTGGCTTACAGTGCATGGACTCACAAAAGAGTCAGACAAGGCTTAGCAACTAAAAAACAACAACCTTCATTTCTTTATCCATTCAACAAGTAGCCATTTATACAGTAACTCCTATGTAAGAGGCACAGCTCTAGGCTAAGAAAACATTGGTGGAATAATAGACACAATCTTAGCCCAGAATGAGCTGACAGTCTAGTGAGATAGTCTAAAATAAGAGAACAGACAAACACTTACACCATATTATTTTGTACTGCTACAAAAGGAAATGGCTAACATGCTGATGCCAAAGTAGTATGTTCCTCTCTCCACAGAAATCTTTATGTTGCTTGATCTCCTCTTTCTTCTCATTTATTCAAGTAGTCTCCAATTTCTTTTGTTTTATTGTAAAACTCCTAGCACATTGTCCTATACTTAGTAGGTATAATAAAAACATACCACCACAAATGTCTAACGCTTGTTGAGCACTTTCTGCATGCCAGTCATTGTAAAGAGACACCATCTATGTGTCACGTTATGCTAAAGTCTTCAATGAATAAGAGTTAATGTTTCTTGGTTATTTTTAATGTATCAGTGATTTTCATGTAATATACGTTTATTTAATCTTCATAAGATCCTTAGGTTAGTCAGCATTCTCAAGAGAAACAGACCAATAGGATATAGACATAGATACACAAAGTGTTAATCGCTCAGTCGTGTCCAGCTCTTTGCGCCTCCAGGGACTGTAGCCTGACAGGTTCCTCTGCCCACAGAATTCTCCAGGCAAGAATACTGGAGTGGGTTACCATTTCAATCTCCAGGGGATCTTCCCCACCCAGGGATCAAATCTGGGTCTCCTGCCTTGCAGGCTGATTCTTTACTGTCTGAGCCACCAGAGGCCCTATAGATATGCAAAATAGACCTATTACAGGAATTCATTCACACAATTATGGAGGATGAGAATTCCTATAATCTGCTATCTGTAAACTGGAGAAACAGGAAAGCTAGTGGTGTAATTCAGTCCAAGTTCAAAGGCCTGAGAATGGGGCGGGGGAGGGAGGGGGTGGTGTTGCTGATAAGTGAAGCCTTGCTGTGAGTCCAAAGACTTGAGAACCGAGAATGTTATTGATGTTTGAGAGCAGGAGAAAAATGAATGTTTCAGAGACAGCGAATGCACACTTTCCCCACTTTTTTGTTCTGTTCAAATACTCAGTAGTTGGATGATGCCCACCCACACCAGTGAAAGTGATCTTTACTCAGTCTACAGATTCAAATCCTAGTCTCTTCTGGAGACACCCTTACAGACACATCCAGAAATAATATTTCACCAGCTATCTGGACATCCTTTAGCCCAATCAGATTGACAAATAATCTTAACCATCACAATCCCTGTGAGGTGTTACTGTTATGACATAGGTTAGGTAATGTTTCCAAGTTCATGCAAGCTATCTGGACTCAGACCTGATCCCAGCTGGTTTTACTCCATGGTCTGCATTGATCATCACTGTGTTAGTGGGTTCATAGCAACATAGCCTAAAATTACATTAAACATCAGAATCCATGGCATATATAAAGGAAAATATTATTTGGGGAAGTTTTTTCAGTTATAATACACATATGTAATAAGTATATATGAACACAGTAATAATAATTTTCATTTCTTATGTGCATCATGCTCAAAAAATTTTAAAACACTGCTTCTAAACCATAAGGACCCACAGCACATTAATGTATAGGAATCCTCTCTCCATCCCAGAAGTGTCTACTATTTAAAAATGGGATTTTGGGACAAGGAGACATGACTTTAAAAGTGCCTGCACTGGGACAGAGAGGTGGGGGAAATAGGGAGAGGTTTGTAAAAGGGAATAAACTTTCAATTACAAAATGAATAAGGTTTGAGGATCTAATGTACAACAGGGTGACTAATGTACAATAGGATCTAATGTACAACAATTGATAACACTATCTTGTATAATTGAAATTTGCTAAGAGTAGAACTGAAATATTCTCACACACACACATACCGAAAGGTAAATATGTGAGGTGATGGATGTGTTAATTCATTCAAAAAGAGGAATTCTTTCACAATAATACGTATACCAAATCATCACATTGCATATTTTAAACATCTTACAATTTTGTTTGTCAATTATACCTCAGTGAAGCTAGGGAAAAGGTGGATGCATTTTTGTGTGTGTGTGGTTCACAAACTTTTGGAGTCAAAGACAGCTGAATTAACCTTGCAGAACTGTAGCTGAAGATGTTGGAGATTCTTGACAAGTCCTATTTTTCCTCAATGAAAATATGAATTATGTTATTTTATTTGCAGGGTTACTGTGAAGATTGCATGTGATAACAGATTTAAATTGCCTGATATACCATTGATGCTTAACAAATATCCTGTCTTTTCTTTCTCTGACACCCCCACAATTCATACTCTATAGATGTTGAACCTTGCTCAAAGAAATTGTTAAAGATTCTGTGAGTTGGCTGTGTGACTGTCAGATGTTTGGCATAGTTATGATTTCCAATTTTTGTTTAGTTTACAATGACAGAGAAGAATCAGGTCATCTATTCTTTTAGGGCATAAGTAATGGGGCAACCATGGAGAAGGAAATGGCAACCCACTCAAGTCTTCTTGCCTGGAGAACCCCATGGACAGAGGAGCCTGGTGGGCTACAGTCCATGGGGTCACAAAAAGTTGGACATGGCTTAGCGACTGAACAATAAGAACAATGGGATAACCACTCAAGGTACCCAGGAGCCAGGATGTGCAGACATACCCACTCAGGTCTTACTCAAAGAAAGAGGCAATTGATAGGAAATGTCTTGGAGTAAAGTGAAGCTGTGCTTCTCCAGGTCTCTTCACACCAGTAATGTTTTAGAAGGTGAAGCTGCCAACACAAGTCACATGGAAGGATTCATGGAGATTCATTGAGCATAAGGCTCTTTAAAAACTGGAAAATTATAGACACTCCCTCCTACAGTGTCTGAGAACACAACCCTCCTGAGAACTCTGGAACCTGTATTTTTCCAGTGCTGCAAGGACTCTTGCTCTGAAATGAAAAAACAGATGCTCCTTGCAGCTGGTTTCACCTATTAGCTCTTTAATCTATCCTAGAAGAGAGCTCTGCTTCCGTAATAGCAATGTGTTCAATCTGGGTAGCTGTGCACGATGCCGGCCTGACAGCATTAAATTGCTGAGGAAATATCAGATACCAATTCTCTCTCTTCACTTCAATGAATGTTCTCACCTCCTTGCCCCTGCTCCAAGCTTTTACTCATCTTGCCCTCACACCAACCCCCTACCATCACCACCTTTGTAGTTGAAGCCATGGATGGAGATGTGTTTCTAACTACTTAGTTTCAATCAATCCCCAGCTCTCTTTAGATATTGAAAGACTCTTTTCATGTTGTTTTCTTTAGCAACATTTGCTTTTATTTGACTCACTGTTCCAATAATTGGGAAATGGAATCTTTGCTGAGAAGGTGTAAGTGAATAGGACCAAATAGTTGCAATTCAGCTGAAGCCGTAGGAAATGTATGAGGGTTACAACCCTTGTCAGAGTGAGACACTTGCTTTTATGAAGAGCATATATTTGAACAATTGCAACTAAATACAGTCGTCCTAACCCTTGCACCCATAAACAATGATTGTAAATGGTAACCTTTAAAAGAAAAGGAAAGACTCTTAGATGTGGAGTTGACTAGGTTGAATTGGTTTTTTGTACCAGGTTTTCAGATGTATGTGTGCACATGTTGTGTAAAATTTTGTATAGATATAATTTTTATGTCTTATTCTTTTAACATTTTCTTCCTAGCTTACTGCTAAAATTTAGCATTACTAACCTTCACTCTTAACTCATTTCTTCTACTGCATGTCTGCTACCTGATGCCTAGGTTAAGAAAACAAACCTTCCCCTTCAGTCATTGGAATCTACAGAAGCAAATACCAACAAAAACATGACCAAAAGTCAGTAGAAGGAGAAACAGAATAGATTGGAATTCCTTGTGGCCCCCCTCCTGCTTCCTTTCAGGCCCCAGGCAAGTGAGCATGTGCTAATTTGCATGGTTGACTAAATGGCATGCTTAGACCCCAAATTTGCATCTCTGCTTGGGTTCAAAAGTGGGTCCCTAAGCCAGTTTCCCTTGGTTCCTCTGCTATTACCCACTCATAAGTTAAACCCCTTTGGGAGTGGTGCTCACCAGGGTACATCTTAGTGCAGAGAAGCAATAATTGGTTGGGGCCCATTCTTCCTCTAATGTGGGGTACAGCCAGCTGGTACACATGTGATGGATAAGGTAGGGGAGAGAACAGGGTGGGAAAGAGAAGGAGATCATTTCCAAGGCAACATACAAAAAGCCTGGAGTGACTTGCCTCACTCTGCTCCCTTTCCTGAAGAATAAACTCACTATAATTAAAGGCCACTAGTTATCACATTCTCTTCTGCATTCTAGCCCTGAATGGGAAGGAAAGGTTAAAAGCAAGGTGAATAGCTTTATGTAAACCATACATTTCCCTGTGCTTCAGTTTCCTTACCTGTGAAATGGGAATCAGGTACTTGCCTGTTCTAATACACTGGACTAGCAGAAAGGATAGCATGGTATTTAGAGATTATTTGAGGTCCAATAAAGAAAAATACATTTCCTCTTGTATACTGTGTTGAGAAATCTGAAACAGAAGCCAAGGTCCTTGGCATGCCAGGGTTGGTACTCAACAACTGCCTGGGAGTGCAGTGGCCTGGGTGCCTCCCTTAGTGCCTCTCCTCTAGTTCACCTTGTCATTTCATGAAGGAGGACATTAAGACACAGAGCGGAAGCAGCTTGTTAAATCAGACTGTCAGAGCAAGAGTTCTGCAAAGACCACCATACATATATGTGTACAAGTAATGAGGATTTCATTAGGATATGAGTTCTATCTCTGCTTAGGAGAAAACTGAGCTGAGTAAATAATACTTTGGTGAGTGGATCAGTGTGGTTGCAAGTGTCCGAAACCTAACCCTAGCAAGCTATTGGCAAGTGGGTCATTTATCAATGTATATAATCATGGCAGAGTTGACTAACCAAACAAGGAGAAGAGGAAGGATCCAGTTGAGTCTCAGAAACAACCAGAATCAGGGGTGTGAGTGCACTAGACCTGCCCTCCACGTCTCACAGCATTATCTGTCTGCATTTCAGCTTCATTATTAGTAGTAGTAGTAGCAGTGGTATGTTTTCATTGCATGTTATCATTCTGAGGAGACATATGGGAAAAAACCAAGATTCACATTTTTTGCTTTGACCACAAGAGGGAGACTGTGTCACCCTCTGTGTGTCCTGAATTTTTAAATATCTTGGCAAAGTGCAGGGATTGGTCCAGATTGGGGAAGAGGGTGAGGCTAATGAAAACATGGCAGCTGCAGTCAGGAGCACATGGATGGAGTAGGGAAGGAGCTGGTCCCAGAAATTGAGTTTTCCTGGGCAAAACATAATGTGATGAGTCACTTAAAATATGTATCTAAACACATAAATCCAACCTCAGGTTCACTTGATGCCACAGAGTTCTGTCTCATATTTTGAATTAAGAGAGATGAACCTGAAGTTGTCACCATCCATCTCAGCTTCCACACTGGGCTGAGATGTATATTTTTCATACAATAGGTCTTCTCAATCCAAGCAAGATGCTCCTCTGGTACTCAGCTGGAGAACAGAGGGACTGTGGAGTGAAAGTGGCTTGCTTTAGACCTATTAGAATAAAAACAGTGTGTGAGTTTCACCCATCTGCTTTCTTTTTCCCCCCCAAGAGTCCTTTGACTTGTGATCATCATTTTAGTGCTCAGACTGGAATCTCCAAGTAAGATGGAACACATGTGATCATGCTTGCCACAGCAGACTTGCCACACCCAGGCTGCAAGGGCCAGGAAAGATATCTTCATGTTCCTTTTGATTCCTGGGGTGTCACGTGTGGTGGTATGGCTTCTCCTGCACTTGAAAAGCTAATAAGTCACTTGTATTCTTCAGTACCCCTAGTAATTAATTAAACAAACCAACTAAGCAAATGCTAAAAATGGAAATATTAAAATCCACCCAAGTCTCCTGGGTGGCTCCAAGGGCAATTGAGGTGACACAAATGAAAAAAAAAAGACCCAAAGCCTCTTTAAAGACAGTATTGATGTTCTAGCCAGGTATGACTGAGATTAGAAATATAAGATATCATAATTATAATGAAAGTATTTTGACTGCTTCTAAAGTATAACAATTTGCAAATCAGTAAGTCATTGTTATGTTCCTAGAGAAAGGAGACTTTCCAAATAAAATAAAACATCTCAAAACTTAATTGTATTTTTCTTCTGGTAAATAACTTTTTTTTTTCCCTATTGATATGGCTGAATGCAAATGAAGGTGATATTTTCATATTCATAACGAATTTTAGGTTTAACTGTACCATAGATGTAACCAGGCCAAGGACTATAGAAAGGACAATATTTACTATAATTTTTGCCAAAGATCTTATATTGTGCTCTATCCCAAGTGCAGCAGTATACCCATAATACTGAAAGAAAACAAAACATTCCAATTGTATAAAGCTAGAGACTAAAGAAGCAAGTATTGCTTTTGAGAAGTTAACATTCAGATGGCATTTTGCATGTAACAGACAGGATATTTACATGGTCTTTTAAAAATTCTAGCAATCCTAAAACCCTAGATTTTATCTCCATGTTAGAGATATGAAGACTGAGATAGTATAATGTTATTTGATACTTTCAAGGTCACATTGATAGTAATGGGAGTGGCCAAGATCTGTCTGATTCTTCTAACTTAAAGATTCCTCTCTGTTTCACTTTGCCTCAATTGTATTTTGATAATTCTAATTTCAGGAATGAATGAACATCTTCAGTCCTCCCAGGGGCCATGCTGTCTTTAAGCTTCCAAGAGAGATTATTGTAGTTGGGATTTAAAGGAAAAAAAAAAAAAAAATCCTTTCAACTTCGCATATTTATGAATGTGTCAATGAACAGTTTAAGAATGTATCTATCAATATCAAATGTGGTTTTTAGCAGAAACCTTGAAAAAATTGCCAAATTATCCTCTGAAATATTGCTGCTATTATTTTTTAAAATTGCAAGAAAATGTTCTGCCATTTCAGACCATTTATCTCTGTTAACAAGACACTTTTTTAGTTGGATAGATAATATACACCCATCTGGTCTGCAGTTTCTTCATTTACTTTGGTAATAATAACTAAAGGCATTTCTCCATGGCTTTGGCATTGTCCAGGCCCATCCAGCCTTTCCCGCTGTTAATATGAAAGGCAAAAACAAGGAGAAATTGAGACCTAGTTATAATACACAGATCTGCCATTTAGAATGTTATTTCAGCGTATAGGAAGGAGCAGTGTCTAAGTGATAATAAAGCAGAACCTTATTTAAAACATCCCCAGCCATTCAGAAAAGATATAGGAAAATGCCACAAAATATTTTGTGCTTTTAGTAGACACCTACTCTATCATTTTATCCTCTATTTCACTAAGTTCTTCAATTCAAGTCTACACATTTGCTGATGTGTGTGTAATTCTGATTTCTTGCCTGAGTTATGCAAACAACTGGACAACTTTCACTTGGCTTTAGTTTTGTTTAGGACACAATGAGAAGTGAAGCGTTGAGACAGTTTTCTGAATAAGGCAAGGTAAAGAAAGAAAAAGAATTTGCTTTCATCTCCTCTATGTTCAGTAAAGACCATTCTATAGTATCTGTGTAGTTGCTTCATTTCTCCATTTTCCCTTCTGTATTCACAGAGGCGGCATGTTGGCAGAGATTTTGGGGTGGGAATTCTAGAAAGGTTGTTTTTTAAAGTATAAGAAAACATGAATGTTGATCCTGAAACTGCAAACTACCGTTTCCCGTCTCTCTTTTGTTTTCATCTCTTCTTCTTCTTGTGTTTTCTCTCTAACTCACAGATTTCTTTTCTCCTCATTGTTCATAAAGCTGTCTGACCCTCTGTTAATTGGTTTCATTGAACGTAGTCTCTCAAAATACAGTTGAATTCAGAGAAATTTATGCTTTTTTTCAGTTTGACTGAATTGTTTTCTCTTGAACGAGTTGTTTTTTGCTTTGCCTCAATACAGCTGAGTCGTGAGCTCAGCCCAGATCTTTCTTGGCAGGTAAACAGACCTGCCTTCTTCCACTCACCAGCTGGGAGTAGAGTCTCTGGCCCCAGCTTGGGGGTGGGAGCTGACGAACAAACAACTAGTTATTTTGAAGATAATGCATAACTATTTACCTTCTAGGGCTTGCCAGGCAACTCAGATGATAAAGAATCTGCCTCCAATAGCAGGAGACCTGGGTTCGATTCCTGGGTTGGGAAGATCACCTGGAGGAGGAAATGGGAACCCACTCCAGTATTCTTGCCTGGAGAATCCCCATGGACACAGTACCATGGGATCTCAAAGAGTCAGACACGACTGAGTGACTAAGTACAGAATTTACCTGCAGAATTCAAAAGATTGTTTAAAAAAATCATTATGTGTGTATGCTAAATCATGTCTGACTTTTTGTGCTCCCATGGACTGTAGCCTGCTAGGCTTTCCTGTTCTTGAGATTTTTCCAGGTTAGAATATTGGATGCCATTTCCTCCTCCAGGGGATCTTCCCAGCTCAAGGATGGAACCTATATCCTGCGTCTCTTGCCTTGGCATGTGGATTCTTTACCACTGAGCAACCTGGGAAGCCTCTTTAAAAAAAAAAAAAGTCAAACAGGTATGTAAAATTCAATTTTTAGGGGCTTTGTCTCAAAACAGTTTATATGCATAGACAAGACTACTTAGGGCTGTGCACACATTGTAAATCAACTATATGCCAATATAAAATGAAACCTAAATAAAAAAAAAAAAAAAACAGTGACCGTTAAAGGGCACATTTAATTTTTTACTTGTCTGAGCAGCAGTTTAAAATAATATCCATATAAAAATATGTCATTTTTGTTTTTCCCTAAGTGCTGCTAATTTTAATTTTTTAAGATAATGAGCTACAGTGTCATTCTTTTTTTAAAATCAGAGTTTTATGAAGGTATAGTTAACATACATTAAGCTGCATACATCTAAAGTGTGCGATTTTGTTTTGACATATGTATCAAGTATCAGTTCTGAAATTCCAAAAGATTCTGATTTATCCTTACTTAAAATTGGCTATGCTTAGTATAATGAGACAAGGTGCTATTATTTGTATAAACTAAATTTTATGGTAGACCCTATAATTGGAAATGAACAGATTAGAGATTATATAATAAGGTGTTTTAATTTTGTAGATGTAGAAACTGACAAAGAAATGAAATCTGTTACTCAAGGTCAAAGATTATTTGTGATACAGCCCAGGCAAGGCTTCTGGTTTTTAGTTCTGTGGCAGTTACACACACCTATCTGTCACTTTCACTCTTGAGGGTAGGAAAAAAAATTCACTTATATCTATCTGTATATTTATATAAAATATTATTTATACATAAATATTATATATTATATAAAATTTGCATATACATATACACTATTTTATATTTGAGAGAATATATATTTATATAAAATTCTCAATTTGATGCTAAAAACTAACTGGAATGCAAATTTTCTTACTAAATCTACTAGAGAGGAAAGCCTCGAGTTAATTCCCCTTCAGTTTGTATGTTTGTGTGTGCCTGTGTATTCAGAAGGATATGTTCTGAGAAACAAGGTCATAAGACAACCACACAGATATTGGCAGGTACATAAAGAAAGATTTATCAGGTAGGACTTGATTTTCTTTCTTTTTTCTTTTTTTGCTATTTAATCAACTTGGCTGACCGAGTTAAAAACACAAAATTCTCCATGAAGCAAACCAACACGTGAAACACGCTGTGAGAGCTCAGCGTCTCCACGTCTCCTTTTCATTCTCGATCTCAGATGCTGCTGGATTCTTCCCCAGGTTTTAGTGCTGACCTTTCCTCTGGGAATAGGGACCCTGAGTGTGGGATGTCACTTGAAGTTTTAAAAATCCAAACTGGGCTTGGCTGTGTTTAAACTATGAAGTATGTTCTCATCTTAAAAAAGCATAAAAAGTAGAAAGTAAAGGTAGGCATGCTGAATATCCCCTTTCTGGCAAAAAACTGAGCTGCTATGTCTGAATGTCAGAAATGCGCACGACTGAAAAAATCATCATGTGTATATCTTTATACGGAAAATTTCCACCTGTGACATCAAACCAGTAGCTGTGATGTCAGAGGATCAATATTTTTGAGTATTGTAAATGGATTCTTTTCTATATTGTGTGTTGTAGTAGACAAAATGATTTTTTTCTCTTTTTTGTTTTTTAGCTTAAATCTTTGCAATAATTCCTTATAGCTAACACTGAAATAGTGTCAAAACTATTTTAGTCAAGAAACCACTGTGAATGCTATCAAAGCTAGAAAATGATTATTCAAAGTAGTTTGGAAATTATTTGAGGTAAGAAACACATTCAGTGGCACACACAAGCTGGTTCACAATACCACTGGAATATGGCATTGCCTCAAACTTCTCTGTCTCTGTTGCATCCTTTTGTGACTTCCCTGAATGTAGGTATTTTGTCTTTCTTCTTTACTGCTGGATTCACAGCACCCAGCACTTTGCCTGAGTTGGGTCCTCGGTACCTTTAGTTAAATGAACTAACAGATTAAATACCACTCTTATCCCAGTGGTGACTAAATTGGAAGACTAACACTATGGAGAATGATATACTAACTCAGTCTGGCTAGTGTTCCATTTTCCCAACTGCCCAGCTGCCTACTACAGGAATATCAAATGAACACCTTCTATGGCCATGGAGTGCTCTAGATACTGAGGTATAGC
>NW_011494708.1:1401943-1408659 GCF_000754665.1 Bison bison bison | reverse complement strand
GAATAAGGCAAAGCTAGCCTTCTGTCAGTGAAAGATGAGTAACACATTTACAAATAATTCTAGACAACACTATATAAAATTAAATCAGAATAGTGAAATGAGGAGATGGATGGGGAATGTGGGTCAGGAGGGTGGTCAGGGACAGCCTGCCTTAGTAGGTGAGAGCTGAGTTGATATCTGCCTGATGAGAAGAGGGCAGCCACGTGAAGTTCTGGGAATATTATGTCCCAGGCAGAAGGAACAGCAAGTGCAAATGCTTGAGGTGGGAACCAGGTGAAAGTATTCAAGGAACAAAGGAAAAGTCGATGTAGCTGAAGTGGAATGAGAGACAGGAGACCACAGGTGGTAAGGCTGGATGGGAGGGCAGAGGGCAAGACCATGGTGGACGTTGAGAGTCTGCTGTCTGACTATTTTTATTAGCCTTAAAGGTAGATTTCTTTCATTAAACACCAGAACCCCTGATAAAATTACTTCATAAAGATAGGATTTTAAATAAAAAAACACAAAATCTATTATTTTTAATGCTTCTTGAGGAATTATGATATTATGAGATGGATTAAAGGAACTTGTTAAAATCATGCTGCATATAGCTAGGTGAAATATTTAAGATTTCCCACAGTAAGAAAGTATTGGGTTTATAACAAGGGCTGGCAAACTTTTTTAAAGGGTCACTTGGTACATATTTTAGAATTTGAAGGCCAGAGGTTCTTACATAATGTATGTATCTTGTAATTATAGACAACATAAAGTTTACCATTTTAATCATTTTTGAATGTACAGTTCCTTTTCTTTTTTTTTTTGGTGGGTTCCAGTGTCCTTCTGTCAAAGGTTGTTCAACAGCTAGTTTTTATTTTGGTGCTCTCACAGGAGGAAATGAGCATACCTCCTTCTCTTCTGCCATCTTGACCTGGAAGCCCCAATTCTTTACATAACTATAATGTCACCATTTACATGTAAAACATTCTTAGCTCATGGGCCTTGCAACAGTAGGCAATGTTAGCTGTGGGTCATCACTTGCCAATACTGAGTTTGCAAAAACAAAAGAAATGGTCTTTCAGCAGAACAATTCACATCACCTACTCTCAAAAAAGTATGATGTATTCTAAATCCAAATAACTTTGTTGAAACTGTAATATGGAAAACTTAGATGATCCATTTTTATTGAACACAGATCTTGTTGGTTTTGTATGTGCCAGTTTACTAAATATTGTATGATGAAGTTCACAGCATAGATATCAACAAACAAGAGTTGATGTGTGTGATGGCTAAATTTTACATGTCACCTTGGCTAGGTTATTGTGCCCTGTTGTTTGGCCAAACACTCAGGTAGATGTTGCTGCGGGAGTGTTTTGCAAATGTGATTAACGTCTACAATCAGAAGGAGCAGCAATCATCTGGGTGGGCCTCCTGGGATTTGTTGAAGGCCATGGGACAAAAGCAAATTTACTGGACAAGAAGGAATTCCACTTCAAGATGTGAACCTTAAGAAATCCTACCTGAGTTTCCAGCCTGCCAGCCTGTCCTGCAAATTCAGATTTCAGGCTTGCCATGCCCACAATCATCTGAGCCAATTCCTTACATTAAATCATATATGTGAATTAATCATATACTTGTTATATACTGTGTCATATATTTTATAATGATACATGATATATGTGTTTCTTCCATTTGTTTCTATGGAGAACCCTGACTGATACAGTGCCCTTAGTGTGTTTTTGAGCCCGAAATTATTAAAAGCTGCTGTGACTTTTTGGGATAAGAGTCTACCATTGAGATTTTAGTTTCCAAGTTTAAGCTTTAATCATCAAAGAAAACATAGACTTAGTCTATAAGTTATAAAAGTCTCTGATACTGAACTTAGAAAGCAGCCAGGAATTTGGAGAATGATAACCCTAAGATTTTTATTCAAATTTTACATAGCCCTAGTCTTCGAAAAATCCTAGTCTATAAATAGAATGTACAATTGTTCAGCAATTGAATTCAGTCTAGATGCAAGTCTCTATTTGCATGTTTCCTCTGTTGGCCTTGTGAAGAATCCAAATAAATCCTCTAAGTATGGTTTATGGGAGTTCCTACTCTCAATTAGTAATAGGATGCCATAAAGTGGCTGTATCTGCTACAGACAGAACTCTGCTCTCCTCATTAACTCGTCGCTTCAGAGAACTCAGTGCCTAGGGGAACCCTCATCTTATATCAGGGTTTCAGACTGTGTGATTTTTTTCCCCCAAGAATTGAATGATTGTGCTATTGGGGAAATAGCATCAATTGTGACAGATAACTTCTTTATTGGGGAAGATGAGTAACAGTGACTGCAGTACTGATATCATACTTAAAACCTAAGGCGGAAGAAAAGGTGATAGCGGGTATCGCCCAACACCTGTCCATAAAGCTGACGATTCATCACCCCCAGACAAGTCTGTGGGACTAATACATTCATTGTGTCATGGCCGCCGAATCTTCCCAAGTTTAATAGCTGCTGCAGACCCATGGTGCGGTAGAAGCCTCTGAATTAAGATGATTCAGTAGGTTCCAATTCATCCTAAATAAGTGGCTGTCTAGATAAATGAAGTTCATCAAATTGCAATGAATACCATATAACAACCTTGCTGGGACTGCATGCCCCTGGGACACGGACCGTGTCTAACTGTGTGCTTTGCAGCATCTCCGGTGCCAGCGCTTTGCAGTCCACATTCAATAATAACAATATGACAGTCTGTTTGCCCTGAGTCACTTTATTTTTTATCAGCGAACTGAATGCTTTAACTACATCAATTAAGTCACTTAAATTCAACTGGTTAATGAAATGTCCTTATGGAACGCAGCATTGGAATCCATTTTTTAAAAGCAACAACAAAACAAAACCAGTATAAATTACATCTCATTCAATTTGCTGAGGAAAAAAAAAAAAGACAACTGAGAATCAGGTTTTATTTTAATTAATGAACTATATTGATGAGGCTGCCTCAGCCATGCAGGGTTGTCTTTGCTTGGTAACTTTTTTCCTTCAACTCACTGGCAGACATTAGCCCAGGGACATGGTGTGGCTAGAGGAGCTGAAGTGCTTAATGTGACTCTGGGTGCTCACTCTAGGATGTTTGTACCCAAAACAGGTGAGGCCAGCTCCCCCGCCCCAAGATTCTCTTAAGTGAAGAGGGGCTATGTAAAAGTTTCATGAGCCAAGGTCATCTTCCTTTCAGGAGAAGAACTGCAAATTCTCATGGTATCAGAGAGCCCAATGGTAGAAAATGATTGTAAATGGCTGGTACCCACACCTAGACCTTCCAGTGCTGGAAAGTCTTCACATCCTCCATAGATAGGTCTGCTTTCTCCAGCTTGTACTTTTATGTACGGCCTGAGAATGTTCATCTTGTTTCAACTTCTTTCTCAATACACTTCCCTTTCATTATGCTCAATAAGCCTGAGAATAGGTTATGACTCATGATTAGGGAAAAAAAAAAAAACACAACCCAAAATACTGAAATCCTTAAGTTCTGAGAATTACTCAGCAACTGATCACTCCTCCCACTGCAGGTAGACACCAGGCAAGTACAGTGTTCTTCATTTAATCATTTGATTTTGCTGCTAGATGAGGTTAGTAGAATCTTATATTTGATGTCCTTAGGGATCTATGGGCAGAAAGAATAAGGGATTCTTTCAATCCATTTTTATGCATATCATTTATAAATGTTTTATACATCTCTGAACTTCAGATATTTTTTATATTAGCACCTCTTTCCCTCTTATCTTTCTGGAGACCCTGCCTAGTTTTTAAGTAATTGCAGTAGTGAAAGAAACTTGGAATCTTGTGTGTGGTCTACCAAGAGCATTTGCTTGTACGAATAACTGTCTGAGAGAGGCTGTCCTCATAGAAGGAGGTGGAGATCCTGCAACTGAGTAGTTTTTAATTTTAGTGCATATTAATACAGCATCTATCCTCTGTAATTTCTAAATACTCAGGAACAACAGGATTTTGTTGACCAATGTTCTCTTCTGCCTAGGACCAGCCTGTGGCTGATATTGCCAATCTACAAGGGTGGTTCTGTGTGTGTGTATGTTTTTCTAGCCCTTGCAATCCTTAGCATCTACAGGGTGAGATGAACCAGGAAGCAATCAGGCCAAGGACTTCCTGTGAGTAGCAAGAGCAGAAAAGATACAGTCCTGGAGTGTTTCTCTCTAGTTAAAAGGACCAAGATCAGCTTATATCTCCTCTGGCTCAGTGCATCATATCCATGTGGTCAATAAATCATGGTCATTAGCTTAATGGTAGGAATAGGAAAGGTCCAATTCATACCACGTTCAAGGGCTATTCTCAGGGAATGAAAACTCCTTCTCTTCTTTAGGGATAGCTGATATTGTGCCTTTAAGCTCTTTCTTATATCAAACAAATCAGTTATGGATGTTTTACTTTCTTTTTCAGTGAATGCACCCAATACAAGATATTAAGTTGATGGTGGTTATCAGCACTGATGCTCAAACATCATTGACTCTGTCTTGCTTCTCCCATTCTGGGTGGCAATCAGGCAAGGTTGGTTGCCTTCAGCTAATCATCCAATCCTTGGTTACACAAAGTCAATAGAATGAAAGGAAACATGAAGGAAATGTGCTAATATAAATCCTTAGACAATAGTTGAGTGGCAAAAAAGAGTTATATCCAAGTTCAGGTAGGAAAAGGCAACATTTTTACTTAGATATGAGAGAGACCAAAATGTCAAAGACCATTCCAACTGTGGCCTATAATTGCCAGTTTTGGGTTTGCCTCTGACTTATGACTTCTGGAAAGTTTAAAAAAGGATATCAGTGTTTCTTTATGAGTAATTCCTAGTCTCAATATTAAATTTCCTCCTATGTGGTTTGTATAACAGCTTTATGCATCTACTTAGTACTCATGCTAACTGTGGGTGATTTTATTTCTTCCAACTTTTAAAAACTGTTTTATTTTACTGGATTCAAGCAACTAATTTGATTTCAGGCTTATGGTTTCAATTTTAAGCTTTTAGCTGTAGTTAGTGTGTTTGTATGTGTGTGTGTGTATGCCAAGTCGCCTAAGTCACTTCAATCATGTCCAACTCTTTGTAGCCCTATGGACTGTATGTAGCTCATCAGGCTCCCCTGTCCATGGGATTCTGCAGGCAAAATGCTGGAATGGGTTGCCATGCCCTTCTCCAGGGGGTCTTCCTTGACCCATGTATTGAACCTGTGTCTCTTATGATTCCTGCATTGGCAGGTTCTTTACCTCTAGTGCCATGTATATTTAGATAAATATGTATGAGTTAATAGGACTTAGAACATGCAAACCACTTCAGTATTCTTGCCTTGAGAACCCCATGAACAGTATGAAAAGGCAAAATGACAGGATACTGAAAGAGAAACTCCCAAGGTCAGTAGGTGCCCAATATGCTACTGGAGATCAGTGGAGAAATAACTCTAGAAAGAATGAAGGGATGGAGCCAAAGCAAAAACAATACCCAGTTGTGGATGTGACTGGTGATAGAAGCAAGGTCCGATGCTGTAAAGAGCAATATTGCATAGGAACCCGGAATGTCAGGTTCATGAATCAAGGCAAATTGGAAGTGGTCAAACAGGAGATGGCAAGAGTGAATGTCAACATTCTAGGAATCAGCGAACTGAAATGGACTGGAACAGGTGAATTTAACTCAGATGACCATTGTATCTACTACTGTGGGCAGGAATCCCTTAGAAGAAATGGAGTAGCCATCATGGTCAACAAAAGAGTCCAAAATGCAGTACTTGGATGCAATCTCAAAAACTGACAGAATGATCTCTGTTCATTTCCAAGGCAAACCATTCAATATCACAGTAATCCAAGTCTATGTCCCAACCAGAAATGCTGAAGAAGCTGAGGTTGAAAGGTTCTATGAAGACCTACAAGAACTTTTAGAACTAACACCCAAAAACGATGTCCTTTTCTTTATAGGGGACTGGAATGCAAAAGTAGGAAGTCAAGAAACACCTGGAGTAACAGGCAAATTGGCCTTGGAATACGGAATGAAGCAGGACAAAGGCTAATAGAGTTTTGCCAAGAAAATGCACTGGTCATAACAAACACCTTCTTCCAACAACACAAGAGAAGACTCTACACATGGACATCACCAGATGGTCAACACTGAAATCAGATTGATTATATTCTTTACAGCCAAAGATGGAGAAGCTCTATACAGTCAGCAAAAACAAGACCAGGAGCTGACTGTGGTTCAGATCATGAACTCTTTATTGCCAAATTCAGACTGAAATTGAAGAAAGTAGGGAAAACCACTAGACCATTCAGGTATGACCTAAATCAAATCCCTTATGATTATACAGTGGAAGTGAGAAATAGATTTAAGGGACTAGATCTGATAGATAGAGTGCCTGATGAACTATGGACAGAGGTTCATGACATTGTACAGGAGACAGGGATCAAGACCATCCCCATGGAAAAGAAATGCAGAAAAGTAAAATGGCTGTCTGAGGAGGCCTTACAAATACCTGTGAAAAGAAGAGAAGCAAAAAGCAAAGGAGAAAAGGGAAGATATAAGCATCTGAATGCAGAGTTCCAAAGAATAGCAAGGAGAGATAAGAAAGCCTTCTTCAGCAATCAATGCAAAGAAACAGAGGAAAACAACAGAATGGGAAAGACTAGAGATCTCTTCAAGAAAACTAGAGATACCAAGGGAATATTTCATGCAAAGATGGGCTCAATAAAAGACAGAAATGGT
>NW_011494708.1:1400773-1401843 GCF_000754665.1 Bison bison bison | reverse complement strand
ATGGAATTCCAGTTAAGCTATTTTAAATCCTGGAAGATGATGCTGTGAAAGTGCTGCACTCAATATGCCAGAAAATTTGGAAAACTCAGCAGTGGCCACAGGACTGGAAAAGATCACTTTTCATTCCAATCCCAAAGAAAGGCAATGCCAAAGAATGCTCAAACTACCACACAATTGCACTCATCTCACATGTTAGGAAAGTAATGCTCAAAATTCTCCAAGCCAGGCTTCAGCAATATGTGAACCGTGAACTTCCAGATGTTCAAGCTGGTTTTAGAAAAGGCAGAGGAACCAGAGATCAAATTGCCAACATCTGCTGGATCATTGAAAGAGCAAGAGAGTTCCAGAAAAACATCTATTTCTGCTTTATTGACAATGCCAAAAAAAGCCTTTGAGTGTGTGGATCACAATAAACTGTGGAAAATTCTGAAAGAGATGGGAATACCAGACCACTTGACCTGCCTCTTGAGAAACCTATGCAGGTCAGGAAGGAACAGTTAGAACTGGACATGGAACAACAGACTCGTTCCGAATAGGAAAAGGAGTATGTCAAGGCTATATATTGTCACCCTGCTTATAACTTCTATGCAAAGTACATCATGAGAAATGCTGGGCTGGAAGAAGATGGAATCAAGATTGCCAGGAGAAATATCAATAACCTCAGATATGCAGATGACACTACCTTATGGCAGAAAGTGAAGAGGAACTAAGAAGCCTCTTGCTGAAAGTGAAAGAAGAGAGTGAAAAAGTTGGCTTAAAGCTCAACATTCAGAAAACGAAGATCATGGCATCTGGTCCCATCACTTCATGGGAAATAGATGGAGAAACAGTGGAAACAGTGTCAGACTTTATTTTTGGGGGCTCCAAAATCACTGCAGATGGTGATTGCAGACATGAAATTAAAAGACACTTACTCCTTGGAAGGAAAGTTATGACCAACCTAGATAGTATATTCAAAAGCAGAGACATTACTTTGCCAACAAAGGTCCATCTAGTCAAGGCTATGGTTTTTCCAGTGGTCATGTATGGATGTGAGAGTTGGATTGTGAAGAAAGCTGAGTGCCAAAGAA
>NW_011494708.1:1387637-1400673 GCF_000754665.1 Bison bison bison | reverse complement strand
ATGAATTAAAGACACTTACTCTGGAGAAGTTATGACAACTAGATAGTATATTCAAAAGCAGAGACATACTTTGCCAACAAAGGTCCATCTAGTCAAGGCTATGGTTTTTCCAGTGGTCATGTATGGATGTGAGAGTTGGATTGTGAAGAAAGCTGAGTGCCAAAGAATTGATGCTTTTGAACTGTGGTGTTGGAGAAGACTCTTGTGAGTCCCTTGGACTGCAAGGAGATCTAACCAGTCCATCATAAAGGAGATCAGTCCTGGGTGTTCTTTGAAAGGACTGATGCTAAAGCTGAAACTCCAATACTTTGGCCACCTCATGTGAAGTGTTGACTCACTGGGAAAGACTCTGATGCTGGGAGGGATTGGGGGCAGTAGGAGAAAGGGATGACAGAGGATGAGATGGCTGGATGGCATCACCGACTCGATGGACATGAGTTTGTGTAAACTCTGGGAGTTGGTGATGGTCAGGGAGGCCTGGCGTGCTGTAATTCATGGGGTTGCAAAGAGTCGGACATGACTGAGTGACTGAACTGAACTGAACTGAACTGAAGAACATGTTTTGACCATGTCACAGCTATCCGGTATTACTATAGGGAGGTGCCTGAATTAACATGTATCTAACTGAGTTGTCCATATTTTTCTTAGTTGGCCAGATAGAAGTGATTGTATGATTTTATGGATCTAGATGCTTGCATTTATAGGTTAGTTTGAGTAGGCAGAGAAGTATCCTTTCTTTGGTAGAGTGCATAATGTATAAACTCAGATTGAATCTTCCTTCTTCAATTTGGCAGCTGTGTGACCAGCTGTGTGATCTTACTTTCCTGGGCTTCAGTTTTTGTTTCCTAGAAATAAAAGAATTCTTATCAAGGGTCTTTCAAACATTAGAGAAATGCATGTAAATATTGGACCAATTTTCTTACCCATTCTGCTCTAGCCAGGTTGGTTTTTATCGCTTGCTTGAACAAGACAAGTTCCTGCTTGTCTCAGGGTTGTTTTAATGCTTTTACCTTGTTTACTTACCATCTATTCTCACTAATAACATTCATTTATTCATTTCTGTAACAGATATTTATCAGGTGCCTTCTCTGTGCCAAGGATTGTTGTAGGTGCTAGGGAGGTGCCAGCATACAATACAAAGGAGAATGCTTTCATTCTTAAAGCTTATAATCTAGTCAGAAGAGATAGCCTTAACCTAGCTTGTCAGGTGGTAGAAGAGACTAAAGGAAAAAAAAACACACAGAGAAGAAGATAGGAGGGTTAGGGTTGGAGCCACAGTGCAGATCACTAGCTCTCTGTGCTCCCTGGTAACTGAGAAGCCTTTCTGGTCTGTCACAGTTAGATGGAGTCATGTCCTAGTTTTGAGTGACGGGTTAGTGGTAAAAGTGAGAATAGTCACTTCAGTGAGGAATTAAAGAGAAGTTTCACATTCTTTATGCCTATCCTTCCTTAGCCACTGAGGCCATGGAGCCTACATGCTCCAGATGATGCCAATAAAAGGTGATAGGCTCTTCATCAACCTCAGTAACTGTGAGCTACAAGGTGCCTGACCAATCCAATTTGGACACATAATATGAGGAATAAATATTTGCTGTATTATGTCTTCAATATTAATTTGTTAACTTGCTATCACATTACCTAGCTTTTCCTAATAATGTTGGTTAGATGAGAACTTACCAAAAAGATGACTCTGAGTCACTATCTAAATGAGGTGAGGGAATAAACAGGTTTTTCATCCTCACATGTCAGCTTAAAAATGATCATTCTTCAATATTTGCTTAATGGCATTAGACTGTAAAGCTCCATAAATACAGGGGCTGAATTTGTTTTGTGTTGCTTTGTTTTACTGAATTTGCAGCATAGTAGAACTTTAATACATCTTTGAAAAATGAATGAACAAGTATAAATAAGTGAATGAATGAATCACATAAAAATTCTTAGGACACTGAAAGTGATAACCATTGCTGTTGTATTTAACATTTTATCTCCTTTTTGCCCCTCTTATTTTTTATCTTGTTCTTCAAATAAAAATGATTATAGATGTTTAAGTAGGCTCTTTTGAATGACAGTGATATTAATTATAAGATACATTTGGACATAAGGGAACTAGGAGTTATACTGATACTGAGGGGCTGCTAAATATGTCAGTTTTAAAGTAGCTGAGGCATAGTTGATAATAGCTAAGAATGGCTAATGTTTGCTTATTGAAAACTATGTGTCAGTGGGGTGTTCTAAACCTTCACATGTATTAACTTATTTATCTTGCATAATAGCTCTAATGTTGAGTCCTGATGTTTGTCCATTTTCTAGAAGAAGAGAATCACTTCTTCATACCCCATAGCTGGTAAGTGATAGAGATAAGGCTTGATCCCAGAAACTCTGGTTCCAGCACTCCATCATTAATAATTCTACCATACAGTCTCCTCTGTGACCCTGTTGACTCCAGGCAATCTACTGGAAGGTGCCAGACACTTTGCAGACAGGTTCTCAGGTTCACTGGTCTCAAACTTACACTTTACCATTCCTGCAACTCAGCTCCTCTAAACAAGTCTGCTTCTCTCTAGGTCTGTCTGTTTCCCTCACTATGAACTCTTTGATTCTTCCCATCTTTGGATCTTTCTGAACGTTATCAATTTGCTTACACTCTCCTTTCTTATAACCTCAGCAATTCTTCATGACATTATCCTAACATCATAGCCTCTCTCTGTAAATTCTTTCAGTTTCAATCCTGATGACAAACTCTCTGATTTTTTTCAGGACTCAAGCAAGAATCTGTCAGATGGCATAATCATCTGTGGCCAAGGTAGCTAAGCCTTATGGCAGAACCAGTGTTGCCTGAGGATTCTCAGTTAAGTGCTCAATTATAGCTGTTTACTTAGAAAAGTTTATGGGCGTGGCGGTAATCCCAATTAATAGATATATGATTATTTCTACAGTGAGCGGCATGTCACACAAGATACTTAGGCTCCTTGGATAATGTGATTTTGATTCACATTCAAGGTGGACATTATCAGCATTTCCATTCTATAGTCAGATACTGAGTCTTTAAACTTGCCCGATGGTCCATGGATAGAAAACAGCAGAGTAGGTATTTTCAGGCTCCCCTGACATTTTTACTCCACTAAACCACATTTCCTTATACATGTTTATTTTATTTAAAACTCTCTTTCTACCTGAAATAAATAGCACACTCAGAAGTCACCACTACTGTCAATATTAGAGACTTGTCAAGTGCTGTCACTTAGCCAAAAAGCAGCTTTGGAGAAACTGTGTAATATTATCTATCATGACAAGTTCTCATCCACAGTGGCAACATTAAAGCCAACAGCATGTGGCTTGTGCAAAACCCCAAAGCCATTAGCTGAATCCCAGGACCAGAAGGCTGAAGAATTCCCAACCCACCCCAGTTTCAGCCCTGGAGAGCAGAGACCACTCTGCATAGACAGGTTATTTTTATTCATAGAGAAATGTTCACCGATGTTCACTTTCTGTGCTAGAGCTTGCTGGGCATGTTATCTTCTCAGTGTGGATTGAATGAGAGAAGTGAGAAGCAAACAGCAAATTCTTGGCAGCTAGAGACAGGCAGGCAACCGAGGAAAGCAGAAGAGCTGTCAGGAGACCGTGGAGGAGTCATTTGACTCTTGTGATGTTTTTGTCATTTTTCTTCAGTCATTAGCCTTCTGTTTGCAGGCCTGATATTTTCTTAATAAACTAAGGATGAGAGGGAATCATAAAAACTAACAGACTGGAAAAGGTCATTTAATTTTCTGCCTTTATCAGGACTGTCATTGCCTCGAGTAGGTTTTGGGTAGTTAAGGTACTTTCAGGAATTTTACAGGAAAAAACCATTTAACTGGCACAAATGATTTTTTAAAAGCCACAATTCTACATAACTCTATGATCCCCTGAGATAGAGTAGACTTACACTGAGATTTGGTACCTTTGCTTCTCTATGTTTATTTTCTGTAGCATTGGCTTCGCTGCTTCCCTGGTGGCTCAGATGATAAAGAATTTGCCTGCAATGTGGATGTGAGTTCAATTTTCTGGGTAGGGAAGATCCCTTGGAGAAGGAAATGGCAATCTACTCCAGTATTCTTACCTGGAAAATTCCATGGACAGAGGAGCCTGGTGAGCTATAGCCTATGGGGTTGCAAACAATTGGACACAACTGAAGCAACTGAGCACACACACATGCTGAATCCTTGTCCATGCCTGGGGTTGCAAAGAGTTGGATACTACTGAGCGAAAGAGCACACACAGACACTTCATGATGATCTGGGTCAAGCTCCCTAAACATTTTCCCAGCCTTCTCTGTCTGACTTACTTTTCCTTATTCTTTAGTTCCATTTCCATCTGGAGACCTGGCATAACTTTACTATCTTGGGTCAACGTTGCTTTACTTTTACAGCTTCATAACTGAGCTTTCATGGCAATCTGAGTTTACTCTCCATCATCGACACATTCTACTCCATTGATTTGCTTGCTTTTATTTTTTCCCTCTCAGGAATGTGAGCTCCCTAAAGGAAAGGTTCACAGCTTTGTATCCTTAGAATCTGGGATTCCTCATGTGATCATATAAGTATTCCATCCTGAATGCATGTTTACTGAGGGAATACGATTTGCTCAATTTGCTAGTGAACTTTGTTGGGTGATGTAGGCACAGCGTGAGCAGAAAATAAATTCACATCCAAGTGTATACTGTCTTACAGCCTATTCATTAAAACAATAAATAAATGACAAATAACAAAATTAGAGAAAGAGTGTGAGATGTCTCTCAGCACCCAAGGAGCTAGATTGAAAATAACATGCAACTGAGACCTCTTTGTGGGGCCTCATTCCCTGCCTCTCCTGATCTGTATTTTCATCACCTAGAACATAAGGGGCTCTCCAATGCTTAACATTAAAAAGAAGTTAATTATATTTTTATGACATTCCATCCAACCTTTTGTCTTTCATTTTCTCAAAAAGTCATGGTGGAGGAGGGAGTGGTTTTCCCCTGAGATATTCGTGGGAATACTTGGAGGAACATCAACCACCCTAATTCTTTGTAAATATCCAGCAGCCATTCCTTTTAGTAGTTCAGTGTTCAACAGTGGGTAGCCCTTTCCTACAGAACTGATCCAATTGAAAAGCATATTTAATACCAACGACTGATGCCAAGGCTGAAAAAAAGAGTATTATATTAAATGGAAATTTTGTGAACTTAGTACCAATTTAAATCTCATCTTGTCTTTCTGCCAATGCTTTATTTCAAGTCACTGCCAAATAAACTGACACCTAATTTTAAACTAATATTTAATGTTGCAAAACTCTAGAGACATAATTTGTACTACTATCAATGCTACATTAGCGTAATTAATTAAGCGCTAGCTTATAATGAAGAAAACAAATGAACAAAGGACACTCTTGTGATGCAGTGACCTCCATTTATTGTTGTTTTATACCCTTTTTGCTCACTCGCTAATTCTTAGAGTTCAGTAATCTCACTGGATATCCCCATCATTAGTATTAGCAATTAGCAATACTCCATTGTAATTCACTGTAATTTACCAGAGACAGAGTTTTGATAAATGGAGAAAGGGTTTTAACAGTGTGGTGAAGCCAAATTGCAGGGAAGACTAGGTCCCTTTGGTAAATAGGCTTTCCTTTGGTTTCCCTATCTTGCATTCCCTGCCATCTTATAGAATAAAAAGATAAAATAAATGAAATCCTTAAAGAAAAACCTAAATCTGAATCTAGGTTTTAATAAACTTAACATTAATAAAGGGTTTGTATGATTAGAGTAAGGACGTCTAATCAATCCAGACAGATAAGATCACAGTCATAATTGCATTGGCTGTTATTATTTCCTTTTCATTTACTTGCACCAAATGGAAATAAAGTCTTGAGATGTCTACAAATGGAAATGAAAATAATGGTTTTCAGTGATAATTTGATAGGAAGTAATTGGCCACCTGAAGAGAAAAACCCTCATCGTGGAAATAATTACAAATAATTGGTTACTACAAGATTGGACTACATTTGATATACTCAGTACAATAAATACTCTTAACTAAAGATGCTAACACAGAGATCTGAGGGGTGTTAGCAATCAAGTAAATTAGAGACAACCTAACAGTTTACGGGGCTTCCCAGGTGGCGCTAGTGGCCATGAACCTGGCTGCCAGTGCAGAGAGACTGAAGATATGTGGGTTCAATTCCTGGGTTAGGAAGATTCCCTGGAGGAGGGCGTAGCAGCCCACTTCAATATTCTTGCCTGAAGAAACTCATGGACAGAGGAAACTGGCAGACTACAGTCCATAGGATCGCAAAGAAGTAGGACATGACTGAAGCGACTTAGCACGCATGCACAAAACAGTTACAGAACAAGTAGCCAGTATGAATTGATTGGCCCGTAAAATTATTTTGAAAAATATTTTAAAGATGGAGATTTTACACACATATCAGGATTTATAGTTTTTCTCTTGGATTAAAAAGGAAATATCAGGCAACACCAGGCTCTGATTGCCACAGGGCCAGCAATCCTGTGGATGTAGAAGACGCCAGAGTCCACATGACCCACCACAGGCAGTTAGGAGACAACCTATGCCTTGAAGAAGTTTGCGTCTGTGATTCCAGCTCCAATAACCTGTGGTTTTGCAAAACTTCTACATTTGATAGACAATTTACATACCTTAACTTACTTTATAGAATAAACACAGGTTATAGAAAAATAAACTGAGACTTTGCTAAAGTGTCTCCCACAAGGAGACAAGTTAGAAGTTAAAGAAGCCAGGATGTAATCCAAATCTTTTGACTCTTAATCTCCTAACCTTTCAACTGAGCTCTGCTAAGTCTTGTCTGAGATCAATTATAAAACTCTTCATTGGAGAATATGTGCTCTCAGGTGAAGTAAACATCCTTTATTTGGAGCTTAAAGTACTAGCATCAGCCTCTTAGATGAAACAATTTGTTTTATGTGAAAAATACTAAGTGTCCAAGAAACTATATATGGTTCTAAATTCTGATCTACATGGAAATTTCTAGAAAATTATCATTGCTCAGTTGTTAAGTCATGTCTGAATCCTTGTGACCCCATAGACTAGAGCACACCAGGCTTTCCTGTCCTTCACTATCTCCTGGAGTTTGCTCAAATTCATGTCCATTGAGTCAGTGATGCCATCCAACCATCTCATTCTCTGTTGTTCCCTTCTCCTCTTGTCCTCAATCTTTCCTAGCATCAAAGTCTTTTCTAATGTGTTGGTTATTAGCATTAGATGGCAAAGTACTGGAGCTTCAGTTTCAGTATCAGTCCTTCCAATGAAAATTCAGGCTTGATATTATTTAGGATTGATTGGTTTGGTTTCCTTGTTGTCCAAGAGATTCTCAAGAGTCTTCACCAGCACCACAATTTGAAAGCATCAATTCGATGACACTAAGCCTTCTTTATAGTCCAACTCTCACATCAGCACATGACTACTGGAAAAACTATAGCACTGACTATATAGACTTTTGTCAGCAAAGTGATGCCTCTGTTTATTAATACGCTATCTAGATTTGTCATAGCTTTTGTTCCAAGGAGCAAGTGCTTTTAATATTTTGGCTGCAGTCCTCATCTGCAGTGATTTGGGAACCCAATAAAATAAAACCTATCTCCATTTCCACATTTTCCTGATCTATTTGCCGTGAAGGGATGGTACAGGATGCCATGATATTTGTTTCTTGAATGTTGAGTTTTAAGCCAACTTTTCCACTCTCCTCTTTCACCCTCATCAAGGGCTCTTTAGTTACTCTTTGCTGCTGTTGCTACTGCTAAGTCACTTCAGTCATGTCCAACTCTGTGCGACCCTATAGATGACCCACCAGGCTCCACCGTCCCTGGGATTCTCCAGGCAAGAACACTGGAGTGGGTTGCCATTTCCTTCTCTTTACTTTCTGCCAATAGAGTGGTATCATCTGCATATCCGAAGTTGTTGATATTTCTCCTGGAAACCCTGATTCCAGCTTGTGATTCATCCAGCCAGGCATTTCACATGATGTACTGTGCATTATAAGTTAAGAAGAGTAACAATATGCAGCTTTGATGTACTCCTTTCCAAATTTTGAAATTGGTCCATGTCTGATTCTAACTGTTGCTACTTGATTGCATACAGGTTTCTCAGGAGACAGGTAGGGTGATCTAGTATTCCCAACTCTTTAAGAATTTTTTAGTTTGCTGTGATCCACACAATCAAAGGTTTAGTGTAGTCAATGAAGTAGAAGTAAATGTTTTCCTGGAATTCTCTTGCTTTTTCTATGATCCGAAGAATTTTGGCAATTTGATCTCTGGCTCCTCTACCTTTTCTAAATTCAACTTGTACATATGGAAGTTATGAGTTCATGTACTATTGAAGTCTAGCTTGAAGGATTTTGAGCATAATCTTGCTAGTGTGTGAAATGAATGCAGTTCAGTTCAGTTCTGTCATTCAGTTGCGTCCAACTCTTTGCAACCCCATGGACTGTAGCACGCCAGGCTTCCCTGTCCATCACCAACTCCCAGAGCCTACTCCAACTCATGTCCATCAAGTCAGTGATGCCATCCAACCATCTCATCCTCTGTTGTTCCCTTCTCCTCCCGCCTTCAATCTTTACCAGCATCGGGGTCTTTTCAGATGAATCAGTTCTTTGCATCAGGTGGGCAAAGTATTGGAGTTTCAGCTTCAGTATCAGTCCTTCCAATGAATATTCAGGACTGATTTCCTTTAGGATGGACTGGTTAGATCTCCTTGCAATCCAAGGAACTCTCAAGAGTCTTCTCCATCACCACAGTTCAAAAGCATCAATTCTTCAGTGCTCAGCTTTCTTTATAGCCCAACTCTCACATCCATACATGACTACTGGAAAAACCAAAGCTTTGACTAGATGGACTTTGCTGGCAAAGTGATGTCTCTGCTTTTTAATATGCAGTCTAGGTTGGTCATAACTTTTCTTCCAAGGAGCAAGTGTCTTTTAATTTCATGGCTGCAGTCACCGTCTGCAGTGATTTGGAGCCCCTCACCTCCAAATAAAGTCTGTCACTGTTTTCACTGTTTCCCCATCTATTTGCCATGAAGTGATGGGACCAGTTGCCATGATCTTAGTTCTCTAAATGTTGAGTTTTAAGCCAACTTTTTCACTCTCCTCTTTCACTTTCATCAAGAGGCTCTTTAGTTCTTCTTTGCTTTCTGCCATAAGTATGGGGTCATCTGCATATCTGAGGTTATTGATATTTCTCCTGGCAATCTTGATTCCAGCCTGTGCTTCATCTAGTCCTGCATTTCTCATGATGTACTCTGCATATAAGTTAAATAAGCAAGGCGACAATACATAGCCTTGATGTACTCCTTTCCCGATTTGAACCCAGTCTGTTGTTCCATGTCCAGTTCTAACTGGACATGTTGTTCCATGTCTAGGTGCTTCTTGATCTGCAAACAGATTTCTCAGGAGGTGGGTCAGGCGGTCTGGTATTCCCATCTCTTGAAGAATTTTCCACAGTTTGTTGTGATTTTTAGATCCACACAGTCAAAGGCTTTAGTATAGTCAATAAAGCAGAAGTAGATGTTTTTCAGGCTTCTCTGGTGGCTCAGATGGTAAAGAGTCTGCCTGCAATGCAGGAGACCCGGGTTCGATCCCTGAGTTGGGACGATCCCCTGGAGAAGGAAATGGCAACCCACTCTAGTACTCTTGCCTGGAAAATTCCATGGACGGAGGAGCCTGGTAGGCTACAGTCCATGGGGTCGCAAAGAGTCGGACTGGAACTCTCTTGCTTTTTTGATGACCCAGTGGATGTTGGCAATTTGATCTCTGGCTCCTCTGCCTTTTCTAACTCTAGGTTGAACATCTGGAAGTCCACGGTTCAGGTACTGCTGAAGCCTGGCTTGGAATGAGTGCAACTGTACAGTAGTTTGAAGATTCTTTGGCATTACTTTCTTTGGGATTGGAATGAAAACTGACCTTTTCCAGTGCTATGGCCACTGTTGAGTTTTCCAGATTTGGTTGCATATTGAGTACAGCATTTTAACAGCATTATCTTTTAGAATTTGAAACAGCTTACCTGGAATTCCATCACCTCCTCTAGCTTCATTCCTAGTAATGCTTCCTAAGGCCCACTTGACTTCACACTCCAGAATATCTGGCTCTAGGTGAGTGACTACACCATCATGGTTATCTGGGTCATTAAGACTTTTTTGTACAGTTCTTCTGTGTATTCTTGCCATCTCTTCTTAATCTCTTCTGCTTCTGTTAGGTCCTTGCCATTTCTGGCCTTTATTGTAGCCATCTTTGCATGAAATATTCCCTTGGTATCTCCAATTTTCTTGAAGAGATCTCTAGTCTTTTCCATTCTATTGTTTTCCTCTTTTTTTTTTTTTTGCATTGTTCTCTTAAGAAGGCTTTCTTACTTCTCCTTATTATTCTCTGGAACTCTACATTCACTTAGGTATGTATTTCCCTTTATCCTTTGTCTTTCACCTTTCTTTTTTTCTCAGCTATTTGTAAGGCCTCCTCAGGCAACAATTTTGCCTTCTTACATTTCTTTTTCTTTGAGATGGTTTTGACCACTCCTCCTGTATAATGTTATTTATTTCCATCCATAATTCTTCATGTGCTCTGTCTACCAGATCTGAGCCCTTGAATCTATACATCACCTCCACTATATAATCATAAGGGATTTGATTTAGGTCATACCTGAATAGACTAGTGGTTTTCCCTACTTTCTTCAATTTAAGTCTGAATTTTGTATAAGGAGCTCAAGATCTGAGCCACAGTCAGCTCCAGGTCTTGTTTTTGCTGACTGTATAGAGCTTCTCCATCTTTGGCTGCAAAGAATATTATCAATTTGATTTCAGTATTGACCATCTGGTGATGGCCATGTGTAGAGTCATCTCTTATGTTGTTGGTAAAGGGCTTTTGCTATGACTATTGTGTTCTCTTGACAAAACTCTGTTAGCCTTTGCCTTGCTTCATTTTGTACTGCAAGGCCAAACTTGCCTGTTGCTCCAGGCATCTCTTGACTTCCTGCTTTTGCTTTCCAGTCTTCTGTGATGCGAAGGACATCTGTTTTTGATGTTAGTGGTAGAAGGTCTTGTAAGTCTTCATAGAACCAATTGACTTCAGCTTCTTTGGCATTTGTGGTTGGGGCATAGACTTGGATTACTGAGAAGTTGAATAGTTTGCCTTGGAAAGAAACCAAGTTTATTCTGTCATTTTTGAGACTGCACCCAAGTACTGCATTTCAGACTCTTTTGTTGACTTTGAGGGCTACTCCATTTCTTCTAAGGGATTCTTGCCCACAGTAGTAGATATAATTGTCATTTGAATTAAATTCTCCCATTCTCATCCATTTTAGTTCACTAATTGCTAAAATATCGATGTTTACTTTTGCCATCTCCTGGTTGACCACATCCAATTTACCTTGATTCATGGACCTAACATTCCAGGTTCTTATGCAAAATTGTTCTTTTCAGCATTGGACTTTACTTTCAGCACCAGACATATCCACAATTCAGCGTCGTTTCCACTTTGGCCCAGCCTCATCCTTCTTTCTGAAGCTATTTCTCTTCTCTTCCCCAGTATCATATTGGACACCTATCAACCTGGGGGACTCATCTTCTGGTGTCATATATTCTTGCCTTTTCATACTGTACAAGGGATTCTTGAGGCAAGAAGACTGAAGTGGCTTGCCATTCCCTTCTCCAGTGGACCATGTTTTGTCAGAACTCTCCACTGTGACCTGTCTGTCTTAGGTAGCCTTACATGGCTCATAGCTTCACTGAGTTACACACAAGTCTGTGATCCATGTGATCACTTCTGTTAGCTTTCTGTGATTGTGGTTTTTGTTCTGGCGGCTGTGGGATTGTAGTTCTTAGTTCTGTTGTCTGCCTTCTGATGGATGAGAATAAGTGGCTTGTGCAAGCTTCCTGATGGGAGGAAATGGCTGTGGGGGAAACTTGGTCTTGCTCTGGTGTTACTTGGGGTCATTTGTTTAGTTAGAAAAATAACCAATTTAAAATCATCACCCCTCAAACAGAGTTTATTAGGATTTTCACCTGGTAGGATATACAGTATATCTTTCTCCCTACATACTTGACTTTAACTTCTGACATTTCACCTTGAGCTGTTTTTCAGGGACATCAGAACCTTGAACAATCTGAGTAGATAGTAAGTAACCTCTCCTGTGAATAAGACATAATGCCTGTGAATAAGGCAAAATGTGACATAAATAGTATTTTGGAATCCTAAGGCACTTCTGAGAATATTTTCATCAAACATTATTGAATAGAAGTAAACTTTGTGTCAAATCATTTACTTGTAGTTGGAATCTTTTCCATGTTTGGCACTACCACTTCAGTAAGGATTACTTGGCATTAGCTGTGCTGTTAATAGAATTTTTTCCTGATTCAACTGTATGATTCAGCAATAACATCTCAACAACAATTTCTCTAGCTTTTAATTCATCTTAAGGCCAAGCTAAATGAGGACCCTCATAGCAAAATGAATATATATAGACAATTTTGAGAGACTACAGATAAATGTACAATAAGCAAGTGGAAAACATATTTTACCTTGCTAGACAGAAATACGAATTTAAAATATATACTTTAAATAAACTAGCACTGATGTTTTATTAATTGCCTACTAAATAGGCAAATTTAGTTACAAAGTTATGCCCAACCTAGACAGCATATTAAAAAACAGAGACATTGCTTTGCCAACAAAGGTCCATCTAGTCAAAGCTATGGTTTTTCCAGTGGTCATGTATGGATGTGAGAGTTGGACTATAAAGAAAGCTGAGTGCAGAAAAATTGATGCTTTTGAACTGTGGTGTTGGAGAAGACTCTTGAGAGTCCCTTGGATGGCAAGGAGATCCAACCAGTCCATTCTGAAGGAGATCAGTCCTTGGTATTCATTGGAAGGACTGATGCTGAAGCTGAAACTCCAATACTTTGGCCACCTGATGAGAAGATCTGACTCATTTGAAAAGACCCTGATGCTGGGAAAGATTGAGGGCAGGAGGAGAAGGGGATGCCGGAGGATGAGA
>NW_011494708.1:1359184-1387537 GCF_000754665.1 Bison bison bison | reverse complement strand
GAACTCCGGGAGTTGGTGATGGACAGGGAGGCCTGGCGTGCTGCAATTCACGGGGTTGCAAAGAGTCGGACATGACTGAGTGACTGAACTAACTGACTGAAATAGGTAAAGAATTTTAAAATTATCATACCCATTGTATCTAAAAGTCTTGGTAAACTAGTCTAAGGATATGTTACCATATATATTAAACATTAAAATAGGATATAATTACATGATTTGGATTAGCACCACTTGGGAAGTCCACATGGTTTGGAATTAATCATTTCGAAATAATTAAGTTTAAACCCAAATGGTTATTTATAAAGATGTCAATAATTACATTTTATTATATATTTAAAATAATGACAACACTAGTAATAGATTGGAAGCAAATTAAATCCCTAAGCATAATGTATCAGATCAGTTCTCTAACATCCATACACTTGAACTGCCATGTGGTCTATGATTTTGAATTTAGTTATATAGAAATATGTTCCTAGTATAAGTTTTTTAAAAAGCTTCTGAAAAGTATTATATAAAAATATGATCCTATTTCTGTTTACATACAAACACCTAGATGTTAGAAATGTATTGAACAACATGCTCTAAGATGTCAATCATGCTTATAGGGTGGCAGAAATACAGATTTTTGGTGCTTATTTATATTTTCAAAGTTCACTTCAAAGATTCTATAAAACTTTTGTAATTGATAAAAATAGAATAGAACATTTTAAAAATAAGCTAAATATTATTATTTTTGACACATTTAGTAAATTCCATACAATTGACATAGTCTAACATTCTGTTGATTCAGAACTATCAGAGATTATTTAAAACTAAACTTCTATCACATTTTGCTTGAACCACTACAGTGGATTCCTAATTGAGCATGTTATTCCACAGCTTAAAACCCTTCAAAGGCTTTCCAACACAAATAAAACCCAAATAGTGTACACAACCTGGTCCCTTGTCTGACTCTCTTCTTATCTCACACCACTCCTTTTCCCTCCAATCACAAGCACACTGTTTCTTCAACAAACTAAAAATTCGGCTGCCTTCAGGACATCACACCTGCTGTTCCTTCTGCCTGGAATGTCTCCCCTTTCTCTCCCAAGTCCAGGCTTTTTGCATGACTGGCTCTTCCTCACTTTCTGCATCTCAGCTCAGCTGTCACTTTCTGAATAAGGAGTAGCCATCTCCTGACAAAAACCCTCTGCGGCATCCACCTGTTTTCTAGTCTTTAGAGATCTTCTCACTGCATCCATTTCCCTCGCTTAGTTATTATTTCACAGATCTTAAATACTTATTATTTCTACAATATTAGTTTCTTTCCCTCAAAGTGCAGGCAAAGACCCACTTGGTTTGTTCACTATTACATCCCCAAGCAAAAGGAAGGTGCTTTATATGTTGAAGGTGTTTCATAAAGGCAAGGGAAGTTTGCCTCCCCAAATATGAGGCTTTCTGTGAAACTACTCATGCTCAGCCTTAGAAAGAATGGAAATTGTGGGATGGCTTCAGGTACCAGTGACGACCGAAGAGCTGGAGTTGAGGATGTCTGCCCTTTGCTTGGGAGGCAGTATTATCGGTCACTCCCCTCTCCTCATCCTGTTTCTATTTTGTTATTTCTTCTTTATGCAATTCAGGCTCCTGACCCTCTTCTGGTTGTATTTATTTTCCCTTCTTTAGAGCTTTTGCTGACTCATTTCTCATCATTTGAATTTGCATATAATATCTCACAGAGATTGCTATAAAGCAAAATCACTATCACAGCATTTTCGTATTTATTTCATGTAATTTCAAAATAGCTGTTAACACAAATATTAATGCCAATATTTTAGTACAAAGGGGGATCTGATTGCTGTCAACTTCTATACTAACCTAAATGTAATGAAAATTACATATATAATTATAAATTTTCTAGGAGTCACAAGAGTAAAAAGAAACACAACAAACATGAAATTAATGATTCTAGATTTTTAATATTGCATTTTATTTTAAAAATACTCAAATATTTTTTCAACACATAGTCAATATAGAGTGAGGTATATTTTTATTTCTACTAAGTTTTTGAAATCCAGATCTTATGGCAGATTTTAATTCAAACATGTCACATTTCAAGTGTTCAAAAGTCATATGTGGTTGGATGCTACTGTAATGAGCAACATGGTTCTACATTGTGTATCAGATTCTGTTCCACTTGAGAGAAGACAAAGGTAATTTTGGCCTTTGGCTGGAGTGTACCCAGAGCAGATGATTGCAAAATGTAGCCCTCGTTCAGATGAATAGTAGTGTCCACGGTGCTGGAAGGATGTCAGTGATGAGATCTAAGAAATGATCTTGGTTTTATGAGGATCAAGGAGCAGCAGGGAAGGAGGGACCCACGTACAAGAGGAAGGGAGATGGCTAGGCTCTAGGGAAGTAGCTATGCTTTGGGCCTGGGAGACCCTCTCCACCTTCCCCTGTCCTCTTCTCTCCCAATCTCCTTAACTCACCCTCCTGCTATTTACCTTAAGGCACCTGCTGCTGCTGCTAAGTTGCTTCAGTTGTGTCTGACTCTGTGCGACCTCATAGATGGCAGCCCACCAGGCTCCGCTGTCCCTGGGATTCTCTAGGCAAGAACACTGGAGTGGGTTGCCATTTCCTTCTCCAATGCATGAAAGTGAAAAGTGAAAGTGAAGTCACTCAGTCGTGTCTGACTCTTCGGGACCCCATGGACTGCAGCCTACCAGGCTCTTCCGTCCATGGGATTTTCCAGGCAAGAGTACTGGAGTGGGTTGCCAGTGCTACCACTCTAAGCCAAACTTATCAGGGCCTCCAAAAGTAACGTTGAACCCAAATTGGTCCTTCTGCATATGAAAATGATTACTAAATATATGAGAAAATGGTCACCTTGGAAAGATAAATGGAAAACATCAATAAAGTACCAGGGAAAGATTTTGAATAATGGAGAAACACAGAACACATTCAGAGTATTACTTGTTTCCATTAATCTCTTTGTGTAACTTCTAATGTTTTAAATGATTCAGATTTTTTAAAAATAGTGTAATAATGAGATTGTGAAAGAAAATGACCAGTGTTTTGGTACTTAAAAAATTAAATAAATAAAATTATCATGGTGTGTCAATGTGGGCTCATTAAACTGATATCACCATGACAAATTTCAGCCACCCTGGTCTAATTCTCGTTTCAATTCTATTCTTATTGCTTAAGAATAAATTCTCTCTGCATTTTTTTTTTCATTTAGGTTTCTTAGTGAAAAAACCTTATTTGCCCCATTTTTTTTTTTTTTTGCATTTGGCCAAATCATTACTTGTTGGCCTGTTTCTGGATAGACGATTCTTGAGCCAGGTCATTCAGTGGTTCAACTAGCTGTGGCCAGGAGAGGCAGTGTGACTCCCTGGGAACTATGGACAGGTGGGCATAGGAAACAATATTTTTTAACATGCTTGTGAACCAGGCAAGCTGGGTGGTCATCTGGCTAGCTTCTTGGCTTTCTTGAAGAAAGTACAGAGTAGTAGATGAGAGTGTAGACTAGGGAATAAGACTTCTGGGTTCAGTTATTGATTCCATCATGAACCAGCTGAATATACTCAGGCAACTTACTTAACCTCTCTGAAAATCTCTCGTCTATCATGGAGCTACTGATAATATCAACCTCTTGGCTGCTGTGAGGATTAACTGGGATAATATATGAAAGCTATTTGAATAGAGCCTGGCACATAGTAAGTGCCTTATAGTATTGTTTTTTCTTCTTCTTCTTCTCTCATTTATGCAGTGCTAATTGGCTCAGAGGGTAAAGCGTCTGCCTGCAATGCAGGAGACCTGGGTTCAATCCCTGGAGAAGGAAAGATCCTCTGGAGAAGGAAATGGCAATCCACTCCAGTATTCTTGCCTGGAGAATCCCATGGACAGAGGAGCCTGGTGACCTACAGTCCACAGGGTCGTAAAGAGTTGGACATGACTGAGTGACTTCACTTTCACTTTCACTTCAATCATATCTTAGGGCTTCTCTGATAGCTCAGAGGTAAAGAATCCACCTGCAACTGCCTGCAACCCATTTTAGTATTCTTGCCTAGAAAATCCCACAGACAGAGGAGCCTGGAGGGCTACAGTCCTTGGGGTCGCAAAAGAGTCAAACGTGACTTAGCAACTAAACAACAACAACAACAAAATCATACCTTTGGTACACTGCTTTGTCTTATCTTCGAAACAGCTGTGAACCATGGGGATTATAATCCCCATCCCACCTGCGAGGCTACCAGGGCTAACGAGGGTTAAGCAACTGGCTTAAAACCACACAATTCATAAATGTCAGGGATAGGAACTACAATGAAGGCTGAATGATTTCAAAGGCCAATTCCTCTGTTTTACTATTTCTGTCCCGAGAGTCTATATAAATATATAGTGTAGGAACTGAGTGTCAAGAGTCGGCATGCTTAGGGGAATTTTATTTCTGTGATGTGCAGTTGATTACTCCAGAATGCAACCTCAAAATCTTATTTGGTTTCCATGAGGCTTCAGATCTCATCCTGTGTCCTATTCATTTAGATGCTTATATCGCCAAAATGCAGGACTGAGAGTCCCTGCTCTGCACCATTGGGTCCCATTGCCACCAACTCATCACTGATATGTTGAAAAGGTGTGTTCCAGTTTGCTTTTCAGAGAATGAACTGATGCCTCTTTGGACCAAGATCAGGCACACTGCTCGAATAATGTGACTGTAGAACCCAATCAAAAGGACCAGGCTCTTGCCTCAGGGATTATAGAGATGGAACAGCCGGTAGCCTCCCAGCATTCTCTGCCTGCATTGTAGTCTTGATATGGTTTGCATGACAGTGCAACTTGACCAGAAACCTCCCTGATGAGCAAACCATTTTCTGTTATGCTTTGCCTTTTAAAAAAGAGATCCGTGCTTTGGACTATTCCCCCAAAGATAGATTTTGCCTCTGGAACTTTGGGGAAACACACACACACATACACACACCTGTGCAGAAACACGTGAACATTAAGGATAGAGCCATTATAAACGTTGGTGCAGTTAAATTCTGAAAATCAGGGCTTGGAAAGGGAATGCCTCCTTTGCTGATTACACTGTAACTGGTGCAGCTGTAATAGACTCTAGACACTACTAGAATAGCAGATATCCATGTGTGACTACAGAGGAATATATAAGAAAGAAAAAGACAGATGGTGTACTTAGGTGCACTTAAGTCTGATTGCAGGAGTTGATAATGAATGTTTAAATATGGCACTCCCATAAAATCAGATACCTGTAGACAATACTGGAATAACTACAGACTTGCTAGAGGGAAAAAAATGAAGTTGTGGATTCTAATTTTTGTTTTTGTCATTATTATGATTGTCTATTTACTTGTATGGAGATTTTCATAACTTTCTCAGAGTCTAATCATAAAACAAAAAGCACAATCAGTAGCATAGAAAATAGATTCTTAGAAATGAGATGAAACTTAAAGATTGTTTCAGAGCTGTGGAAACTCATGCCCAGATAGGTGAGATGACAAAGGTCAGACAATTCATAGTGACATTGAGTCATGTCACATATCTGAAGCTCCAACTAAAAATCTTAATTCATCTACTTAAAACAGGAAATTGTAACATATAATGGAACTATATGTAACTTTGTTCTGTATTTTCCAAGTCTCCTGTAAATGTGTTATCATATTTTCATAATTTAAAAACTAAAAAAGAAAGATAAAAAACCATTATAAAACAAGCAAAATCATAAACAAAATATAAGCAACATTATTCACTGAGAGATATTCTTTCATCCCAGTGAACAACTTTGGTTTACATATTTCATTGGTCCCAAACCAGATTAAGTAAAAAGTTTTAAAACATTAATAAATGTTTGGACTTTATACTGGCAGACAAGCACTCAGTTTTCTAAAGAGGGTTCATTTTTAACACCATTCCTGCATATGCTTTCCAAATGGCTCTCCAGTTAGACTATTAAAAGTCCAAAAAGTCAAAACTCTTGCTTAGATCCGATGCCAAAAGATGATCATGCCAACAGATTCTGGAGAAGGGTGCTTGCTTCACATGTGCATAGGGATGGCGAATGAACTGACGGAAGTTATCCCGATCTGAAGTTCATGCTCCACGCAGAAAGTAGACATGGATCAGAAGCTATAAATAAATTGGACCTGGCATCTTAAGTGCCCTAAATGTTTGAAGTTAAACTTTAAATCGCATCCTTATTCTTAAAGGAAGCGGGTGAGCCTCCCATCAAAGAGACTGGTGGCATGATTGAGATGAGTAATGCTGCCGAATTCTGAAAGGATTTCACAGTGTGACTTGGAGAGACAGTCCATGGTGCAGGAAGCACTAAAAGTCCACATGTCACTTATCGTGAGCAGGATCTAGGTGGTGAAAGATGCACATACTGGAAAATCAGACAGTGCTGACAGATATTGGAAACTCTGCATGTTGGTGGAAATGCTCTCCAATCACCATCTCAAAAACAGGTCCACATCAAGCTGTTATAGATTTTGCTAGAACACAGATGATTTTGAAAATAACTCTTCCAAAGGAAAGGAAAGACCACTTCATATTTAACTTTACTTTGTCATTCTTAATTTTTACATTCTATAGCTGTTTAAGTACAACTATAAAATTATTTATAATTCTCATGTGAATATATATTTAGTAACCAAATATGATATAAATGTCACCTCTCTAGCTTCCAAAGAATTTGCTTTTTGCAAACCATCAAAATGGCAAGATTATCATTCATTACAATTTTCCAGGATGAGATAAATACAGTAAAACTTGTACACATTCCTAACAGCCCGTAGCAGAGGAAGCAATGCTATCAGTGAAATAGAAATTTTGAAAAATTCTGGAAGCCAGATAGCATATGAAATCAGACTGACATAGATATTAGAACAGAAAAAATCATTAAATATGGGGTAGAGCAGTCTTGCCAATGTGGATCAAGAGAAAGATTAGCTCAGAATTAAGGTGCAGACAGAGCATGAGTTGTCAGTAGAATGATGATGTGGGGATGAATTAAAGCTAGATTATGAAAGAGTTGGTCCAGTTATGCTTCTTTTCAGTTCAATTCAGTCACTCAGTCGTGTCCAACTCTTTGCGATCCCATGAACTGCAGCACACCATGCTTCCCTATGCATCACCAACTCCTGGAGCTTACTCAAACTCATGTCCATCGAGTCAGTGATGCCATCCAGCCATTTCATCCTCTCTCGTCCCCTTCTCTGCCTGCCTTCAATCTTTCCCAGCATCGGGGTCTTTTCAAATGAGTCAGTTCTTTGCATCAGGTGGGCAAAGTATTGGAGTTTCAGCTTCAGCATCAGTCCTTCCAATGAATATTCAGAACTGATTTCCTTTAGGATTGACTGGTTTGATCTCCTTGCTGTCCAAGGGACTCTCAAGAGTCTTCTCCAACATCACAGTTCAAAAGCATCAATTCTTTAGTGCTCAGCTTTCTTTATAGTCCAACTCTCAGATCCATACATGACTACTGGGAAAACCATAGCTTTGACTAGACGGACCCTGTTTGGCAAAGTAATGTCTCTGCTTTTTAATATGCTGTCTAGGTTGATGATAGCTTTTCGTCCAAGGAGCAAGCATCTTTTAATTTCATGACTGCAGTCACCATCTGCAGTGATTTTGGAGCCCCCAAAAATAAAGTCTCTCACTATTTTCATTCTTTTCCCATCTATATGGTATGAAGTGATGGGATCAGATGCTATGACTTTTTTTAGAGTATGCTTTTAGAGTATGACAATAGCCCCTTGCAGGACATGACTCTCAGCTAAAACTAAGAATTATTCCTGGTGAGGGTTACTTCAATGAGGGTAAGCCAATTAGAAGATGCTATGACTTCAGATCTTTACAGTAGATCTGAAAGAATAAAGATAATAATAACAGAGAAAGGGAAGGATTCTCCACCCACTATTCAAAGTGTGAAAGGCGTTGACGAGTTTCTTCTCCATAGTAAAGGCACCTTTTCTCTGATAATCAGGGAGGAGGGAGCAGATGACACACCTGTTCTGATAGATTCACCGACTGACGGTAAGCGAAGTCAGCTTGTCCATAGTCCAGTCCACTCTATCCAACACTCAGCCTGTCCTCTCATTTGGGGAAAAGAACAAAAGAAGGAAATCACAAACTCACTTTTAAAAAGTTGACATAAGATGCAGAGGAAGATTTTAACAAATGTAATTTTAAAATTGAGATGAAATGAGTGATTTTTCTAGAAAAATAGAAATAAGCAAATTGATTCAAATGGAGGGAATTAATCTTCACAGACTTAAAATCATAGGGAAAAAGTGGAAAAATAGTTAAGCTCTCACGCTAATCCCCCATTCATGCGTGTATGTTAAGTTTCTTCAATTGTGTTCGATTCTTTGCAACCCTGTGGACTGGAGCCCACCAGCCTTTTCTGTCTGTGGAATTCTCCTGGCAAGAATACTGCTAACTCCCTACCCCCTACCAAAGGCAGTAAACCAAGACAGTTTTACATTAGAGAGTCATCAACCTGTTAAGGGCAAATAAATCCTTAATTTATGTAAAAATGATCCAAGATCTTAGGATAAAATGAAGAGATTCTCAATTCATTCTGTAAAGCTACCATAATCCTTACAGCAACTCTAGAAACACAGATTTTTAAAAAGGTAAAAGAATACTACTGTCCAATCACTCTTACATATAAATATAAACACATAAAAAATCTAAATATGTAAAAATTCTAGACTGAAATTTAGCAAACTAGATCCAATAATTTATTAAAAGAATATTTCATGATTCATATTAGGTAATCAAAGAGTTATTTTAACAAAGGAAATGGCCATTATATGTTAAGATATGAACAGTTTATCATAGTTCAGTGTATAAATATTCTCATTTTCTATTTGTCATGAAGTAAAGAAGCTTAAGACACCTTACTTTAACTGGAAATACTTGCTACATAATCATATGTAGAGGGTAATTTCAATTATGTTTAAAAAAAGTTTGGCATTTGAATATATGTGTATATATGGGTGTTTGTGCGTTTAAAAACAGACAAGAAACTATCTGGAAGGATGGACACCAGTATGGTAACAGTGACTATGCTGAGGAGGACCATTCTATTTTTGCTAAATGTTACATCTCTGGCATGTAACATAGTCATTGTCACACAGAGGTTCTCTGTTTGTTAAATTAATGAATTGAATTGAGTTGGAGGTGAAATACAATTTTAAGTTTTTATTAGTACTATAGATATATACATTGCTTTTACAAATAAACATATATTTAATTGTACTAAAATGATACATTAAAATTATTTATGTTCACACACATCATTATTTCCCAATGGTCATTCATTACCAAATATTTGGGAAAGAAGTGTTTGCCAGTCACTCATTGCTCTCGATGCTTGTTATTGACCAGTGAACAAAACCAACAAAATATATTTCAAATGCAATCATTTGTTGTTGGCATTATTATTTATAATTATGATTATTTGGTCATTTATTAATCCATTAAGCTTATTGTTCACTTAATTTCAGATATTCTGTTAGGAGGAATCTATTGAATCTGTAAAATTCAATAAAAATTTCCTTAATTATATTTTCCTATATGTATATGAAGGAAAGTCACAGCTAGATTTCCCAGCAATCAGCTAGGAAAGTGAGTTTTCATACATATAGGTCCTTCTTTCTATTTGGCAGGATTCACCAGCATGTATTCTGGAGGCTTCCCAGATGGCGCTAGTGGTAAATTACCCACCTGCCAAATCAGAAGACATAAGCGATGTGGGTTTGATCCCCGGGTCGGGAAGATCCCCTGGAGGAGGGCGTATTCTTGCCTAGAGAATCCCATGGACCAATGAGCCTGGCAGGCCACAGTCCAAGGGGTCACACAGAGTTAGACACAACTGAAGTGACTTAGCATGCACCAGCATGTATTTTAGGACCTTCTGTAAACAAACAAACAAAAAACAGTTAATTCTGAGAGAGGAATGATAAGCTGCTTATCATCTATTTAAATTAGAATGAAAGTGAAAGTCACTCAGTCATCCAACTCTTTGCAACCACATGGGCTGCAGCCTGCCAAACTCCTCTGTCCATCAGATTCTCTAGGCAGAAATACTGAAGTGGGTATTCCCTTCTCGAGGGGATCTTCCCAACCCAGGGACTGAACTCAGGTCTCCTGCATTGTAGATGGATTCTATTCTGTCTGAGCTACCAGGGATACCCATTTAAATTAGAATAGTGCAAACCTTTTTAACAAAGGAGAGATGAAGCAAAGAACACTGAGTCTGAAATCAGACTGACTTGATTTTTAACACTGTATTTTATGTGAGAGTACTCCTGGGGGGCAGAATCTAACACCCTGATAAGGGTATGGGAGGCTCTGCTATTATCAGCTAGGAGGGCTCTAAGGAACTCAGAGACGGTTTTGGTGTACATTAAATGAAGGATAAATACTATAACTCATGGTACACATGGAAGAGGAGCTCAGAAAGCTCCAGGAAGTGAGCATGTGAGAGTGGGGGCAAACCCAAAAACCCTGCTGGGTGGTTGATTATGTCAGAGAGCCCAGATAACATTTTGCTTGCCAAATTAACAAAGAACTCACTGATAAAAAGGGTGTCACCATCACTGAGAAACTTAGTGATGGTTTTCCTCTGAGATGATGATATGCCTTGATATTGGGACATGTTGCAAAAGAGGCTGGATGGCAATGCTTAAATCTCAGAAGCCAAGGGGTTATGATTATAATGAACAGCAGGGTTGGAGTGGCAGCCAGGAAGGCCCAACCTATAGACATTCATGAGGACTGTAAATATAAAAATAGCTAAAAGTACACTGCACAATCTTTACTTACAAAATCTTTACTTACAAAAGAAATCAGGTTTGGACAATCAGGAGACTGTGCGTAGCCACACAGTGAAAGTCATGCTTTTTAACAGAAGCCAGTTTTCACACCTGGAATTCATGAACTGGAGGAGAGGCCAGATCTTCAGGAGAAAGCATCCTAGAAAATCAGCTCAAGTATAGAGTAGTATTTCCCTAATCCTTCCAAAAGGGGCCGTCAGACATTTATAACAGGGAGAGAGGAATATCCAAATATTTCAGGAACAGAGGATTCAAATTAATATCCAGGTTTCCTGACTCATCTAGTAAAGTAGAAAAGGAAAGATAGCGCTATGTCCAACTCTTGGGATCCCATGAACTGTAACCTGCCAGGCTTCTCTGTCCGTGGGATTCTCCAGGCAAGAATACTGGAGTGGATTGCCGTTTCCTTCTCCAGAGGAAATTCCCAACCCAGGAATTGAACCCAGGTCTCCCGCATTGCAGGCAGATTCTTTCCTGACTGAGCTATGCAGGAAGCAAAGTAGGAATCTAAATAAAGTAGAAGTATATGGCCAAATGATGAATGATGTTCAGGCCTGGGTCTGGCTTTCAATGTCCATTGGGTCCAAGGACCTACCCAGTGGCTATTTCCCAGTCCCTGTATAAATAATTTTAATGTATATTTATTTTAATATACTGCTGCAGCTGTCACTTCAGTTGTATCCAACTCTGTGCAACCCCATAGACAGCAGCCCACGAGGCTCCCCTGTCCCTGGGATTCTCCAGGCAAGAACACTGGAGTGGGGTGCCATTGCCTTCTCCAATGCATGAAAGTGAAAAGTCAAAGTGAAGTCGCTCAGTCATGTCCCACTCTTCGTGACCCCATGGACTGCAGCCTACATAGGCTCCTTTATTGTGGAACAAGAGCTACTGCAGTTAGGAAGACCAAATGAAACCTCTGCGATTTGACCTCTCTCTCTTGCTAAGACAGCTACAAAAAAAAATCAGTAAACTGATACAAATTAATGCCACCTAAAGACCTAGAAAATATAGGGTAGTGTATCCTATTCTATCTCCATTGAATTTACTGGTCTCTACATTATAAAAGTCTGATGAATTCTAAAAGATAATGATAGGTTACTGCCAACTCGATTGAATAATATCCCAATTGCAGATGTAGTCTAAATGTGGTATATTTGCTAGAACAGATAAAAATAGCCCCGAGTTCTTGATATTTGGGCTTCCCAGGTAGCTCAGCTGGTAAAGAAGCCACCTGCAACACAGGAAACTCTGGTTCGATTCATGGATTGGGAAGTTCCCCTGGAGAAGGGATTGGCTACCCTTTCCAGTGTTTTGGGGCTTCCCTGGTGGTTCAGATGGTAAAGAGTCTGCCTGCAATGCGGGAGACCTGGCTTCCATCCCTGGATTGGGAAGAGCCCCTGGAGGTGGGTATGGCAACCTACTCTAGCATTCTTGCCTGGAGAATCCCTATGGACAGAGGAGCCTGGTGGGCTACAGTCCATTGGGTTGCAAAGAGTCAGACACAACTAAGCGACTAAGCACAGCACAGCATTTGGTATTTGGCTACTGATCTGGTGAATAATTTTTATTTCTTTCCCATCCCTATCAAAAGGGTGGATCAAAAGAATTTTGCATTCAAATAAAAAAAACAGTATTCATTTGCAGTCATACCCCAGAATTATGTGAAAATTCTCTTATATTCTGTCAAAATATAAACTAAACAAAGCTGGACTCTTGACATTTCTCAGAGCATCCCACCTGTCCACTCTATAATGTGTGTGTGTGTGCGCATGCTCAGTTGTGTCTAACTCTGTGATTGCATGGACTATAGCCCTCCAGTCTCTTCTGTCCATGGGATTTTCCAGGCAAGTATACTGGAGTGGGTTGCCATTTCCTACCCCAGGGGATCTTCCTAACCCAGGGATTGAACCCACATCTCTTATGTCTCCTGCGTTGGCAGGAGGATTTGTTACCACTGAGCCACCTATGACTTCATGCTAAATAATTGGCACAAATGAGCAAGATATGGTAAGTAGGTTAGAGGCCTCAATAAGGCCTCCAGAAAACAGGAGATACCGTGATGAAGATACGTCAGTGACACTTTTAGGATCCAGTGGTCTGGGACGTGCTGTGCCATACCTTCCAAACTAAAGGACGGATGATTGTATTTTCTACCTCACGGGGTGATGAAGGAAGCATAATGTCTCATAGAAGTTTTCAGGTTCTGGAGAAAGCGAATAACTCACTTGGAAATATTGCTCTAATTCATAACCCTGAATGACCCAAAAGGTAGACATATTTGATGAAGCCCAGAGGAGAAAAAGGCTCTGTGGAGGGCTCAGGCTCCCTGCAAGTGGCCCTGCTGCGAGGATTGCATGTCTTGGATGACTGTATAGAATAAAGAGTATTAGTGTTTGTGGAAGACACCGTGTGGAGCTTATAGCAAAGTTCAGGGACAAGGACTTGGCTTGTTCCACTCAATAAGCCCCAGACCAGCTAAAGGTGCTAGCTGAAACAGAAAACTTTAGAAGAGGTGGTAGAGAAAAGAAATCGTGATACATTTTAGAGTCACTTAAGTTTTTCTTTTAGTATTTTAAATGCATCAGAATCTGTTTTAATTTTAATTTACTGACCTGGAGAATGTATTTGTATCAAGTTTGAAAGAATGCTGGTGGAAAGGATATAGTTTAGGGTCAGACAGAATCCATGAATTCCACATCCAAGATCCAACTCCACACTGTGTTGTCGTACCCACTAAGTATCACAAGCTACGACAGTATTTTATTTAAGCCTCTGTAAGTGACTGGGTGGGGCTTCTCAAGTAGCTCAGAGGTAGAATCCACCTGCAATGCAGGAGACCCAGGTTCAAACCCTGGGTTGGAAAGACCCCCTGGAGCAGGAAATGGCAACCCACTCCAGTATTCTTGCCTGGAAAATTCCATGGACAGAGGAACCTGGTGGGTTACAGTCCATGGGGTGGCAAAGAGTCAGACAGGACTTAGCAACTAAAAACAACAAATCGACTGGATATAGATATGGTGATCTCAAATGAACAAATGTGGAAGTCAACAGTTTTAGGAACTAAGGACACAAATTCACAGGGTTGATACCATTTGAATGACTGATTCTTTTGTTCATTTAGTTGTTCATCTTTCTTTCCTGCTGAGAATCCATTCCTGATGACTGGAGAATAAATTGTAGTCATCAATTCCTCATGTATATATTTGGCTTTGTATATTTCAAGCTCCACTAGTGCTTTCAAAATCAAAGAAAAATAATTGCTTTATATTCATTTTTTTATTAACCAGAACACATAGGCTCTGCTTCCTGATTTGTTTGGTTCTCGGCAATTATGTTACGGAGGTTGCATTCAACAACAATAACAAGAGCAAAAACAATAATAATAAAACTAAATGTGTTGAGTACATTTTGTGTACAAGGGACTGTTTTGAATAATGTTCATGTATAACTCATTTAATCCTCAAAATGGCTATTAGAAGGAGATACAGATAACATATGCATTTAATATTTGGGAAAATTGAAAGCCAAGAGCTTAAAAATCCCTCTTTGAATTCCCACACTGAGAAAGTGGTAGCAATGGATTTTGAACACATACTGTCCAACTGCTGTGAAAATACAATCACCCATCTCACTGTAGAAATGACCTCCAGGCTGTATAAAACCTAAATCTATGGAGCTCTGGATGACTCTTGGTTCCCTTGAAGTGCTTGCCTACAAACTATGGAAAGACAAGGATCCAAAGGACTGTATTAACATACAGTGATTACAAAAACAGCTTTCTACTTGACAACAAAATAGAATTTACTTTCTCTGTTTTTCAAATGGTATTGCTAACTTAGGAGAAGGCAATGGCACCCCACTCCAGTACTCTTGCCTGGAAAATCCCATGGATGGGGGAGCCTGGTAGGCTGTGGTCCATGGGGTCGCTAAGAGTCGGACATGACTGAGCGACTTCATTTTCTCTTTTCACTTTCCTGCATTGGAGAAGGAAATGGCAACCCACTCCAGTGTTCTTGCCTGGAGAATCCCAGGGATGGGGGAGCCTGGTGGGCTGCCATCTATGGGGTCTCACAGAGTCGGACATGACTGAAGCGACTTAGCAGCAGCAGCATTGCTAACTTATGGTGGTGTAATCAACTTAACGTAGGAAAAATGTCTAAGAAATTTGTGTCTTAATCCTAGTCTTGCCATCAGTGTATGTGAAAGCACAAGTCATTTAACCTTCTGAGACCATGTTTCCTCATGCATAAATAGCTATCAATACTGTTACCTGTTAAGACTGTTTTAATAATTAAATGGATTAATATTTGTAAAGCACTTAGCAGAATGTCCTTATTCCTTACAACAAACAAACAATAGCAACAACAATAAAGAAAATGAGTAGTTTCCAGCATTGGAGTAAATGATTCTATGTCTTTTGAGAGCTAGAAAGCCAACCTCACATGATCAAAAGCTTCCACTGGAATTTCTGTCCTCAATAATGTTTTAAACATTTCTGTGTGTGTGTGTGTGCGTGTGTTAATCACTCAGTTGTGTCTGACTCTTGCAACCCCATAGACTGTAGCTCGCCAGGCTCCTCTGTCCATAGGGATTCTCCAGGCAAGAATACTGGAATGAGTTGCCATTCCTTTTCCCAGAAACATCTCTGAGGCAGTTGTAATAGTCAGAAATTTGTGTAAGTGTTTAAACATGAAAGGAATTCCACTGTCTACTTTTTATAGCTTTATGAAGTTTCTCAAAGCAGCTCTTTCCCTTTAAATTCTATGGCAAATTAAATACCAGATGTTTTTTTAAAAAATCATTTCTTCTCTGATACCAATACCACGATTTTCCTTTGGAAAAACACCAGTTAGCCCCTCTCAGAATACGCAATTGTTGGGAGAGAGGGATAGTTTTGATCTTAGCTCCAAGGAGGACAATTTGAGTGGGATATTAGAGGTGATCCATGTCTGATCAATCAGAGAATCATATTCCTCTGGCCAGGATGATTGTTATAGAGATGGCCTTATGAACCAAGGCAGACTGATCTGAGTCAATAAGACTCATTCTGGACTTAGAAAAAAAAAAAGCTATTGGAAATAAACACACTCTTTCTACTGACATGGCTGAGAGGATAGGATAGAAATATAACCTTACAGCTGCTGGCAACTATCTTGCCATCATGAATATAAGCTCTGCCTGAGAGTGGGACAATACAGAGGAAAGCATAGTTCAGAGATAGATAAAGTTTGAGTCCTGAGGATATCATTGACCTCCTGTGGATCTATCTGTATCTGAAGCCAGAATAGGACCAAAGTTTTCAGTTACCAGGGCCAACAAATTATCATTTTCCCTAAACTAGGAAAATTGGTCCTATATCACTTGCCACTAAACAATACAAGATAGTTACTCTCTTGACTTCCAAGCTTTTGGAACTGCCAAATGCATTTGAAATGCTCAGCACTATTGGCAACAAATATTCCCAGACTTTTAGACATGCTCTCCATGCCTGTTTCAGTTAAGAGTTTGCTTTCAAGCTCTAACCATTGAATGGGCTTTGCCCAACTTCTGGTCTTGCCACTCTGCCTTTCCCTTAAGAATCTGAGTATAGCATTTGAGCTCTTTATAACAGAATGGCAAGATTGCTTTGCATAAACACACATGACTTCTTCCAACTCATTCCCAAATGAGTCCTCTCCATCAGTGCATAGAGATGCCCATGGCATATGGCTCCGACTACACTATTACATTTGCTGCCTACAGAGATTCTCTGGGTCAGCTCCGGGAGACAGTAATTACTCCTTGCATGAAGTAGCTGTTTATCATTCAGGGGCTTTTGTAATTGATGTTTCTTACACCAGTGTTTCTTTCTTTTTTGAGATGCCTCAGAGAACTGTAGGCTAACTTTTTTAGGTAACATTTGCTTTTCCTTAATTTTTTAAGGCAATACCATCTTATGATGAATTTGGTCCATTATTACAAAGACCCTGAATTCACATCAAGCTCATTGCTTTCATAATGATAGATAACCTCTTGAAAAGAGTCACTAGGAATTTGGCGAAAGGAAACCACATATAATTATTTACAATTATGACATTATCTCCTGAAATTGCAAAGAAGCTCTTTAAGATGGAAATCAAAAATTTCATATTACAGTCAAAGCACTTACTTTGTTGGGATTTTTTTTGTTTTGATTTTTAGGCAGAGTGCTATGTTGCCTCAAAATATTTACACAAGGAAATGTCATCTGTTCCCACCTCTTTAGAATGCTGTATTTAACATTCCACAGACTTGAGACTCATAATAACTGTGCAAGCTGAAATTACCAGGGCAGCTTCTTAGTTGGCCTAATATAAGTATAAGAGAGGAGATTTTAAGCATGTGCCCACCTGATAGAGGCTCTTATTTGAAGAACATTATAGGTAAATTGGAGAGAGCATAGGGCAACAAAAATGATAAATGGAATGGAAGGGGTTACAGAACATATGAGAAGAAATTAAGAAAAATGGGATTGTTTGTCTTGAAAAAAGATGAGTCTGAGGTGAATTGATTGAGGAATTTGAACTAGCTAAGGGCCACAATGCAATTAAATTTGATCCCATTTGAAGGTATACCTTCAAGCAGAAATATATGAAAGGTGAATTAAAGGACTGTTATTTTACAGAAAATGTAGTGACAAGCAAAGAAAAGATTTGTAAGTATTAAGTTGAAATAAAATTGTATTATCACACTTACGAAATTATTTGTAATGATTAATTGAAGACTCACAAAAGCAAAGGAGAAAGACAATGGGAATCAGTATCTAAGGTATTGGTATGGTTTTTAGAGGAAACACTTATGTTTATTATTTTCTATTTGTATTTTATTGAAATCAAGCTATTTGGGTTATATTCTAACTTACATGTTATCTAATTGATCCTGTGTTTGGTTTCTTTATTTATTAAAGAGGTGACAGAGGTAATACTTAACAGTGTTTTTTGGATATCAACTAAACAAAACTTGCAAATATATTTAGGCTATATGTATTATATATGCATATAGTTATCAAAGCCTTCTTACCAATGTAAATGCCACCAAGCACTGTTTTGAGAAAACATGTTATAGAGAACTCTTTGTAAAGAATTCAAATAATTTACTTGTCTTCTCTATTTAGTTCCAAAGCAGACTGAGGCAGGAATCAAAAATACATAAAATAAACTGAAATATTGAAAATAGGTGCAGTGGGGGAAAAAAGTCAGTAACATAAAATGTAGTGAGAGATAAACCTAAATCATATAGTATGTAGATTAATATGGATACACTAAAAATTTTCTTCTGTTTCCTCCCAACCAAATAGTTAAAAAAAAGAACCAAACCCTGAAAGTTATACAGCAAAGTAAATCAGTATGGCAAAGAAAAACTATTCTTGGCACTATGGCCAAAAAGTATGCTTTCTAAGTTCTCTCCTAGAGCACTAGAACTAATGAAAAAATTCCTCAATAATATACGAAATAATACACACCATAATATTTATAGGACTATTTATTTTAGTGTTCAATGGGATAAACAATTAGCATAACATCAAAGCATAATTTATTGAATACAATCCAACGAGCATTGTGTAAGTTTTTAAAAGTATCCTGTTCTTTTTTAACTCAAACATAATAAATTTTATTAATCTGTTAATTCTGTTTCTATCAACTCACACTGAATACCTAACATTTGCCACCATTAAGTTAAATCTGTAGTACATACAGAAATAATACATAGTCCCTTAGTCAATTCTGCTTTGGATTTAATAGAATAGCTGATACTAGACTGAACCTTTCACCAAAACCAGTTATAAAATCTGGATAAAATACCAAGGAAAACAGCTATTTGAAAATATAGAGAACAACCAAGTCAATCAGGATTTGAGAGAATCCTAGGTAAATAGTTCAGATTATCCTGAGACTCTGGAGGGGCAAAAGACACCAAACTGGTCTTCCCTGATCAAGGTGATATAATTATATTCTATCCATTTGCCAGAAGAAAAATAAATCCTCTGAAAGATAACATCATCAGAATCTTAAACATTATTTTATGAGATTTATTTAATTGAATGCCACATATTGTACAATGTTGACCAAAAATAGAGAAGAAACATAGAAAATAAACATATTAAAAAAAACACTTGGGTGAAACATTTGTTAGAATCATCCAACAGAACTTTAAGATAACTAAGATTACCATGTTAAAGTATATATAGAAGGACAATATTGAAATTAAACTTAAATATATGAGAAAAAATCAAGTGAAAATTATAGTTATAAAAAAGAAAATATCAGCTATTAAGAAATCAATAGATTCTTTTGATAGAAGATTAAATACAATAGAAGATAGGATTAGAGAATGGGAAGATAAAACAGTAGGAAATATTCATTTTGAGGCATTGAAGGAAAAAAATGCAAAATGCAGAAAGGAGAATTCCAGCCATCCAGAATACAACAAAGATGTCAGACATATCTGTAATTTGAATCTCAGAGTAGTGGAAAGAAAGAGAGAATGAAGCAAAAACATTTTTAACAGATACCAAAAAAAGAAAAGCATTTTTCAAAACCAACATGATATATTAAGCCACAGATTAGAAAAGCTTAGAGAAACCAAAGCAGGATAAATAAATATAAAATAAAGCTATATCTAAGAATACCATAATAAAATTGTCAAAAAACAGAAAAGTTAAAAACCACAAGCAAAAGACATATTATTTTCAAAGGAGACACATAATAAATGTCACAAAACAAAAACAAACAGAAAACCTAAAAACCACAAGCAAAAGACATATTATTTTCAAAGGAGGCAGTATATAGATAAGATGAATCAAGAAAATATTGGAATTACTTTTAAACTACTGAAATAAAATAATTGTCAACCTAGAATCCAATTGCAACCAAAATGATGCCTCAAAAATGAAGGCAAAGTCATTTCAAACTGTATTAGTATTCTATTGCTGCCACTATAAAGCACCACAACTTTGGTCCAGTAAACAATACAGACTTACATTATCTGTAGTTCTACAGAGTGAAGTCCAACACTAGTTTCAATGAATACAAAGTGTTGGCAGGGTTGAATTTCCTTCTGGAAACTCTAGAGGAGGAGAATTCATTTCCTTGCCTTTTCGAGATTCTAGAGGCCATCTCCATTTCTTGGTCTGTGGCACGCTTGCTTTATCTTCAAAACCAGCAACAGTGGACCTAGGCTGTCTCACACTGTCATCTTTTTGGTTCCCTGAAGTCAGGAAAAGTTCTCCACTTCTAAAGATACATGTGATTAGGTTTAACCTCTGGATAAGATTCTCATCTCAAGGTGCATAACCTTCATCACATTTACAAAGTCCTTTTCGTCATGAAAGTAACATAGTGTGTTCACAGGTCTGAGCATTAGGGTGTGGGCACATTTGGAAGTCATCATTCTGCCTACCCGGCTTCCCAGGTGGCACTAGTGGAGAGACCCCGGCTGCAAATGCATGAGATGTTAAGAGATCCAAGTTCGATATGTAGGTCAGGAATATCGCCTGGATGAGGGCATCGCAACACACTCCAGTATTCTTGCCTGGAGAATCCCATGGATAGAGGAACCTGGCAGGCCTCAGTCCGTTGCAAAGAGTCGGACACAACTAAAGCAACTTTAGCACACACGTGCATGCACACACACACACACACACTCTACCACATAGAAAAACAAAAAGTTCAAAAATTTGTTTCCAGTGGGACTTCACTGATATAACTACTAAAGGGAGTTCTTCAAAAAGAGGGGAAATAATTCGAATAATAACCATGATAATTCAGGAAGAAACAAAAACCATCAAAAAGATAAATATGTGGATAAGTGTAACTTCTTAAAATGATAGTAGAATCTTGAGGAATGAGATATATAGAGAGTCTAGTGATGTGCTGGAGTCAGCAAGCACTGGCTTGTTAATTGCTTACTGTAAATTTGCAGGAATTCTAAAAGTTGGATGTAGAACACAGTATTTTAACCATTATCAAAGATTAAATTGTATAATATTATAATAAAATGATTTATAGTAATAGCAAATGTAATAAATAACAAAACCCCATAATTTCTCATTCATTACCTTATTACATTTTATCTATGCTTCTGAGATTATTTCTATTCTATATCTATGATAGAAATACCACATGATGGTGTATTAATGCCTATGTTTTCAACATGCATTCAGTGCACAGCATTGAAGTTGGCTATCCTGGGAGTATTTACACCATAAAATTGGCATATACTAATAAATTAGTACTTGATTTATTATTTTTGTTGATTGTCTTAAAAATGGCAAAAGTGTTGATAAAGATGTTGATAAAGCAGAATGTCAACCATTTTAGTAAAGAAATTGCTCATCAGTTTATTAAGTTCTGACAGTTATCTTTTTTTCATTTTCATCATTTATGTTGATGTAACCAAGATATGAATCCACTGGTGTTATAACTATATGTATTTATCAAATTCAACCACAGTTTGAACAAGGATACAAGAGTTTGAAAAAATTCAATGTAAGCATTCTGTGAGAATCAGTTGGTCACATGGAATTTATAATAGATAAAATTGCCCGTTTTATTTTTATTTGAAAACTTAATGCTATACATGCTTTCTATCAAGAAAAAGTACAATAAGCTCATAAATGTATCTCTGCATACATTTTCTTCCAGAAGAAGCAGCTGCTAAACATCTACTGATACATACTAAAGTAGGCCCAAAATATAGTCGTAGCACAAAAGACGGAGTTAAAGTGTTAATACTTGCATTTTCTGAGAGATGGTAAAAGTTATTAAGATCAAGAATTCAAGTTGTAATTTCTAGGTTAACCACTTAAAGAATTAGTTAATGACAACTTAATAGAATGACAGAAGATAATGCAATAGAGACTACTATCCAGAAAGTATAAAGCATTTTATCCATTACCATTTAATGTAATTACTGACATATTTGGACTTTAAAGAATTATTTGATTTTTTAAAAGTTTAATCCGTCTAATTTTATTCCTTTTTTTCTTTTTATTTTCTCTGAGTGCATGGGTAGACTCTTAACAAAATTGTTAACATTTCTGTAGTGATTTCCAGCCTGACTTTTCACTACATGTTATATTGCATGCTATTAAATATTCTTTGAAACATCATTTTTAATGGCTACATAAAAATCTCATTATATGTCTATTATTTATCCTTTCCCCTATTGGTTGGTATTTGCTTTTTATGAGCTATTATGAGCAACACTATGAAGAACATCCTTTACCACACCTTTCTTTGGCAAATCTATGATTACTCCCATAGGGTAGATTCCTAGGAATACAATAAAAAGGTATGGATTGTTTTAAGAAATTTATACATATTGCTAATTGACTTTCAGAAAGGTGGTGCTAATTTACATTCCTTACAATAGTTAAAAATGACCCTTTTCCACTAGAGTTTTATCAGCATTGAATATTATTACTTAAAAATACCTTCTCTAATTTTTAAAATTAGAAATACATGTTCATTGCATTTTGATTTTAATTTCTTTGGTTACTATTAAAGCTAAATAGTTTTTTTTAGTTTATTGGCCATTTATATATCATCTGTGAATTGTTGGTTCATATCTTTGCCTCAATTTTCATTAATTTTCTTTCACTTTTTTTTGGCCATGTTAGGCAGTTTGTGGGATCTTAGTTCCCCAACCAGGTATTGAACCCTGGCCCTCAGCAGTGATAGTACAGAGTCTTAACCAGTGGACCACCAGGGAAGTCCCTAATCTTCCTTTTAAAAAAAAAAATTCCTGTATTTTCATGATAAGTAATTGATCCGTGGAATTACATATAACAATATTGATCAACTGGTTAAGTATTTACTGAGATCCTAACTTTAAGACTTATGATAGATACGAAATATGTAACATCCCAAGGAGCCCATAAAGTTAGTGGACAGCTGTTGATTCATTTTATAACTTATTCCAATTCATATTAGAGTATATAACTAAAGGCCAAGTATGTATAATAACCAACCAGTAAGTATATACACCAGGAAATACAAGTAATTGGAAAATACTTTTTGATGGACTTGGGGGATGCATTGAGCCTTGAAGAAAGAACAGTGTAGATTGAGGGAAGCAATCTAAACACAAATGGTTTGAAGACAGAGTATATGTGTGCAGGTGAGGAGTAGGAGTGGGATTTTTGAGCGAGTGCTTTTAGCAGATGAGTTGATGCTGACAGTTGAGATTATTGGTGGCATGCAACACACGATTTAGCATTTAGTAGACTGTGATCTCTTTCCATTCAAAATCTATTTCAAGATTCACTCTTGAGGCAAAAACCAGCAATAACAAGGAAGACAAAGATGACCACAACAAGAGAAGAAAACCAACCCCCACCCCTACCCAGAGTGTGCTATCTACAACTCTTTATAGTGTCAGCTCTAAACATGGAAGGCTGAGGGAGACTCTTCCTAGAACAGGTGCCCTGCACAATAAAATCAAATATAAATGTGTAAGTGATCAGATGTACTTCACTCCACTACAGACAGAAAGGACAAATGAGGCCTTAATGTGCAACTTTTATAGACTTCTCTAGGGATCATAGTTTTTTTTAGGTAGTGCTCAGATGTTCAGTCGTGTTCAACTCTTTGTGACCCCATGGACTGTAGCCTGCCAGGCTACTCTGTCTGTGGGATTGTCCAGGCAAGAATACTGGAGTGGGTTGCCATGCCCTTCTACAGGGGTTTGGTACTAAATCTGACTTTTGTGTTGTAAATAACAAGAAAAACTGGTCAAAATGTCTGAAGTATTGGAAAATAGGCAGTGTAGCACAGAGCCAGGAAACAAATGATGTCAGTTCTACAATTGCCTGGATTTTCTGTGTGGAAGAGCTTGTTGGACTGCAGTTCAGGGAGCCAGCACCTAGCACCCAGCTAGCAGAGCACTGTAGTCTCACTATGTGGAGGGGAAAAAAAGCAGAGCATCTGTAAAAATACTAGGTCAACAGGTAATATGTCTCCTCTCCAAACACCCACTAATGGTTCCCCACCTCAGGAAAGAAACCTCTATTAGGCAGTAAAAGCTTCATTCACTATCATTAATTCTGTCCCCCACTTCCTTCTTTCTGTTTCGTGCATCTTGAAGTACCCCAACCTCCCGAAACTTCAGGCTTTTCCTCAGACAAGCCAGATTCTTTCCTTTCTCTTTCCCTTTTCTTGGAACCCCTTCCTCAAGATGCCCCTACATCTATGCAATGATATATGCAGAGATACTTTTCCCTTTACTTTATTCAAGTCTCCTCTTAGTTCTCATATCTTATAGACAAGCCCTCCATGGCTACCATCTATAACATTTATTGTTCTTCAGTCACTTAGTCAAGTCGGACTCTTTGTGACCCCATGGACTGCAACATGCCCAGGCTTCCCTGTCCTTCACCATCTCCTAGAGTTTGCTCAAATTCAAGTCCATTGAACCGGTGATGCCATCCAACCATCTCATCTTCTGTTGTCCCCTTCTCCTCCTGCCTTCAATCTTTCCCAACATCAGGGTCTTTTCCAGTGAGTCTGCTCTTTGCATCAAGTGGCCAAAAGTATCCATAACATACTTTTCCCTAATCATCTCTCTCTGCCACACCCCTACTCAGGACATACTCTTCTCTAGTTTGTTCACTGAATGTCTCTAACATTATTTAAGCTTTGTGAGTTCAGAAATGTGCCTATTTTCTCTGTGGCTCTGTGCCCAAGACCTGGTACATGATCAGTGCTCAGTAAACATGGATTGAATGAATAGCCGACGAGAATTTCAGGCAAGGAGAGAGGTAAGCACAGGCTTTATAAAGGGTTTGAGAGCAAGGGGTTTATTTAGCTGAAAATGGAATGCCCAGAAGTGTCAGCATGAACAATATGGAGTAAGGTGTGAGGAAACAATTCCACATCAATTTGGCTGCAGCATGGGGCATCTGAGCCACCGTGGCTCAGAGGTTAAAGCATCTGCCTGCAATGTGGGAGACCTGGGTTTGATCCCTGGGTCAGGAAGATCCCCTGGAGAAGGAAATGGCAACCCACTCCAGTATTCTTGCCTGGAGAATCCCATGGATGGAGGAGCTTGGTGGGCTACCGTCCACGGGGTCGCAAAGAGTCAGATACAACTGAATGACAGGTCATGGTCATGGGCATCTGAAGGAGAGTATTGGAGGATAAGCCAAATAACGTCAGGGAGACCCTTGAGTGCCAACTGAGTCATTTGTTTGCTCTATTTTTTAATGTCCCTGGAAATCTGCAAGAGCAACTGGCACTGAAAACCTCTAAGTAGGGGAGTGATTTGTGTAATGTAGTATGTTCAGAGGATAAATTTGGTATCAGAGAGAAAGGAGCTACCTGAAAGCAAGTAGCTCCTGAGGGTTGCCTAGGTCCAGCTGATTAACAGGAGAGCACGAGCACTAGTTCACTATCACAATAATGTTGAGTTTTAATGATCAAAAGCAAAATCACTGAAATAGGACACTTTTTATCTTGACTGTTGCTTGCCAAGCATCCTCTGTGGATTATCAAAGGGCTTCATATACAGAAGGTTGAAATATATTATTATACTTATAGGACACCTATTATTGTGAACCATTGATTTCTCTTCCTAACCCTCAGGGACATTGTGAGCTCAATGAAAATACCCAATAGGAATTTCTGTAAAAGTGTTCTAAATCCATTTGACTGAGTACCTCAGAGGAGAAAAATCTAAGTTAACGACCTTTGTGCTTTATTAGAATTAATAGCCTTTAACATTCATATTGCCCCTCATTCCCAATTTCATTCTCAACAATTAGCAATAGCCCTCGTTAACTAGTTATTTTTCAGAGCCCTTTCTAAGAGGCTGGCTCCATTTTATGGATGAGGAAACTGAGGTCTCCAGAGACTAAACAATTGCCCTAAAGCTTCACATTAAGTCTAAGTAACCATGATGCAGCCATGAAATTAAGGCAGTTTCTCCTTGGAAGGAAAGCTATGACAAACCTAGACAGAGTATTAAAAAGCAGAGACATCACTTTGCTGACAAAGGTCCATATAATCAAAGCTATGGTTTTTCCAGTAGTCACATACAGATATGAGAGTTGGACCATAAAGAAGGCTGAGGACTGAAGAATTGATGCTTTTGAATTTTGGTGCTAGAGAAGGCTCTTAAGAGTCCCTTGGACTGCAAGGAGGTCAAACAAGTCAACCCTAAAGGAAATCAGTCTTCAACATTCATTGGAAGGGATGCTGCTGAAGTTGAAGCTCCGATACTTGGGCCACCTAATACGAAGAGTTGATTCATTGGAAAAGACCCTGATGCTGGAAAAGATTGAAGGCAAAAGGAGGAGGAGGCAGCAGAGGATGAGATGATTAGATAGCATCATCGACTCAATGGACATGAATTCGAGCAAACTTTGCAAGATAGTAGAGGACAGAGAAGCCTGGCATGCTGCAGTACACAGGGTTGCAAAGAGTTGAACACAACTTAGCAATTGAAGAAGAACAAACAAGAAGTGGGATGTGGCAGTGTTTTATCTTTATAGTCCATGAAGTCATGCTGGATCAATTTTGTGATTAACAAGGAAATCCCTAGGTGTGCACTTGTACTAGAATATCATCACATGATTTTCAAAAGGGACATAAACATTTGGTAACATATAATTGCTAATAATCAGAATTTATATCATCTAGGACAATGATAAGGTGATAAAAGGATAACTTTTAAGTAACAATAAAAATCAATGATTTAATGCTTTTAACATTCCAGACTTTTGCATCAATATCTCATAATACTTAGTATATCCTTATGAGTTTAGGAATGATAGTCATTCTTATCCCTATTTTAGAAATGAGCCAAAGAGACATAGTTTTGTTTGACTGCTTCTCAAATGTTTAGAAGCCATGCCTCTTTCATGTATTCAATAAGATTATCATTTTTTAATTTATTCACTTAGCAAATACTTGTGTGGTTCAGAGGTTAAAGCATCTGCTTGCAATGTGGGAGACCTGGGTTCAATCCCTGGGTCAGGAAGATCCCCTGAAGAAGGAAATGGCAACCCATTCCAGTATTCTTGCCTGGAGAATCCCATGGATGGAGAAGCCTGGTGGGCTACAGTCCACGGGGTCGCAAAGAGTCAGACACGACTGAGCAACTTAACTAACTAAATATTATTATAGGCTCTAAATCTACTTTGATGAGTGAAATAGACAATTCTAGGCCTTATGGGTTTCACATTTCGGTAGGGAAGACAGGAAATAAGCAAGTAAAGAAATGTGTATTTGCAAACTGAATAAACAGATAGGAAGGGTTTAGATGTAATACTTAAAAAATATCAGCAAGAATTCTTCTTAGATAAGATAATCAGGGAAAGCCTCTCTGAGAAGATTACATTAAAAGTGTAGACCAACATGGAGAAGAGAACAGTCTTACAAGGCACAGGCGAATGCAGAGGTAATAATGGGTATTAATGTCTTGAAGAAGAAAACACTTAACATAGGTGGAAAATGAAAGGAGACTGATATCTCTGGAGCATCAGAATGATAGCACAAGAGGTAGCTGAAGGAATAGGCAAGGGCCATATCATTCATGTTCAGATTATAATAAAGAGTTTGACTTCATTCCAAGTAGCATAAGATGGCTTTGGAGGTAGTAAGCAAAAGAGTGATAGGATCACAATTATGGATTTTAAAAAAAGCATCATGGCTATAGTGTTAGGGATAGATCGATCGAAGGTTAGGTTGGCTGGAGAGGGCAGAAAAGCAAAAACATGGAAATACTGAGAGGAAAGCTCTTACTGTAGGCTAGGACAAGGGTGACGGTGGTGCTGATAGTAGAGATGGGACAGATATAAAATATATTTTGGGGAGTAGAACCTATGAGACTTTAAATGAATTCAGTGTTGGCTAGGGAAAAGAAGCAGTCATAGGTGACTTGAAGTCTCTCTCTGGCATCACCAACTGATACATGTCAGAGCCCTTTAATGACAATGAGAGGAAAAAGTATCCAGGTTCCAGAATTCAGGAGGGAACAAGTGTTCAACTTTGAACAGACACGTGTGGGAGTGAAAATGTGTGATCATGTAAGGATCTGGGGCACAGAGTGATGGTACTCTTGATACTATAAATTTGAGAGTCATCTACATAAAGATAGCATTCTAAGTCATGGGAATGAAGGAGATTACTTAAGAAGAGACAATAAGAATTAAAAAAAGAGAGTTGAGGACTAAGCCCTGGAAAAATCTCACAATTAGTGGGTAAGTACAAGAGGAAAATTCTTCTAAGAAAAATCTTGAAAAAGTACGTGGAAAAATGCAGGAGGAAAACTAACCGTGTGTTTTTGTGGAAGTTAGGAGGAAAGTATTTCATTCCCTAATCTTTATCATTCCTGTGACCCTCAATCCAAAATCCAGCTCCTACTGTGAGTATCCCCTTTTCTAGAATGTCTTTCTTTATAATCCTCTTTGACTCCCATGCACCATTTTTGATTGCCTTATGATTGTATTACAAGAGCATCTGCTAATGTCTGCCATTTATTAAACACTTAA
>NW_011494708.1:1356401-1359084 GCF_000754665.1 Bison bison bison | reverse complement strand
CACCATACATTTTACATGCATTTATTATTTCTTATGCCATAATCACATACTCAGTAAGTCAACTTGACTACTTATTTATTTTTTCTCAATTTAGTTGCAATAGATAATAAGATCTACCTTGGGGCACTGCTGGGAGAAGAGAAATAGGCAGTCACATGCTTGGTACAACAATTACTGTGTAGGAGGAACAGAATTAATAAAGGGAAATTATTATTTAATTTACTAAAATATTTATACACTATAATTTATAAATTTACTTTTTGCATTTTACAGTTATAAATTCATAATTAAAAATTTAAGGTATATAAATTTACCTCCCCTACAGACTGTGAACTTTTTAAGGCAGGGATTATTTTTATTTGGTTTTAATCCCCAATACCTTGAACCCTGGTGGGCCCATTTTACATGCAAGAAGAGATTTATAAAAAATTTAAGTCTATAGTGTGAAGTAAAGAGTTCAAGTTCTTGGTGTGTGTGGTAGGTGGAAATGGGTAACAATATGATTTTAAGCATCTTTTAAATTTAGCATTAAAAAGTGACTGTAATTTGAAACCAGATTACCTGGCTTTAACTATATTTTAAGGGCTATATTTTGGAGAAGTGAAAAGGAGGTAGAGCAATCAAGATCTGCTAGATTGTGCTACAGATAGTTTCTTGCAACCTGAGAAGTTTGTAAAGCACTCTTGGATCCATCGAGTTATACCTGGGTTGAAGTTTCTATTCAGTTTTGAGACTTGTGATGCATTTTCATTTACATGAAGGGAATATAACACTTCCTCCTCTTTATAAAGAGAGTGAAACCTTTTTTTTTTTCCAGTTATATGTGTAATCTAAAAAGTAAAACAAATATAACAAAATGAAACAAATACACAGATATAGTGAATAAACTTGTGGTTGCCAAAGTCAAGGGAAAGGGAAAATGTGTGAGGAGGATTAAGAAGTACAAACTGTTAGGTATAAAACAGGTGAGTAACAAAGACGTAAAATACAGCATGGGAAGTATAGCTAATATTTTATCACAACTTTATATAGAGTATAATCTATAAAAATATTGAATTACTATATAGTACACCTCAAATTAATATAATATTGTAAGTCAATTATACTGTAATTAAAAAGTACTTTAAATTCTTAGTAGATCAATTTATGGGCTTTCCGGGTGGTGCTAGTGGTAAAGAACCCACCTATCAATGCAGGAGACATAAGATATGGGGGTTCAATCCCTCAGTCAGGAAGATCCCCTGGAGGAGGGCATGGCAACTCACTCCAGTATTCTTGCCTGGAGAATCCCATGGACAGAAGAGCCTGGTGGTCCATAGGGTCACAAAGAGCTGGACACCGCTGAAGTGACTTAGCATGCACACAGGCGCAGATCAATTTATAAGGAACATTTTAATAGATCTTTATCTTGAATAAAAAACATGTCACACAGCCTGCCATTCTTAGACTTGTATCAATCTTCCATATTATATTTTAAACATATCATTTCAAGTCACTGCAGTCCCATCATATCCATTCTTTGATTCTGGAAAAAGAAAATTCCTTAGAACAGAAGTCTAAACAACCCATACATGAAAAATCATAAGTCCTCAGGAAAATTTTATTTTATTTTTTTTTCAGGAAAATTTAAAAGTGAAAAGATACTTTTAAAAATCACATCTGAATTAGCTTATGTAACAAACGTGCTTGATTTGTGAAATATTAAAGACAACAAGAACATAATTTTTCCCTCTGAACATAAAATTTCTGGGAAACTGAGAGATGTGGTGTTTGGCACAGCCATGGCTGCGAGCAACAGGAGTGACAGGGAAAATCAATGGTTAGACCATAGAGTAGTCAGTTCTTGGCAGAAGAGATGCTTGGCTTGGCACCTGCTGGGAGCTCATTGGAACTCACTTGGATGTCATTTGTATTAAGGACTAAACTTGCAGTGTCTACTGAAAATTTTAGCAGATTATTAATTTTACTCAATATGTGCTATTTAACTGAGACATTTTGGTAGAGGTCAAGAATGGTTCCAGAGCCTTGAATGGGGTAAGGTTTGGGGTGAGACACAGTCATGGATAGTATTGCAGGCATGGAGTGAATCCCAATGATGAGGTGACGTTGACTATTGTCTATACTACTTGATAATAGCAGTTATGATAAAGCATAAAGTTTAATAAGTGTAGCTTACAGAATATCCCTAAAATAATTTCAGTTCAGTTCAGTTCAGTTGCTCAGTCATGTCCGACTCTTTGTGACCCCATGAATTGCAGCACGCCAGGCCTCTCTGTCCATCACCAACTCCCGGAGTTTACCCAAACTCACAATCCATTGAGTCATTGATGCCATCCAGCCATCTCATCCTTTGTCGTCCCCTTCTCCTCCTGTCCCCAATCCCTCCCAGCATCCGGGTCTTTTCCAATGAGTCAACTCTTTGCATGAGGTGGCCAAAGTATTGGAGTTTCAACTTCAGCATCAGTCCTTCCAATGAACACCCAGGACTGATCTCCTTTAGGATGGACTGGTTGGATCTCCTTGCAGTCCAAGGGACTCTCAATACCACAGTCTTCTCCAATACCACAGTTCAAAAGCATCAATTCTTTGGCACTCAGCTTTCTTCACAGTCCAACTCTCACATCCATACATGACTACTGGAAAAACCATAGCCTTGACTAGATGGACCTCTGTTGGCAAAGTA
>NW_011494708.1:1355975-1356301 GCF_000754665.1 Bison bison bison | reverse complement strand
ATGGACCTCTGTTGGCAAAGTAATGTCTCTGCTTTTTAATACACTATCTAGGTTGGTCATAACTTTCCTTCCAAGGAGTAAGCGTCTTTTAATTTCATGGCTGCAATCACCATCTGCAGTGATTTTGGAGCTGAAAAAAATAAAGTTTGACACTGTTTCCACTGTTTTCCCATCTATTTGCCATGAAGTGATGGGACCAGATGCCATGACCTTATTTTTCTGAATGTTGAGCTTTAAGCCAACTTTCTCACTCTCCTCTTTCACTTTCATCAAGAGGCTTTTTAGTTCCTCTTCACTTTCTGCCATAAGGGTGGTGTCATCTGCAT
>NW_011494708.1:1262814-1355875 GCF_000754665.1 Bison bison bison | reverse complement strand
CTTTCATCAAGAGGCTTTTTAGTTCCTCTTCACTTTCTGCCATAAGGGTGGTGTCATCTGCATCTGAGGTTATTGATATTTCTCCCGGCAATCTTGATTCCAGCTTGTGCTTCTTCCAGCCCAGCGTTTCTCATGATGTACTCTGCATAGAAGTTAAATAAGCAGGGTGACAATACACAACCTTGACATACTCCTTTTCCTATTTGGAACCAGTCTGTTGTTCCATGTCCAATTCTAACTGTTGCTTCCTGATCTGCATATAGGTTTCTCAAGAGGCAAGTCAGGTGGTCTGGTATTCTCATCTGTTTCAGAATTTTCCACAGTTTATTGTGACCCACACAGTCAAAGGCTTTGGCATAGTTAATAATAAAATAATTTAGGAAAACTATATACTTACTCTTTCTCTTTTCACTTGGAAGCTGACATTTGTCATCATGTATTTAAATACTTAAAAAAATGTCTTTTACCATATGGTGGAAATACTAAATTTTTAAAATAAAACTGTTGGATTATGCTTTAAATTTTTCAAATAGTATGTAAATACAATAATAATAGTAAAAAATACTCATCACTGTTCATTTAAAATATGTGAACAACTTAAAATTCTTTTTACTCTTCAAACTAGTAATTTTTACTCTATTATCTCTGAATAATTTTATCCTAATTTCATGTGTTTTATGCTTGAAAGACTTTATCAATCACCTGAACACACTTCCTTACAATAAACCATGTATATAAATTGAGATTTAATTTTTAAAATGTTCCCTGTAACCATAAGACTGTTAAGTGTTAAAATTATCTTCCACATTAAGTTGCAGTAATAGTCCTAAGTACACCATTGATCAAAACAATATGTTATATTTCAAATCTGATTAACAATCATTAAGTATGAGTAATATTTTATTGGAAATTCTTCTTTTAATGCAATAGATGTCTTTTTATCCTTTCATTGACTCATATATCTATGAATAAATATCACTTATTACTAGAATCATATAGTTACAGCATTTCATTCCTATTTTTGTTTTTTATAGATGTGAGTGCTGAGAAATCCTATTCACATAAATAAATGGCTGGGAATGGAGGGAGCAATGTCACTCAATTCTTTGATCTTCTCCAGAGATAAATGCCAGAATTCACATAGTCATCTAGCATCATAAATTATTTTTAATCTACTGTCTGACAACTTAAGTCCTCTTCAGTTTTGCTGAAACTAAAGAATTAGAAACGACCTGACTTTCAGAAAAAAAAATTGTCACCTAGTCATTAGAGTCATTCAGTTTTTCAGCATCTCCACTAATATAATTTTCTCTGTTTGGTGTCATAGAGGTTTATATACCCTAGGCTATTTTATCAGAGGTAGTCTCCAGGGTTGGTGAGAGTTGTGTCTTCCTATCTTAAACAAGAAGAAAAGAGCTTTTTTTTTTTTTTTTTTAAAGCAGGGGGAAATATTTAAAAAATTCATGTGATATCTTAAATGCTCTCAATGGGAATAATTTTATATAAGAGCATCTAAAGAACTTGGCCACTCAGAACTCTCGAAAAGTCTTCATATAACGGCAGGGTACGTGAAGTAGAAATACTACAGACTGAAACCCCTAGTATATAGCCTCTGACCATTAGCCTCATGTCATAATAACCTGGCTAGAATATCTTCTACTGATTACTCACCACTTTATATGGAAATTCACTACTGATGAGATATAGATATATACCCTGTAAGGGTACGTAGCTCAGTTGGTAAAGAATCTGCCTGCAATGCAGGAGACCCAGGTTCATTTCCTGGGTCAGGAAGATCCATTGGAGAAGGGATAGGCTACCCACTCCAGTATTCTTGGGCTTCCCTTGTGGCTCAGCTGGTAAAGAATCTGCCTGGGTTCAATTCCTGGGTTGGAAAGACCCCTGGAGAAGGGAAAGGCTACCCACTCCAGTATTCTGGCCTGGAGAATTCCATGGACTTATAGTCCATGGGGTCACAAAGAGTCGGACACCACTGAGTGACTTTCACTTTCAAGGGTAGATAATAATAAGTATGTCAAAATAGACCAACCTGCTAAAATGTGTCAGTAGGGAGAGATTATATTAGACAGTGAGGAATAAGATAAAGAAAACCTGTAAGAGTGAAAACCAATACATTTATACAGTTCTACATGTGGGTATCTATCTTAATAAAAATATGCTAAATAAGAATAATATTTTTGCAAAACAAATACTTATTGCAATGTTGTTTACAATGGTGAATAATTGAAATCTACTTAAATGCTAGCTCATGATATATAGATTTAATAAGTATGGCACAATTCTTCAAGATATATTTTCCAGACGTTAAAATTAGGCTTTATGGAGATTATGGAATAATATCAATAAATGTTTGTTGTGTTAGTTAATTTATACAAATTAATTAGTTTATGCAAAATTCTATGTCAAATACAATAAAAAACAGGAGAAAAGTATGCATATGAGGAAAGACAATGAAAATACATGAAGTTAATAACAATTATCTTGGATTTACATGTCTGAATGTTTTTTCTCCCTTTCCCTCAAAATAGAGGAAATGTGATTATACTGAACATGTGGTTTTATTTCTTCTTTGAAGGTACATATATATTATATACAGACAAGTATTATAAGTAAATATATAAAACTACATAGTTATATAATATAGTATATTAATTTATTGTATAATAAATCTACTTGTGTACGTGCTCAGTCACATCAGTCGTGTCTGACTCTTTGTGACCTATGGATGTAGCCTGACAGGCTCCTCTGTCTATGAGATTTTCTTGGCAAGAAAACGAGTGGGTTGCCATTCTTTCCTCCAGACAATCTTCCCAACCCAGGGATCAAACCCTCATCTTCTGCATCTCCTGCATTGCAAGCAGATTCTTTACTGCTGAGCCATTGGGGAAGCCCCATAATAATGTACATATTTTATTCATTTTGTAACATGAGGCTATCTGTTTGGTTATTTGTTGATTAAATATTTATTTATTTGGCTGCACTGGGTCTTAGTTGCTACATGTGGGGTCTTTTAGTTGGGTCTTATGAACTCTTACTTGTGTTATGTGGGATCTAGTTCCCTGACCAGAGATTGAACCTGAGCCCCCTGCATTCACAGGATGGAGTCTTAGCCAATAGACTACCCTTATATTTTATTAATTTTTAAAAAATAACACATGCACATTGTACAATGACCAAACAGATAAAGTATTTTAAAACTTATAAGATGAAAATATTTTTAAAAATTTTTTGTCCAATTTTACTGAGATATGATTGACACACAGCACTATATAAATTTAAGATGTACAAGATAATGATTTAACTTACATATATGATGACGTTATTATAATTAGTTTAGTTAACATTCATCATCTATATAAATACCAAAAAAAGAAAATAAAAATAAAAATGTTCCTCCTGTGATGAGAATTCTTAGGAGTTACTTTTTTCAACTTTTATGTATTTATATAATATGAAGCTTTCATACGTTTGATATATATGAAAATAAATATTATATATATATCATATTGCAGTGTTAACTACATTTAGCATCATGTTGAACATTATAGCCCTTCAGTTCAGTTCAGTTCAGTCATTCAGTCATGTCCGACTCTTTGCGACCCCATGAGTCACAGCACGCCAGGCCTCCCTGTCCATCACCAACTCCCGGAGTTCACTTAAACTCATGTCCATCGAGTTGGTGATGCCATCCAGCCATCTCATCCTCTGTCGTCCCCTTCTCCTCCTGCCCCCAATTCCTCTCAGCATCAGAGTCTTAGGTGGCCAAAGTACTGGAGTTTCAGCTTTAGCATCATTCCTTCCAAAGAACACCCAGGGCTGATCTCCTTTAGGATGTACTGGTTGGATCTCCTTGCAGTCCAAAGGACTCTCATGAGTCTTCTCCAACAGCACAGTTCAAAAGCATCAATTCTTTGGTGCTCAGCTCTCTTCACAGTCCAACTCTCACATTCATACATGACCACTGGAAAAACCATAGACTTGACTAGATGGACCTTTGTTGGCAAAGTAATGTCTTTACTTTTCAATATGCTATCTAGGTTGGTTATAACTTTTCTTCCAAGGAGTAAGCGTCTTTTAATTTCATGGCTGTGGTCACCACCTGCATTGATTTTGGAGCCCAGAAAAATAAAGTCTGACACTGTTTCCCCATCTATTTCCCATGAAGTGATGGGACCAGATGCCATGAGCTTTGTTTTCTGAATGTTGAGCTTTAAGCCAACTTTTTGACTCTGCTCTTTCACTTTCATCAAGAGGCTTTTTAGTTCCTCTTCACTTTCTGCCATAAGGGTGGTGTCATCTGCATGTCTGAGGTTATTGAGATTTCTCCAGGCAATCTTGATTCCAGCTTGTGTTTCTTCCAGCCCAGCGTTTTTCATGATGTACTCTGCATATAAGTTAAATAAGCAGGGTGACAACGTACGGCCTTGACGTACTCCTTTTCCTATTTGGAACCAGTCTGTTGTTCCATGTCCAGTTTTAACTCTTGCTTCCTGACCTGCACTTAGTACTTATTTATTTTCTAATTGTAAGTAAGTTCCTTTTATACCATCTTCATCCAACTCCTTTTCTCCCTCCTCTCTGCCTCTGGTAGCCACAAATCTGTTCTCTTTCTCTATGACTGAATTTATTCATTTGCTTGATTTTTTAGATCTCACCTATGAGTGATATCATACAGTATTTATTTTTTTCTGACTTATTTCACTTAGCATAATGGCCATCAAGATCTTTCCATTTTGTTGCAAATGGCAGGTTTTCCTTCTTTTGTGTGTCTGAATAATATTCCACAAATATTCTACCCATTCATCCATTGATGGATACTTAGGTTGATTCCATATCCTGGCTGTCATAAATTATACTCTTATGAATATGGGGATGAAGATCTTTCTCTTTTCAAGATAGCGTTTTTGTTTCCTTTAGATACATTCCATAGAAGTGAAATCACTGCATTTTATGGTAGCCCTATTTTAGTTTTTTGAGGAATCCAGGTACTGTTTTCCATACTGTTTGTACCAGTTTACAATCCTACCAACAGTAAACAAAGTTTCCTTTTTCTCCTTATTTTCACCAGCATCTACCTCTTTTTTTGATCCTAGCTACTCTAACAGGCGGGAGGTCATATCTCATGGTTTTGACTTTCATTTCTCTAATGATTGGTTAAAAAATTACAAAATATTTTTTTTAATTTGGCTTTCCAGAGCATAAATACTATTGACCACTACTTATATATATGTTTGAGAACATTCAATGAATGTACACAGATCGATGCATATATGCATAAATGAAAACATGGCAATCATATGCTTTTACATAAATAGATTCAGTTTGGGGGCAAAATCCACTTCTATAGCTGTAGAACACATGGCAATTTGTTTCTGAAAGCCAACAAGATCATCTCTGATTTCAGGAAAAGCCTAAGCCCTCTTTTATAGGCTTTCTACTTGCTAAGTCAGAGCTGTCCAGGATAATCTCCCTTTTGATTAAATTCAACTGATTTGGGGTTTTAATTACATCTACAAAATTCCTCTATAATTGCATTATAATGTACCTACTCAAGGAATTGAGACCCATTACCTTGGCCACATAATGTAACTGAATCAGAGTCATAGAACCAGGGGTAGAGATTATGAGGCCACCTTTGAACTCTGCTTGCTTTAGTCTGTACAGCAGATGTTGGGAACAATAAGCATGACTTGAAAGAAACATGTGAATGGAATCCATGGTGCTCTAACCTCAAGTTGGTACAGAGATAAATAAACACACATACACACTTATAGTTAAATATGGGGTGATAAGTGCAAAAATACAAGCATGTGTAAAGCACCATGATAGTTTAGAAGAGGGAGCCCCCAATTCTTTCTGAAAGAGAAAAATTAGAGAGAGCTCTTTAGAAGAGTTATTTCTTGAAAGATATGTAAGATTAATATGATTAACAAATACAGGGACTTCTCTCATCTCAATGGTTAAGACTCTCCACTTCACTACAGGGGCTTTAATGGTTTCCATCTCTGGTCTGGAAACTGAGATCCCATATGCCATGTGATGTGGCCAAAAAGAAAAAAAATAATAATAATAACAAATACAGAATGGACACACAAAGTGAGGGATGATGATCAACAGATAATACCTTTGATATTTATAGTAATATATTCAAAATATTTTGATATTTTATTCATTACAGACTTTATCATTTATTTTGATTTTTTTAGAATATTATATTTACCTTGTGTTTTTTTTTTTGGTTTTTTTTTTGCATCTTCTTAAACTTCAATCTGAGGCAAAGGTCTCACCTTCCTCAAACCAGTCCTAGTCCTGAGCATTAAGTAACAGAAATACATGGGGAACTACAATTATTAAAGTATTGCTAGAGTGTCAGGAAAGAGTAGGAGAATTGAAGGGAGAGAAACTAGGAATACTGGTTGGGGTAAGATGATGAAAGGTCTTGTTTGTCCTCTGAGGAAGATCTCCAAAACGTTACCCCAAAGATCACAGGGATGAGTCACGGTTTGAAACTGGAGAGTAACCATATGAGACTGTTATTTAGAAAGATGACCCTGGCAAACTGGGGAGGCTCATTTGGAGAGGTTTGCTGTTTTCCACTAAAGGAGAACAATTAGGAAGCTATTGTAGTGGTCACCCAAGCTAAGTAATTATACTTATGTTACCCATAGTATTTGGCTCACTGAAAAGTATTTTAATTTGGGGATTCACCAGCAGAAACCGAGAATTTCTTTTTGGAGAACATGTTCAATCGCTCTTTTGACACTGTAAGTGGTAGACCTGTCACTAATGTGATTTTTTTTATGGCAATCACATTTATGGCCGAAGCATTTCTGTAACTATATGCAGCTTATTTCACCTAAGAAATGTTTTTGATAAGATACAGTGTTCTGATTTGTGATGCCAGAATTGAGTCTGAGCCTATAGTTTTTATTGCATTTATATGCAGTGATGTTAGCTTAGGAGGAAGGCAGATGAATTCTCACCATAGAAAATTGAACAACTCAGCTTTATAATTGCTTCAGGATAGTCGATTGCCTATTTTGTCTCTGTTCAAAGTACCCAAAGGAAATCTTCCTATGGCCATTGAAAATATCGAAGTCTGCAGATGGAGACCATAACTATATAGTATTGGCTGTATATTTAATATACAACTAGTGAAAACTGATTCAAGGGAGGGAGCCAGGATTACAATTGGATGTTTGATTGGAAGGGCTGATATAACCAAGAGGCCAATCTATAAAAGACTATTTTACATAGTAAAGAGGTGGCATATTAAAAAAAAAAGAAAAGTATTTGCTGCCTTGAAAGATTCTAAATATGCACAACACAAATACTGATACGGTCATATAACCCTTTATCTGTCAACTTTATGTAATATCTCCAATGCCAGCCCCATCCTGCACCTCCATATTTGCAGATTTTCTTTCTTACAAACTACATAATGACACCAGTCTTAGATAATTTTGTTGTTGGTTGATAAAAATTGAAGACTCCAGGAAGCTTTATTTATTTACTGGGGTTTTTCTTTTTCAATTACACCTGCACTTAACTTTTGCAGTGTTTCTTGCCACATAGAATAACCATCAGTCAACTAGAAGATTTCATGATTGATTCTTGAAATTAGGGATAGAGGTTTTAATTGTAGGGTTAATTGGAAACTTTTAGAAACAAAAGTGAGCCTCCAAAATCAAACCAGGAAGGTTTAGGTTCCTTGAGCTTGTAGTATACATCACTGAACTATTAGGTAATAAAGTTTTGTGAATGCTCTGAGCATGCAAGGAAAGAGATACAGTCCCGAAAGAAAATTCATCCTAGGTTTAAGCGGCAGATGCTTCCATTGTTGGCATCATTGAAGCAGCTCCAAAAGTATTTCCAAATATTCTCCGAGCTTAAAATTCCATCAAAATGACATGATCTTTTATTTCATAATAGAATTTGAAAAAACAAGGTTGAAAACATAAATCTTCCTAACAGTGTTTGTGTTTTAATAATATTTTTATTAAAGTAAAAATTACCAATAGCTAAACATTTCCTGGGAGACCACAGTGATAAAGAGTCCTGATATCCTTAATGGGAGGATGACTTTTCGGAGCAAAGAGAATAGAAGGAAAGACATACTGGCCATGGGCCCACTTCACCTTTACCCATTTTACTTAACAACAACCATAAAATCTAAATGTCAACTGAAAATAAGTTAGTTTGCAGAAAACCTCTAACAATACAAAGGTGTATAAAATAAAGTGCAAAGCTTATCCTCTACTTTTGCTCTTCAGTTTCTTAGACCACTCTCCAGAAGCAACTATTGTTAGAAATGTTAAAGTTTATTTCCCTAGAAATATTCCTTCAATATATAAGCATATCTGCATATATAATGTACTACCATACATATATTGGAGAAGGCAATGGCACCCCACTCCAGTACTCTTGCCTGGAAAATCCCTTGGATGGAGGAGCCTGGTGGGCTGTAGTCCATGGGGTCGCTAAGAGTTGGACATGACTGAGCGACTTCACTTTCACTTTTCACTTTCATGCATTGGAGAAGGAAATGACAACCCACTCCAGTGTTCTTGCCTGGAGAATCCCAGGGACGGGGGAGCCTGGTGGGCTTCCGTCTGTGGGGTCGCACAGAGTCTGACACGACTGGAGCGACTTAGCAGCAGCAGCAGCAGCAGCATATATACTATGTGGGTATTTATGTGTGTGTCTTTATTCTCTCTAGTTACTTAAACGAAAATAGAGAGACCTTACTTCTGCTAATAATGTGTCTTCATGATCACTCCTTATTAGCCCATGCAGATAAGCCCATTCTTTTTTGTACTTGCAAAGCTAGGCTTTCTCAGTCTTGGCACTGTGAATCAGTTCATTTCAGTCACTCAGTCATGTCTGAGTCTTTGTGACCCCATGGGCTGCAGCATGCAAGGCTTCCCTGTCTATCACCAACTACTGGAGCTTGCTCAAACTCATGTCCATCGAGTCAGGGATGACATCCAACCATATCATCCTCTGTCTTCCCCCTCTCCTCCTGCCTTCAATCTTTCCCAGCATCAGGGTCTTTTTCCAGTGTGTCAGTTCTTCGCATCAGGTGTCCTAAGTATTGGAGTTTTAGCATCAGTCCTTCCAATGAATATTCAGGACTGATTTCCTTTAGGATTGACTGGTTGGATCTTGCAGACCAAGGGACTCTCAAGAGTCTTCTCCAAAATCACAGTTCAAAAGCATCAATTCTTTGGTGCTCAGCTTTCTTCACGGTCCAACTCTCACATCCAAACATGACTACTGGAAAAAACATAGTTTTGACTAGATGGACTTTTATCAGCAAAGTAATATCTCTGCTTTTTAATATGCTATCTAGGTTGGTCATAACTTTTCTTCCAAGGAGCAAGCGTCTTAATTTCATGGCTGCAATCACCATCTGCACTGATTTTGGAGCCCAAGAAAATAAAGTCTGTCACTGTTTCCACTGTTTCCCCATCTATTTGCCATGAATGATGGGACTGGATGCTATGATCTTAGTTTTTTGAATATTAAGTTTTAAGCTAGCTTTTTCACTCTCCTCTTTCACTTTCATCAAGAGGCTCTTTAGTTCTTCACTGCTTTCTGCCATAAGGGTGGTATCATGTGCATGTCTGAGCTTATTGATATTTCTTCCAGCAATCTTGATTCCAGCTTGTGCTTCATCCAGCCTGGAATTTCGCATGATGTATTCTGCATATAAGTTAAATAAGCAGGGTGATGATATACAGCCTTTACATATCCTTTCCCAATTGGAACCAGCCTGTTGTCCCATATCCAGTTCTAACTGTTGCTTCTAGACCTGCATACAGATTTCCCAGGAGGCAGGGAAGGTGGTCTGGTATTCCCATCTCTTGAAGAATTTTCCACAGTTTGTTGTGATCCACACAGTCAAAGGCTTTGGCATAGTCAATAAAGCAGAGGTAGATGTTTTTCTGGAACTCTCTTGCTTTTTCTATGATCCAGTGGATGCTGGCGATTTCTGGTTCCTCTGCCTTTTCTAAATCGAGGCAATATGGATACTTGGGGCCAGACAATTCTTTGAGGGAGAGGGAATTTTGAGGACTTAGGATGTTTAGTAGTATCTCTGGCATATAGACACTAGTGACAGTAGCGCCTCTCCAGTCATAAAAACCAAAACCATCTCCAGAATGGCATCCGCCAATGATCCAGATGCAGGTGCATCTGATGCAGATGCAGGTGATCCAGAGTAGCATCACTGACTCAATGGACATGAGTTTGAGCAAGCTCCAGGAGTTGGTGATGGACAGGGAAGGCTGGCGTGCTGCAACCCCTGGGGTTGCAAAGATTCAGACACGACTGAATGACTGAACTGAACTGAACTTAATCTCCAGAAACTGCCAAATGTTCTCTGGAATGCAAAATTGCCCTAGGTTGAAAAATGTGGCTTTAGGGGTCCCTACTGCATAAATATATACTCTGGCTTTAGGAGTCCTTAGTGCATAAATATGGAGAAGGCAATGGCACTCCACTCCAGTACTCTTGCCTGGAAAATCCCATGGACGGAGGAGCCTGGTAGGCTGCAGTCCATGGGATCGCTAGGAGTTGGACACAACTGAGCAACTTCACTTTCACTTTTCACTTTCATGCATTGGAGAAGGAAATAGCAACCCACTCCAGTGTTCTTGCTTGGAGAATCCCAAGGATGGGGGAATCTGGTGTGCTTCCATCTATGGGGTTGCACAGAGTCAGACATGACTGAAGCGATTTAGCAGTAGCAGCAGCAGTGCATAAATATATACTCCGGTTTAAGGGGTCCCTACTATATTAATATATACTCCTCTTTGATAAATATTTAGGTTGTTTTCATATTTTAAAATCACAGAAATTGCTCCACTTTGCATTCTAAATCCATCTGTCTATGAGTAAATGTATAAGCCTATCTGTAGAATAGACTCCTGGATGAATTTGAGTGACAAAGAGGATGGGTATTTTACATCCCTATGACATGACGTGAGTGCATGCTGAGTCATGTCGAACTCTTTGTGACTCCATGAACTGTAGCCTACCAGGCTCCTCTATCCATGGAATTTTCCTGGCAAGAATACTGGAGTGGGGTGCTCTTTCCTCCTCCAGGGGATCTTTGTGACCCAAGGATCATATTGCCAAATTGTCCCTCTTTTACGCCTATTTTGCCTTAGAACTACTCTGTCAGAATCATTTGCTTATCTCTGGGTAAGAATGAGGATGCTCAATAAATGTTTAAATCTGATATTCAAAATCTCTAAAGATGATAATAGCAATAGTCAACTGCATTGACAAGGCTAATACTGGAGAAGAAGGTGATATGTCAAATGTTTAGATTTCAAGGCAAGTGGAGTCTGGGAGAAGAGGAAAATCAGTCAAGTAGGAGAGGATGGGGAAACAAACAGTTATTATTGTTGTTGTTTTAGTTGCTATGTTGTGTCTGGCTCTTTTGCTATCCCATGGACTGTAGCCCATTAGGCTCCTCTGTGGAGTGTGTTGCCATTTCCTTCTCCAGGGGATCTTTCCTGCCCAGGGATTGAACCCACATTTCCTGCATTGGCAGATGGATTCTTTACCACTGAGCCATTTGGGAAACCCAAACATTTATTGCATGTCTTCTATGTGCAGGTGCTGTGATACGCACTTTACATATGTTACCTCCAGTGTGTTAGGAATCATCATTATGGCCCCTGCAGGGATTGGCTTGGGTCTCTGGGCATGGACCCAAACCAGGTGAGCAGGCTTAAGAACTCAACACTGCCAACATCGGTGCAGGTGCTGCTTCCCTGGTGCAGAGATAAGAATCATCTTCTCAAAAGCCTGAAGACAGACTCAGTTTCATAGCGGGTATATTTCACTGAAATAATCCATTCCTCCAGCCCTTTCGAAAGTCCTGGGATAGATGCTTATGCCATATTTTAACCCCAAATACACAAACCAGTGGCTGAAACGTTGGATTAGCCCATAGTTATGGTTTGTTAGTCCCCTATGTTGATATTTATAAACTGAGCCAACATTTAAAAGTCAAGAGATATTACAGAAAATCTCAAATTCCCTAGCTGAGAAAATCTCCAACAGTGGGTAGGTATTCAACCTGGCAATAACTAGCTAGAGCTGAAGGAGTAGCAGATGCCTAAGACAGGGCACTTGCTCTCTAGTTTATCCTAGTCCCCACCACTCCCTAATGCCTCCTTGATGTAATGGTGTAAGCTCCATTGCTATTGAAATAATACTCCTGATATTTATCTTCCAGTTGAGAAGCTCCTTGTTGTAAAACATTATTTAAATCACAGTGAAAGGAAAGTTAGAAGAAAGAGGCAAGCAAGGAGCAAAATAGAAAACAAGATAAGCCCCACTCAGTGGTTCTCAACCCTGTATGCACATTAGAATCACCTTAAAAGCCTTCAGTTAAAACAAATAAATTAAAATTTAAAAAGAAATTATGAATGCCTGATCTCACCTCTTCACCTTCATTGACTTGAGAAGGATACCAGATATCTGTATTTTTTAAAAGTATTCAAGTGATACTAATGTAGAGAAAATATTGACACATCTGAGTCTTAATTTAGGTCACTATTTTTATATACAGTGTAGCAGATGCCTCTTAAGACAGGGCACAGAGCAAGTGCCCTGCTCTAAACCAGACATCTATATTTTAGCTTTGGATTATCAATCCTAAGCCGATCATTTTAACCATGTGACTTATATAGTTGTCACTTAGTTTACTCTAGTAAAGTTTATACTCGAAGAAAAGCACACTTCGGGACATAATAGACACTGAGTAAAAAAGTAGTTTCTTAATCACCTTGAGTCTAGTGTGGGGGCAATCATTGCTCCTCTTCTCTTCCACTCTATCTGACTAACCCAGTCCATCTTATCTTCAATGTACAGATAATTTCCCTTTCCTGTGTGCATTTCTTCCTCTCATTAACAATTCCAGTTTTCAAATGAAGAAACGTTATTTCAGAAAGCCCAATCAACTTAGTGAAGATCATTCTCCTGGTAAAGGGCAGACCTAAGACTTAAATCTTTCTGACTGCATAACTCCACGCTCTCCTCAATCCTGAAAATTTGTTCCCCTCTACTATTACCACTCTTATTTTTGAAAGCATTTTGACTGAGATAAAGCCTTTTATTTCACAATCAGAAAAGAAGCTTGAAGGAAAATGCATCTAGAGGGGATAAAGTAATAAAACCGCACTGATGTAGAAATGACTAATTGCAGATCCTTTCATGAGAATTATTATAACATTATGTTTTGCTGATTACAAGCATTTCTTCAAGCTTATTGGAAAAATATTTGGAAAATAGACAAAAAATAGAAGGAAGATATTTGCTAAAGAATTATCCCTCTTGAAACTACTGTTAATATTTTGATGTTTTTCTCACCCATTTATCTCAAAATTGACATCAAATGATAGATACAATTTTCTCTCCAATTCATCACCCAGTATTATATACTGACCATTTCACCAATTCATTGAAAAGTTTTTGAGTCTTTGAAAGATATCTAATGGCTACAAAGTATCTTGTGGAGAAGAATCACTGTAACTTTAACCAGTTTTTGCAGGGAATGCTAGAGATGGATTTTGAAAGATGGGAGGGGATTTTGCAATTGGACAAGGGAACACAAGGGCTTGTGAGACAGCTCTGTGTCAATATGCACTGACCTGGTTGCTTCCCAAGAACCCCAGCTGTAACTACCCTGTGTTCATGGTTGACTATTTGATCTGGATTTGAAGCAAATCTTTGGAGAATTTAGACTATGCTAGCCTTTCAAGGGAAAAAGATCAGCCTCGACATAGAGAATAAAGGGTGGAAACACAGGAAAGTATTATCTTATTAAATTGGAAATGCATAGGTGCCTTTCTGTACCTTTGAAAAACTCTAAGAAGGCAGTCATCACTTTTTAACAGAGCACACATTGAGAAACAGAAGAATTTATTATTTCAAGATCTTACTTCTTAAATTAGTACTCTCACTAACTGAGGAACTTCCCTGACTGTCCAGTGGTTGAGACTCCACACTCCCAATGCAGAGGGCACAGGTTTGATCCCTGGTCAGGGAACTAAGAGACTGTATGTCACATGATGTGACCAAAAAAAGAAAAAAGAAAGAAAGAAAAAGAAAAGCTACTATCATAAATGGATTATGAGATTTTTAAACTTTAACATTTAAGCATTATTCATTGGACATATACATTGTGCAAAACATTAGACATTTAGGATATAATGATGGGCAAGAGAGACACATAATTCATCTTCTGGTTGACTTGGAAGATAAAATAACATTACTATGTAATGCAACATTCACATTTATAAAATAAAGGGTTCTCTGTAGCCTCTTTAAGTAATAAAATATTATTTTCTTACCCCATTCATTAATTTAAGAAACATTTATGAAATGACTGCTGTGTTGTATGCATTTTGCTAGCTGTTGCTGATGCGGAGTTACTTGCTCTTAAGGAACTCACTGTACAGTGAACCTGGGTAATAGAAACATAATTTACAATGAAGTGCAATAGCTTGCCATTATGGAAGTATGCACTGGGTGATCAGGGTCACACACAGGGAGCATTTGTTTTCCTGAGAGGGAATGAGAAGTCTGGGACAGTGTAGAAGAAGGAAAGAAAATGAGTGTTTATAACACAGAGCAAAAGTGTTTCATGAAGAGAACTTGGGAAGGGATGTGTAGCATGCACAGCACCAGAGGAGTGCGAGAGGACACACTATGCTCAGGGAATGACTGAAATAGAAGGCATGTTTATTCATCTATCCATTCCACAATCATTTATCATATATCTAAAGTGCTGAGGTACTGTGATGAGCTAGGGGAATAAAACGGAATGTGAGTCCTGACTTCAGAGGGCTGAAGGTGGCTAAGTAGAGACACACAATAGAGAAACAATCACACAAATAAAGGTATAATTACAAGTAGTCACAAGGGCCATGAAGCAAAATCCTCAGAGTAACCCCAGTACGTTTAAGAAGTTTTAAGAATCATCTGGGGGAAACAAGATGGGGGTACAAAGTGGTAGAAATAATACTTCAAAATATCTCCTAAAGAAGGTTGGGTGTGGCAATTTGCTAGAAGGAATAGTGTCATGTTTCAGATTTTATAGTGTCAGACTTTATTTTCTTGGGCTACAAATTCTCTGCAGAATCTGACTACAGCCATGAAATTAAAAACACTTGCTCCTTGGAAGACAAGCTATGGCCAACCTAGAAGGCATATTAAAAAGCAGAGACATTACTTTGCCAACAAAGGTCCATCTAGTCAAAGGTATGGTTTTTCCAGTGGTCATATATGGATGTGAGAGTTAGATTATAAAGAAAGCTGAGCACTGAAGAATTGATGCTTTTGAACCATTGTGTTGGAAAAGACCCTTGAGAGTCCCTTGGACTGCAAGGAGATCCAACCAGTCCATTCTAAAGGAGATCAGTCCTGGGTGTTCATTGGAAGGACTGATGCTGAAGCTGAAACCAATACTTAGGATATCTGATGAGAAAACCTGACTCATTGGAAAAGACCGTGATGCTGGGAAAGATTGAAGACAGGAGAAGGGGACGACAGAGGATGAGATGGTTGGATGACATCACCAACTGGATGGACATGAGTTTGAATGAGCTTCGGGAGTTGGTGATGGACAGGGAAGCCTTGCGTGCTGCAGTCCAGGGGGTTGCAGAGTCAGACATGACTGAGTCACTGAACTGATAGTGTCATGTAGCTGAAGCATTCAGGACAAAGCAGATTGGTACTAGGTGAATTTGAAGCAGACATTTGGGCCAAGTCTTTTGGGCCATCTTGAGCCATGATAGCTACTTACTGAGGCCCTCTTTATTTCTTTAGGATTGGTATTATTTCTTCCTTAACTTTTTTAAAATTTATTTTTTAATGGAAGGATAATTGCTTAACAGAATTTTGTTGTTTTCTGTCAAACATTAACATGAATCAGCCATAGAGAAGATAAAATCAGTCAATCCTAAAAGAAATCATTACTGAATATTCACTGGAAGGACTGACACTGAAGCTAAGGCTGAAGCTCCAATACTTTGGCCACCTGATGTGAAGAACTGACTCACTGGAAAAGACCCTGATGCTGGGAAAGATTGAGGGCAGGAAGAAAAGAAGAAAGAAAAGAAGAAAAGAAGATGAGATAGTTGGATGGCATCACTGACTCAATGGACATTCATCTGAGCAAACTCCAGGAGATAATGAAGGACATGAAAGGCTGGTGTGTTGCAGGCCATAGGGTTGCAAAGAGTCAGATAAGACTAAACAACACTGATTATGCTTTACCTTCAATAATGTGCTCTTTAAGTCCTCTCTTATCTGGCCTCTACCTAGTCCCCAAGTTTCTTTTTTTACTGTGTTTATCCTAGTTATTTCCTTTATATGAACTGCTATTCCCCAATTTCCATGGTTGCCATGGCACTGCCACACTCATGGCACTCAGCTCACACTCTCAGCCTCATCACATATGCTGGCTTCCAGTGACTGGATGTAGTGCATGCTTGCTAAGTTGATTCAGTCATGTCTGACTCTTTTCAACCCTATGGATTTTAGCCTGCCAGACACCTCTGTCCGTGGGATTCTCCAGGCATGAATACTGGACTGGGTTGCCATGCCCTCCTCCAGGGAATCTTCCTGACCCAGGGATCAAACCTGCATCTCTTATGTCTCCTGCATTGCATGTGGGTTCTTTACCACAAGCCCTACCTAGGAAGCCTGATTAGCTTTAGGGATCCACATGATCCAAGAGAGGCCAATTCGAGTACCCCTTGCTTCAAAGGAGAGTATATAGGTCAAACAGTTTTTCTAGTAAGTTTGTTACTAGATCATTTTTCTTTATTTACAATTGCAAAAGATGTGTGGCAACCCATGCCATGAGTTACACTGAGTGCTAATTATACTATTTTTTTCTTACTAACAACTGGAGCAGAGAAATAGTACAAGATCTCCTGAGCCTTCCTAATTTTGTCTGGAGTGTGCCTGGAATGAATGGTATTTGCTGTAGACAAAAATGTCCAAGAGAAAGATGCCACCCACCTTCATACCACACTACATATTTATGAATTAGCCTAAAGGAGAGTGGAAAAGACCTGACATCTGTAAGTGAAAAAGAATTTATCAGGGGATCACTGGACCCAGAAGCAGGCACAGGAAGTATGAATACCATGGGTCAGGTCTGCACTCTGGCATTCCTGGGAATGGCCTTGAAGAGTCTCTATATACTGGAATCACCAAAACCAATGGTGTTGGCATTTTTCTGTAAACTGGTTCAGTTAAGTTCACTGCTGTACGCCAAGAAAAGAAGAGGAAGAAAATTTGTTCCTTTTCACTTAATGAGAAGAGGTACTGGCCCATACCATTACTTCATAGCAAAACAGGGGACAGGGAACTCAGAAATGTTGGTAATTCAAACAGTAACTTGCAAAACATATATATAATGCCATTGATGGAAATTATCTTTCCTGGGTCTTTTGGAGTTCTCTGGATGTTATAGCTGTTCTAGAAGGAAACAAAAGCTTCTTATAAAGCATATCTAGAGAAAATTTCTCCTCTATCTAAAAAGGTTATTTTTTCTCAGACCATTTGTGAGAATGTAATATATTTGATTATCCCAAACACAGAATAGAGGAAGGTGGGGTGGGAACAGATATCATAGTCAGACCACCTTCACACTCCCTAAGAACTGGGATTTAGCATCTGTAATGCTGTCTTAAGGTTTACGTTTTTAAAGGGAGATTTTAAATTATTACGCCGTGAATGAGTGAAATATTATTAAAAGTTTTGGGAGGATGATGAAAAGAGATGTTAAACAGGCATAACACATTAAACAGACCCAGGTGAGTGTGTGGTTAATTGAGTTAGTAAAATCGTGTTAAACATGTGCAGGACTTTTCTTTAATCAATTTATGTTGTGAATCTCCAAAAAGTACAAAAATAATCAGGATTTACAAAGTTCACTTACCTAAGAAAAGCTTTTATTTTTCTACTCAGTTTCTTAAAGTTCTAATTCTTTTATTATTATTATTATTTATTTATTTTTGGCTGTATCTGTTGACTCTCGGGCTTCCTCTGTAGTTGCGGCAAGTGGGGGCTATTCCCTAGTTGTGGTGTGCAGGCTTGTCATTCAGGTGGCTTCTCTTTTTGCAGACCTCAGGCTCTAGGGCTCTTATGAATCAGTAGTTACAGCACTTGGGCTCAGTAGTTGTGACTCCTGAGCTCTAATGCACAAGCTCAGGAGTTGTGCAGCATGGGCTTAATTGTTCTGTCTCATGTGGGATCCTCTTGTATCAGGGATCAAACCTATGATTCCCCCATTGGCTGGTGGATTCTTCACTACTGAGCCACCAGGGAAGCCCCTAAAGTTCTAATTCTTAAATACCATTAAATACTAATTGAGCATTTAATATGTTCCAGGAACTCCAGTAATTGGTTTACACAAATTATTTGATACACATGACAAGTCCAATGTAAATCCATTACTTCTCTCATTTTACAGAGAGGAAAACTATGGTTCTGTATATTTAGCATCGTCTCCAAAACATTGCTTGTATATGGAGGCATTTGATTTGAACCAAGGCAGTCTGACTCCAGAACTTTTGTTGTTAACCACCTGATCTTGCCACCCATAGTTCTTTAGACTAGCATGAAAAAAAGATGGTAGAGAATATAGAATTCTTTAATAAGGCTTGTCTTCTATATAAATGAGTATTTTATTACCTGGGGCTTTCCCAGTGGCTCAATGGTAGAGAATCTGCCTATAATGCAGGAGACCCAGGAAACTCAGGTTCGATTCCTGGGTCAAGAAGAACCCCTGGAGGAGGTCATGACAACCCACTCCAGTATTCTTGCTAGGAAAATCCCACGGACAGAGGAGCCTAGTGGGCTACAGTCCATAGCATTGCAAAGAGACACAACTGAAGCAACTGAGCAGGAGCATTCTGTTTTAGAACATGTGATTTCCCTAGAAAATACATTTGTCTAATAGGATTCACAAGAGTGAATCATGTTTTAGATGGATCCACCAATACGTCTACAAGGAAACTCACCAAATAATTTATTTTAAAAAGACAGCATCATAGAAAACCTTAGCTGTGCTTTCCTTTTGTCCCTTATTTGGGAAAGTGAGTAAGTTTGTAATTAATACCTTTTGAAAATGAATCTTTGGGACTATACACACTTGTACTACAACACAAAACCAGGAAAACACCTGGATTCTTCTGAGACTTTCCATCAATTTTAGATCACACCCTAATCAAGAACTCTAGGAATTACTGAAAGGGAAAAAGTGTACTAGAATCTCCCCCCAAAGCCTTTCACTGGCATTTTCCTGATTCTGTGTTAAATTTCCTGGCCTATTTATAGTAACAAACTTCCTGACTCAATTGGCACTTAGTCCTGGAAGACTAAGACACTGTTTGCGATAATTGGTAGGGTTACTTGGTTCATATAGCTATCCCTTGTAATGTTTTTAATCTTACGGCACTGTAACCATTGCTGTATCTCATTCTGAGCTTGGAAAATGGTGATGGGAGACATTTGGGGGAAAAGAATCTTTTGTTAAAGAAATATGGGTTACCTGTAGTAGAAGTATTAGATAAAAAGAGAAAAGTTTTGTGTACCAAGTCGTTTATTGGTGTTTATTTTTAATGATGACACTTAGTAAATATTTCCCAAAGTTGATAGTGACTTAATGGTATGTGTGTGTGTTAGTTGCTCAGTCATGTCTGACTCTTTGCCGCCCCATGGACTGTAGCCCACCAGGTTCCTCTGTCCATGGAATTCTCCAGGCAAGAGTACTGGAGTGGGTAGCCATGCCCTTCTCCAGGGGATCTTCCCAACCTAGGGATTGAACCCAAGTCTCCTGGACTTCAGGCAGATTCTTTATCATTTCAACTACCCAGGAAGCCGACTTAATGGTAGACAAAGCAGTTGAATGTTTTGCAACCATTAAAATAGCATTTATAAGATGGTTTAATAATATGGAAAATTATTTTTATGAAGATAAGAAGAAAAGCAGAATACACAAGTGGATTCTGTGTATTTGGGGAATACACATACAAAGAAAACAGAAAGAAATAACTGGAAACTCATCAGGAACTGGAATGATGGAATTGTGAGTAACAACATATGCGTTCTTTTTTCTGCTTCTGTGCGTTTTGTGGATTTACCACAATGACCTCTTTTTTCTTTAGAATTTAAAACCAAATTTTTAAAAGGTTAAAATGCATTTTTAAAAATCAGGTGAAAGTATTTGGTGCACTGATATGATATTCTGACTAGTGCTTTCTCCTGAAATAAGAGAACCTGGCTGAGTTCAGTTTGTGGGTTATGCTGACTGAGCTCTGAAGGATCTTTTTGCCTCTATTTCCTATGATAATCAGGCCTGAAGGACTAGTTACCATCTTTGGCTAACCACCTTCAATTCTTCCTTCCTAAGAGCACCCTGTTGTCCCTTTGGAGCAAACCCTCATTGTATGTAGTTGGGTGTAAGGTAAGGCTGCTTTTCCACTCTTTCTCCTCTTCTAGGTTACCCATATGCTGAGGCTTTACATTTTGACTTAGTAGCTCTGGAACACAGTATTAGTATGTGATTTACACTTGGTCAGACATTTCCTGCTACGGTGTCATGCCATGTTTCCTCCTATTAACAGTACTTGGGAGCTCTATTGATATCTGCTCATTTGTAAGCCTAGTTCTCCAGGCTTCCATCAGTTCTGTGACTTCCTTCTTATCATTTCAGTAAATTCCCTTCCGTTGCATCTGCAATTGGGTTCCATTGCTTTGAATCCAGAATGCTGACTAATACATACAACGACAATCATTCTACATAGTGAGTATCAGCAATTACTTTCCTTCAGGTCCATCAGATCAGATCAGTCGCTCAGTCTTATCCGACTCTTTGCCACCCCATGAATTGCAGCATGCCAGGCCTCCCTGTCCATCACCAACTCCCGGGGTTCACTGAGACTCACTTCCATTGAGTCAGTGATGCCATCCAGCCATCTCATCCTCTGTCCTCCCCTTCTCCTCCTGCCCCCAATCCCTCCCAGCATCAGAGTCTTTTCCAATGAGTCAACTCTTCGCATGAGGTGGCCAAAGTACTGGAGTTTCAGCTTTAGCATCATTCCTTCCAAAGAAATCCCAGGGCTGATCTCCTTCAGGATGGATGGGTTGGACCTCCTTGCAGTCCAAGAGACTCTCAAGAGTCTTCTCCAACACCACAGTTCAAAAGCATCAATTCTTTGGCACTCAGCCTTCTTCACAGTCCAACTCTCACATCCATACATGACCACAGGAAAAACCATAGCCTTGACTAGACGGACCTCTGTTGGCAAAGTAATGTCTCTGCTTTTCAATATGCTATCTAGGTTGGTCATAACTTTGCTTCCAAGGAGTAAGTGTCTTTTAATTTCATGGCTGCAGTCACCATCTGCCATGATTTTGGAGCCCAGAAAAATAAAGTCTGACACTGTTTCCACTGTTTCCCCATCTATTTCCCATGAAGTGATGGGACCGGATGTTATGATCTTCATTTTCTGAATGTTGAGCTTTAAGCCAACTTTCTCACCCTCCACTTTCACTTTCATCAAGAGGCTTTTTAGTTCTTCTTCACTTTCTGCCATAAGGGTGGTGTCATCTGCATATCTGAGGTTATTGACATTTCTCCCGGCAATCTTGATTCCAGCTTGCGTTTCTTCCAGTCCAGCGTTTCTCATGATGTACTCTGCATATAAGTTAAAGAAGCAGGGTGACAATATACAGCCTTGACGTCCTCCTTTTCCTATTTGGAACCAGTCTGTTGTTCCATGTCCAGTTCTAACTGTTGCTTCCTGACCTGCATACAAATTTCTCAAGAGGCAGATCAGGTGGTCTGGTATTCCCATCTCTTGAAGAATTTTCCACAGTTTATTGTGATGCACACAATCAAAGGCTTTGGCATAGTCATTGAAGCAGAAATAGATGCTTTTCTGGAACTCTCTTGCTTTTTCCATGATCCAGCGGATGTTGGCAATTTGATCTCTGGTTCCTCTGCCTTTTCTAAAACCAGCTTGAACATCAGGAAGTTCACGGTTCACATATTGCTGAAGCCTGGCTCGGAGAGTTTTGAGCATTACTTTACTAGCATGTGAGATGAGTGCAATTGTGGGGTAGTTTTAGCATTCTTTGGCATTGCCTTTCTTTGGGATTGGAATGAAAACTGACCTTTTCCAGTCCTGTTGCCACTGCTGAGTTTTCCAAATTTGCTGGCATATTGACTGCACCACTTTCACAGCATCAGCTTTCAGGATTGGACATAGCTCAACTGGAATTCCATCACCTCCACTAGCTTTGTTCGTAGTGGTACTTTCTAAGGCCCACTTGACTTCACATTCCAGGATGTCTGGCTCTAGGTCAGTGATCACACCATCATGATTATCTGGGTCATGAAGATCTTTTTTGTACAGTTCTTCTGTGTATTCTTGCCATCTCTTCTTCAGGTCCATAAAAGTTAGCAAGAAAACATTTCAGTATCCAAATAAAATTAAAAGTAGAGGCTAACTGCCATAATATAACACTTCACTCAGAAGGACCTAGTGAAAACATTAAAAACCATGATACATTAGTTTAAAGCTTTAAAAGTGTTCTAATGTCCCAAATACATTTTAGACTTCCATATAGGTTGAGAACTAATTCTCAGATTAGCCATGAACTGGTGGACTCAGATCAAAATGTCATTTTCCAATTTGAAGCAGACAGCTGCAGTACATTGCAGGGTTCTTGATTGTCTTATGCTCCTAGTTTTCTTTTGTCATTGTTGTTTTGCTGGCTGTTCTTCAAGACCTTTTGTTGCGAAGGACATAGACTTTGGCCAGTTTAAGCTAATCTCAGTGTTCTGAAGATAACCTGCTAATGTTCCAATTCCTTTGTAATTAAAATCTTCCTGGAGTGATTCATTGGATTTGACATAACTCTCATGACAGCAGGGCCAAGCAGAAGACCCAAACCTGTCTCCTGTAGTCTTTTACACAATAACTTTCCCCTCAATAGACACTCAGCTCCTTCAAACAGCTTTAATTCAATGAATCAGGCGTTCTCTTAGAAGGTCTAGAAACCAAAGCAGCTTTTAAAACAGGAAGCTGATGTAATTGGCTTTGAGTTCTGTCCTAAAGAGATATTTTGATAGATTTGATTCTACTTGCTCAGCTAGCTGGTTAACCAGGATAACACAATTGACTTGCAAATAGATTTCTTCAAAAGAATACAAACACAGCCACCATTCCTTCAAAAACAGCAGTGGGAAAGGAGGCTTCCGGTTGTTATGGGGCCAGGACAACTTGTGCTTGTTTCCTCCTGTGTAGACTATTAACCCCTTTCCCTCCTTCCCTCCCTCCTCCATTTCCTCCCTCCTTCCTCCCCTCCTGGCTTACCCAGGGTGAGGAAAGCAGGAGCTGCTGCCAGGTCTCCTGAAAATGTGACAGCAGGAGGATGATACAGCATTTTCAGGACTCCAGAAAACCGAGTCTCTGCTTTCTTTTTAGAGCCGAAATCATGCCCTATGTGTTGCCACTGTTAATGTTGTCTAGTCCCAGAGATAAAACCTCTCTTCCTTATTTCTTCCCAGCCATGCCAATTCTCTCCTCCAAACCCTAGGTGGTGTCTCCTCATTCCTGTTTTCAGCTGAAGACTTTATTCCTGGACTCCAGTGGTCATACAATGAGCTCAAACTGCCTTTCTCCACCTTCCTTTCCCCTCACCTGGCTAAGCTTGTTTCAGGCTAATCATTCTCTTCCTTGCCCTGGTTCTCCTGCCTTCTGTTTTTGAGACACGTCTTGGCTTAGGTGGCCTTTCTGGTTCTCCTTACTACCAAAGATAAACTTTTCTCATGTCCTCATTTTGTAGGTACAATTTTGCATAAATTATTTTATTTTTTTCTACCCTTCCTATGGATCAGTTCAGTTCAGTTCAGTTGCTCAGTCGTGTCCGACTCTTTGCGACCCCATGAATTGCAGCACGCCAGGCCTCCCTGTCCATCACCAACTCCCGGAGTTCACTCAAACTCACATCCATCGAGTCAGTGATGCCATCCAGCCATCTCATCCTCTGTCGTCCCCTTCTCCTCCTGCCCCCAATCCCTCCCAGCATCAGAGTCTTTTTTTTTTTCATCAGAGTCTTTTCCAATGAGTCAACTCTTTGCATGAGGTGGCCAAAGTACTGGAGTTTCAGCTTTAGCATCATTCCTTCCAAAGAACACCCAGGACTGATCTCCTTTAGAATGGACTCAGGTATTATTAATATAGGCACTGGAATACAATAGTGATGATGTATATATGGATTCTGTTTTCAGGGCTCACTAGTTAGTAGAGAATTAGAAAATGAATTACAGTGCATAGAATAAGTGATGGGTGAAGGCTAGCGCTCTAGGGACAGTGGCAAGGCTCCCTCACTTCCTTGCTAGGATGTGGGAGGTGGGGTGGGGGTCTTCCTCCATAAAGTAAGAGTTAAATAGCAGGGAGATTAAGCAGGAGTCAGTGAGGCGTGTAGGTGAGTCTACCAAACCAAGAAAACAGGTTTTTGCTCTTATTTCTGTCAATTGGATAGTTAATACACACAAATCATGAAATTTTTGGAAAACAGAAAACAATAAAATAGGAAAAAAACTCTTAAGTCCTTATCATTCAAATAGGAATCATGAACATAATGGCACCTTTTCTTCTAATTACGGTTGTATATATGGTGGGGGATGAGGAAGTAATGAAGAAATAAGCTAGATTTCCTATTTTTAAAATTATTTACTGTATATACAATTTTGAATACTGCTCTTTTTTTTTTTTTAACTTAACATTGTACTATAAGCTTTGTTTCATTCCATTAAAACTTTCCAAAACATCATTTTAATGGCTCATTTAGTCTTTCTATATGAGTCCCTCCTGCTTTCTCTCCCTTCTGTGGTCACACAGTAATTTCTCTTGTTCATGCCTCTAAATCAGACTTGCCTTCTTAGCACTCCCTGGGAATGGTAATATTGGTCACATTTGTAGTCTCCTTCATTTGTGTGAATTTAGAATGGCCCAGTGCTCTCAAATGGTTAGGTCAAAGGTAGCTAAACCCAGGATATTCCAGGCATCATCTTTCACTGCCTCTGGGACTCCCTTCTGTGTGTGTCACCAAGTGATTCTGACTAATCTGTCAGTTGATGTTCCTTTAAAACATAAACAAGAACCCAAAGCTAACACACTTTGGCTGAATCTACTCTGAATCTTATTTGACTCCTTTCATCTGGCAACAATTTCAGTCCCACACACTGTGAGTTATTGATTTTACCAGTCATCATTTGTCCTGGAACTTTCCCTTTAATCAGGGTTAGGGAAGGGGTTGGGACATCATGTGCGAGACATTATTGATAGCTTCCCTTGCTTAAATAGTTAATTCATAGGCAGCTGCACTGCAAATCCATGCAAGGAAGTTACCATTATCACATCTGTATTTGCTCCTGTCTTATTATTATCACATCATCAATATTATCATTATTCTTGATACCATTCACAATATGCTCTCTATATGCCATTCATTGTGCTTAGTGAGTTACTCATATTATGTTATTGGGATTTCACAATAACCGCCTGAGGTAAGTGTTATTTGGATCCCTATTTCCAAGAATTTTGAAAAACAATAGCTAGTAAATCAGTGGGTTAATGATTGAACTAGATTTATCTGATTCTGGAGTGAGGTGTGTGATCTTAAGAGAGAAGAAATAGGAGAAGGAAATTGGGAGAAGCACATTAGAAAAGGGAAAGACTGGAGAATATCTTCACACTAGGAGTACTTGAGACAGTTATTAGCCTTTATGTGTCTTACTTCGCAAAGACAATTTGGCAAAAGTTTAATGTCTATATTGACACTGAGAATCCAAAGAATTCTATGGAAAAGGAAGATGTTATTCATTTGTACTCATGGATTCTATTTCCCCATATGTATTATGATTATACTGGTTGCTCTCTTTTTTCTACTAAATACAGGTCTTTTTGATAGTTTTCCTTCTAGCCTCATTTAGTCCTGGAGTCTAAGTGAAGTCCTAACTGCTGTATTTTAGGCTTAGATGGGTAATGTTAAGGTTAGTCCACCAATGGATTTCTTGAGGTACAGTCACATACTTTAATTTTTGTTGCTTTTATGTTTCTGTTTTATTTTTTCCTCCTCCTCTATCCTGGCACCAAGTATAGTATGGAAAACATACAGATATCTAATTTTAATCATATTTAAGTTTTCTGTGCTTTATGATGTTCTGATGTCTTAAAATAATTTTGTGGCTGGGAGAAGACAACCCTTCGAGGGCTAGCCAATTCTTAGAGGTAGTGAAGAGCCCAGCTTGGATCTGATTTTTATATACAGGCTCACCAATCCAGAGCCAAACCTCCTCTATCTGGTTCTTACACCCCAGGAGGAAATATACCTCTGCCTTAATCATCCTAAGGCTAAGTGCCAGGCAACTAGAGATCACTCCTCTAGCCCCAAAGCAGTCATCTATCCAATCCTAAACTCTTTATCCAGCCCTGACTTATCTTTCCTATGGAAAGCCTAAATAAGGCTTGACCCTATCCCCTGCTCCTGCTTTTGCTTCCTGGAAAGTGAAAGTCACTCAGTTGTGTCCAACTCTTTGTGACCCCATGGACTGTAGTCCATGGAATTCTCCAGGCCAGAATTCTGGAGTGGGTAGCCTTTCCCATTTCCAGGGGATCTTCCTGACACATGGATTGAACCCAGGTCTCCCTCATTGCAAGTAGATTCTTTACTGGCTGAGCCACAAAGGAAGCCCTGAAACCTAATGTTATTTGTATAGCTCTGCAGTGAGTCAGGCCTCGCTAGAGGAACTTGGAGTAACATTAAATCTTTTAATGAATTGACCTCTCCATGTCATCATTGAATCACCTTAAAAATTAAAACCTGGCCACAGAAAACATTTAAGGTGTGATATTTGTGGCAGACATATTCTAAGGTGCCCCACAGTCTACATCTGTTGGTGTGAGTGTCCTTGTGGAACTTCATACCCTTAAGTGTGAGCAGAGACTGTGACTTTCCTCTACCTAGTGGAATGTGACAAAGGAGATGGCATGTCACTTTTATGATCCTGTTATGTTATAAAAGATTTCATCTTACAGGAATGCTCATTCCTGAAGCTCTTCTTGCTGACTTGGTGAAGTAAGTGGCCATGCTGGAGAAGCCATCATAGCAAAGAACTCTGGGAAACCCTTAGTTGTTGAGGGCTCACCCAGCCCACAGTCAGCAAGAAGCTGGAGCCCCCAGTCTAATGATCTCAAAGAAACAAATTCTGAGAACAAACTGAATGAGTTTGGAAATAGATTATTTTCATTTGAGTTTCCAGATAAGAATGCAGCCCACTTGACATACCTTGAACGTACTCCTTTGAGACTGTCAAGTGGAAGACTCCACTAGTGTTAGTCGCTCAGTCGTGCCCAACTCTTTGCGACCCCATGGACTGCAGCCCACCAGGCTCCTCTGTCCATGAGATTTCCCAGGCAAGGATACTGGAGTGGGTTGCCATTTCCTTCTCCAAAAGATCTTCCCAACCCAGGGATCGAACCCAGGTCTCCTGTACTGCAGGCAGATTCTTTACCACCTGAGCTACAAGGGAAGCCCCCTAAAGTGGAAGACTCCACTAAGCTGTTATCAAACTTGCACAGAAACTGTCAGATAATGCATGTGTGTTCTTTTACACTGCTAAATTTGTGGTAATTTTTATGTAGCAGTAGATAACTGATAAAGCATTCAATAGCAACCTAACTTGTCTTCTTTTCCTTCCTGACTTATTCTTGTTGTTCAGTCACTTAGTTATGTCTGACGCTTTGCAGTCCTATGGACTGCAGCGTATCAGGAACTTGCTCAAACTCATGTCCATGGAATCAGTGATGTCATCCAGCTATTTCATCTTCTGTCATTCCCTTCTCCTCCTGCCTTCAATTTTTCCCAGCCTCAGGGTCTTTTCTAATGAGTCAGCGCTTCACATCAAGTGGTCAAAGTATTGGCACTTCAGCTTCAGCATCAGTCCTTCCAATGAATATTCAGGATTGATTTCCTTTAGGATTGACTGGTTTGATCTCCTTGCTGTCCAAGGGACTCTCAAGAGTCTTCTCCAATACCACAGTTCAAAAGCATCAGTTCTTCGGCACTCAGCTTTCTTTACGGTCCAGCTCTCACATCCATACATGGCTATTGGAAAAATCATAGTTTTGACGGACCTTTATTGGCAAAAAAAGTCTCTGTTTTTTAATACACTATCTAGGTTCGTCATAGCTTTTCTTCCAAAGAGCAAGAGTTTTTTTAATTTCATGGCTGCAGTCACCATCTGCATTCTAGCAGAACTCATTAGTAACCTCCATATTACCAGTGTAATGGTTCCTTTTTTATTACAGGTCCTCTCAGTGACATCCCCACCTACATCTTTTGAAACTGAAGATCATTTTAAGCTCTAAGCCCTTTCAAGCCTCTCTAGGGCTCCCGTGGTGGCTCAGACAGTAAACAATCTGCAATGCAGGAGACCTGGGTTTGATCCCTGGATTGGGAAGACCCCCTGGAGGAGGGCATGGCAACCCACTCTAGTGTTCCTGTCTGGAAATCCCATGGACAGAGGAGCCTAGAGGGCTACAGTCCCCTGGGTCACAAAGAGTCAGACACAACTGAAGCAACTTAGCATGTATGCATGCCTTTCTCTATTGTACTAGAAATGCCTGGAAGGCAGAGCTTAATTTCCTAATTAATTTCATTTTTGCATTTCCGGTGTTATGAGCAATAGAAAGTGTTCACCTAGATTGATCTTTGGTTGAACTGATAAATAGCAGGTATAAGTACAATAGTATTTGAAGTATGCTTGCTTCCCTTGTGGCTCAGCCGGTAAAGAATCCACCTGCAGTGTGGGAGACCAGCCTTCGATCCCTGAGTTGGGAAGATCCCCTAGAGTAATGAAAGCTGCCCACTGCAGTATTCTGGCCTAGAGAATTCCATGGACTGTATAGTCCATGGGGTCACAAAGACTCAGACATGACTGAGCAAATTTCACTCACTCACTATCTACTACAAAACTTTGAAACTTAGGGTACTGCACAGAGAATTGGGAGAGATGGAAGTGAGGAAGCATGTACAGTGAATCCATTTTTCCTAGCTACCCCATTGGATAACTCTGCTGCAATCACTGTGGCTTTAGCCTTCTAGAGGCCTCTTTGAGGGTTTGGTCAAAGCAGTTAATTATTGGGTTTTAAATTATTTCATATTCAAGTCCCAGTGTTGTTCAAGTTTTTCCAGTTATTTTAGCCATGTTTTCAGAAAGTCTTGCTAGTTCTATTAAATGTATCAACCTAATGGGAATGGAGCAGTGGTGGAGGTCGTGGGTGGAGAGGCATGTGTGAAGGAGAAGGGGAGAAGAATCAGCTAAAGACAAATGCATACAGACACACATTCTGAATCCGTAGTAGTGGTCCTGTGTAGTCACAGCTTGTTTGCTCTGAGTATAATTCTCTGAACTGTGCACTGGAGTGAAATGTATGAGGAAAGTGAAGGGGGCCAGGTGTGATTGGGGTTAGGCTAGGCATTGCTAAAGGTCCCTTAATGGTTGTCGACTGGAACAAGTCAAGGCCTGAATTTGCCCTTTTCATTTATCTTTAAAGCAGGTTGAGTTTACAGATAATTACTGGGTATCTTGGTTGTTTTCCTTTGATGTTTTCCTAGCTCGCAGAAGACCACTACACAAACAAAGCAAGCCAGGAGCGAGGATACTGCAGGCTCACTTTCTTTGCTTTTCCCAGCCCCCAAATAACAGCTGAGGCTCAGTTTCTGGGAACTTCAGAGCTAAATTCTGGCATCAGCTCTGCAGTGAAAGTTACTCCCAGTGAATTTTGGAAAAGAGAGAACCACAACTGCCAGTCCACTATTCAAGTTGCTTTCATTGTCATCAGATGACAAGGAAATAAGGTAGAGCAAAATCAGAATCTGCATCTTATTTCTAAAACATTGTAAAATTGGGTTCAAATGGAAATCTGTGCTTGAGGAAAATGCTACATGCATTTGATTCAAGCGGATATATTTAGTATAGACAGATGTATTGAAGGATGCCAGATGTGTTGGGTGAAGCCAGATGTATAAGAGAAGTCAGATGCATATGTGTTTTCCTTGCACTTGAAAGGAAGAAGTGAAAGGTGAAAGTACATATAAAAGCAGGTAGTGACCACTGTGACACCAACATTAAGACATGGGGGAAGCTCAGCTGTCTTTTCTGTATTAAACCTTAAAATCTGCAAGTAGTGGGTAAAAGAAAATGTACAAAACCACTTACAGAGACGAGTAGTAGCTGATTGAGAGTACTGCCCACTGCATTTTTATTGCAATGCCTTGGGTGTTTCTTTTGTGCTTCTCCACTAATATTAGTTGTAAGTGTTTAATTCCTTTGTTTAGCTTAATTTAATATTCTCTTTTAAACAATAACATTTTATAAGAACTGACAAAATAAAAAATTTAATTTTCAAACACAATACCTATTTATCCTCATATTGAACCAGAAAACATTATGAACAAGAAAAACAAGAGGAAAAAACCTGTTGGGGCAGTGTTTTCATTTTAGTCTGTGTCTTTGTTCTCTCTTTGCAGAAGTGAAGGTCTGATAAATTTTTCACACACCATAAGTAATGCAGGGAGGAAGAAGAGAAGGTAATTTATGTGAATAAGCCCATGAATGAGTCATAGCCAACATCTCCTGCCACCTCCAAACCCCACTTCTAGTGCTGGGAATTGGAGGGAAGGAACAGCATAGAAAATTGACCATTTAGAGCCATACCAAACCAGAAATAACATGGCACAAAACAATAATGTGACATTTTACAAACTAATAAATACTAAACCCACTTCTCACCGCCTCTCTGTCATATTTTCCCAGTAATGAGGACCATGACATGGGCCGCCCTTACAGAAGAACCAGGAGAGACTGGCAGGAATTTCTCTACCTTAAGAAAATGTCTGGCAGAAATGTAATTCCTTTCCTTATACAGGGTGATATAAAAGTGTATATGAATAAAGACATATTTTATTGGAATTGAACATTGCAATTCATCAGCACACAGCATGTGTTGTTATACTGATAGCACTTGTCTGTTAAAATATGAAGTTCCCATTATCATTCTAGCTGCTATGGTTCTTTGAAATAAAAGTTCCAGAGCAAAATAATTTGACTTTCATAAGTGGTATGAGAGTATTCACAGGGGGAATAGAAGATATCGATCTGTGATGATCAGATGAATCTGTGGAGCTATTACCTATGCCAAGGTGGCAAAGTGTAAATCCCACCTCCATAGACACCCTGGGATGGGAATCCAGTATCAGTGGTTTTCAAAGTTTCCCAAGTGATTCTAGTGTCAACCAGGTTGGCAAAACCAGGAACAGAAAAACTAAGAAGGCGGAATGTGATGGACTGCTAGTATTACCAGAGAAAGTCCTTTCTTGTAGCAAAATGGACTAAGAGCATGTGAACTTTTTTTTTTTTTTTCAATTCATTGGGCTATAGTCACTTGACGGTGTTGTGTCAGTTTCTCTGTACAACAAAGGAAATCAGCTATATGTATACATATACATATATCCCCTGCTTCCTGGATCTCTCTTCCCCTATCCCACCCATCTAGGTCACCACAGAGCATCAAGCTGAGTTCTGTGTACTATACAACATGTTTTCACTGACTATCTATTTTACACATGGTAATGTATATATGTCAATCTCAGTCTCCCGCTTCAACCCTGCCTCCCAGGTCCACACATCCATTCGCTATGTCTGCATAGAGAATGCCCTGCAAGATTTGTTTTTCTTTTTCTGACTTTCTTTCTTCTCTTTCTCTTTCTGTCTTACTTCACTCTACCTAACAGAATCTAGGCCCATCCACATCTCTGCTTATAACTCAATTTCATTCCCTCTTATGGCTGAGTAACATTCCACTGTATATATGAACCACATCTTCTTTATCCTTTCATCTGTCAGTGGACATTTAGGTTGGTTCCATGTCCTGGCTATTGTAGACAGTGCTGTGAAGAACAATGGGATGTATGTCTAGGAGAGGGAGTGGAGAAAAGGGAATCCTCTGGCACTGTTGGTGGGAATATAAATGTATACAGTCACTATAGAGAACAATATGGAGTTTCCTTAAAAAACTAAAAATAGAACTAACATATGCTCCAGCAGTCCTACTACTGGGCATATACCCTGAGAAAACCATAATTCAAAAAGACACATGCACCCCAAAATTCATTGCAGTACTATTTACAGTAGTCAGAGTGTGTGAGCTTCATTCCAGTGCAAATCAATTTATGCTTCCTTGCTTTAGCTCCATGCTAAGCACACTCTTGGATCTAATGTGGCTTCTTGTATTATTCAGACTATTGAGGAATTTGGGGATGATCTGTTAACACCAGAGATCTGGTTTATGAGATGCTTACATGTTTTATTGTATCTGCATTGGAAGATTAAGTCTTTACCACTGGACCACCAGGGAAGTATGTTTCGTTGTATCTGAATCAATCAAATGGCTTCAGCTCCTATTGTCTTCTAAGATTGATCAGACAATTCATTCCCCAATACCTGCTTACTTTGGAGACTCAAACCTTTGGGTTTAAAGGCTGTAGGAGATTAAACCAAAATAAGCCAACTAGAACACTGCACCATGGGACAGAGACCTTTGGCCTTCTCTTGGAGCTATCCATGGGAAAGTGAAAAGTGGAAGTGTTAGTGCTCAGTTGTGTCCAACTCTTTGCAACCCCGTGGACTGTAGCCCATCAGGCTCCTCCATCCATGGGATTTTCCAGGAAAGAACAATGGAGTGGGTTGCCATTTCCTTCTCCAGGGGATCTTCCTGACCTAGGGATCAAACCCAGGTGTCCCGCATGGCAGGCAGACTCTTTACCATTGGAGTATTCTTAGTTTTGACCTCTTGTGCTTTTTTCTATTCTTGGAGCCCATCCACAATAACATGTTACCTTTAAGAGTCATGTCCTCTTTGGCTCCTCATGGTTTTGACCCTTTCTTAAATGTTCCTTGTTTTTGATGATCCTAATAATTTAGAAGAATGCTAGTCAGATATTTTGTAAAATGTTCCTCAGTTTTGTCTGATTTTTTTCCTCGTGATTAGATTGGGCTAATGATTTTTAAAAATATTTGTTTATTTGGCTGTACCTGGTCTTAGTTGCATTAGGTGGGATCTTCAGTCTTCATAGCACCATGCAAGATCTCATTCCCTGACCAGGGATTGAACCTTGACCCTCTGCATGGGGAGGGTGGAGTCTTACCCACTAGACCACCAGAGAAATCCCTGGGTTAATGAGTTTTGAGTAAAGAGCACAGGATCAAAGAGAAATTTCCAGTATGTCCTATCAGAGGTGTGTGTGTGTGTGTGTGTGTGTGTGTGTGTGTATGTGTTCAGTCACTCAGTCATGTCTGACTCTTTGCAGCCCCATGGACTATAATATCAAATGACTTATTGCTGTATCTATAGACCTTGATCACCTGTCTTAAGTAATATCTGTCAGTTTACTCCACTGTAAAGTTACTCTTTCCAGCCCATTCCCACACAGTCGTCTTTTTAAAAGGAAGTCACTGTAGAGGGTCCACACTGAAGGAGTGGAGAGTTCTACTCCACCTTCTGGAGGGTGGGCTGGATACATGAAATGTTTTGAATTCTGTATGGAGGATTTGTCTCTTTTCCCCCATTTATTTATCAATTATTCATAGCAGTTTAGACTCATGGATATTTATTTTATACTCTAAGTTATAATCCACTATGACTTTTTGTATTTTGTTCTTTAAATTGTTCCATCTTAGTTCAACAGGAGCTGTTTCACTGGACTTGGGTCCCTATCCATGTCCCCATCCTTGATCATTGTGTGTGTGGTGTGTGTGTTCAATTTCTATCACTACCATTCCAGCCCCATCTTGTATACTTTCTGCCTTTGGAGAATCAAACATTTCTCCAGGAAAAATTGTCCCCAGAATAGACAATAGCAGTGGAAACTAAGATCTGGATTCTAGATGTACTTCTTGCTACTGGGATACTCTGGGTCCTAGGCATCCTAAGCTGCCAGAATGAAGAAATACATGTTTATGTATATTTACCTGTGTATATACACAGAGCTATAAATATTACTATGTCTAACCATCTGTATCTATATTAAGCAAAATACAAATTCATACTGATGTCTCTGACTCTAATCCCTTACAACATAGATCATTCTAGTCTTTTCTACTTGATCACCTATAACCTCCCTCTCCAACAGTGAGAAACCTGGCCCCCACCATCTGCCAGCCATTTATTTAATTATTCAAATATATATGTATAATGGTATCAGAGATGTTAACTCATATCCAAATGGGAAATAATGTTATCTAGAGGATAACACTTCTGTATAATTTCTTCTGCCTTTAAATTTACAAACTCCACACATTTCCAAAGTTACCCAGATTAGATTAGTGTCTTTTCCCCTCATCCATTCAGTGAGGTTGTTTTATACATTTGTGATACAACTTTATAGTTAGATTGTTTTGTCACATTCTGCATATCATGCTAGGATGCTTCAGAATCCTAATTTTAAAAAATCTGTATACATTAAAGTTTACTCTTTATGATGTAAAGACCATAATGTGTTTTGATTCCTATGCTTATGGACAATTACTTACACTTCAGTGATTTATCAGTAAATAAAATTATGTACATAAACTCCTTTAATATATGTGCTGGTTATTTTCTGAAGAATAAGACTTTGTAGAAATGCAGATTTCACATCTCACACATTGATGCCATGTATAACATCTATTTAATTACATCTATGTAATTACATCTATTACATCTATGTAATTATGTCATATATAATTATAGAATATATAATTACATAAACTGTAACATACTATATAAATAATATACTATAATATTTTAATATATCATAATATTTTAATAACTCTGATATCCTCTTCTCAGATTTATGCATCTTAGCACCTAGAATCAAAAAGCTTTCCTGAGGTGGATGAACCTAGAGCCTGTTATACAGAGTGAAGTAAATCAGAAAGAGAAACAAATATTGCATATTAACACATATATGTGGAATCTAGAAAATGGTATTGATAAACCTATCTGCAGGGAAGGAATGGAGACACAGACGTGGATAACAGACTTGTGGACACAGCAGGGCAAGGAGAGGGTGGGACGAGTTGAGAAATTGTCATTGACATATGCACACTACCATGCGTAAGATAGCTAGTAGAAAGGGGCTATATAGCGCAAGGAGCCCAGCCTGGTGCTCTGTGACACCTAAAGTGGTGGGATGGGAGGGGGAGGGAAACTGAGGGGGGAGGGGATATATATATATAAATGGATATATATATATCCATGTATATAAAATTATGACTGATTCCATTGTTGTATGACAGAAACCAACACACTATTGTAAGTTAATTATCCTCCAATTTAAAAAATAATTTAGAAATCAAGAAAAAAGAGTTTTCTTCACTAGATTACTGAGGGTGAGATGATCCAGGTTCCTGCTGGGATCTCTGGCTGTCTCCACAGGCTCCACCCATTCGCGCTTCTTTCTAACCTTCTGTTCCTCACTTACTCAGCTCTAACCACTTTGACCTCTTTGCTCTTCTTTGGATAGGTCGAGCCCATTCCAGCCTTCAGGCCTGAGCAGTTTGCTCCTCTTGCTGGAGCCGGCCTTACATTTTTGGTAACATTCACTGTAATTCCCTTTAGCTGTAAGCTCTGGTGTGCTTTGTCCCATGACCTTTCTCATCACTTTTTGTCCAATAGCCTGTCTTCTCAGACTCTCTTTAATCTTTACCTAATTTATTTTTCCTTCATAATACTCAATTACATCTGAAATTATAGCATCTATTTGTTACTTTAGTTGTTGTCTCTTTCACTGAGATCTGAGTTTCCTGTGGAGAAAGATGTTGTCTTCCTCACTTTGATATTCCCTGGCTTATAACAACAATGTATTAGCTCTTCAATAAATATTTATTGAATCAATTGATAAATAAAAGAATATAATATATGTAAAATGCTTTGTCCATAATCATTGTTTAATGGACAGTATCTTCCTTTTACATTTCATAGGAAACATTTTCCTTCCCACAGTCTATGTTCCTAAACTCTGATTAATAAAGACCTAAATAATCTCATTTCATCCACTGAACTCTGTTACTTTTTCCTAGCTTAGGCCTTCCTGTCCTTGACAAGAGGCCATAGCTTTTTTAAATGCCCCCTCCCTGTCACTAGTCATGGTGATTTCTTGGGTTCTGGATATGCTCACGTATCCTATTGTATCCAGGGTGTTGGATTTCCAAATGCCAGCAGAAGCTATATCTCTCCATTTGCTTTTCACTATTGGATCTCCAGCTTGTAGCAGTGTATCTCCTGGTGGTTATCGTTTTGCCAGGCAGGACTTAATGGTGCTTTGATATCCCCATTCTTCAAATGAAAAGGTCCTGCTATCACTGATTTTCTTTAAGATTTTGCAGAGTAACAGTCTAAGTTTGCAGGAAATTGCCTGTCCTGCTGAAAGTTTAGTAAAGTGTGCAATTTAGGAAAGTCTCTGACCAAGCTTGACCTTTCTCTGAATTGGTAAGGCCCAAGCACTCAGGACCAGGGAGAGATATGGAATTCAGCCTCTCACCATGGCCCTTTTGACAGACTGGATGAGAGGGTCTAATTGCCAATAGGAAGGATTTCAAATGATGAGGAGCAGCACAACAGCCAAAAGACTGAAGGGAACTGACAATCACCAGGTACATATTGTGTATATGGCACTACTCTGGGACCTAGGTCAAGGGCACTTGAGTAATTTTCAGAGCAATAAATGCCTATCAGCTCACACACACAATGCTGGCTTAGGAATATCTTGCTGTTTTACCTCTGAAACCCTGCCGTGGTCTGAATGCTGTGCCCTCCCAAATTCATATGCTGAAACTTAGTTCCAATGGAGAAGGCATTTAGAAAGTACACCCTTTGGAATGTTATTAGGTCCCCCTCACAAATGAAATTAGTGCCCTTATAGAAGTGACTGGAGAAAGCTCCCTTGCTGTTCCACTATGTGGGGTTACAGTGGGACCACAGCTGTCAGTGAAGCTGGGCCACCACCAGGCCATCACCAGCATCAGTTGCTGAATCTGACAGCAACTTGATCTTGGATTTCCCTGCCTCCAGAACTGTGAGAATGTTTACTGTTTAGAAAAAACCCAACTATGATATTTTGTCATAGCAACCCAGATGGACTAAGATGAACCCTCTTTCTTGACTTTGTCTGGAATAGTGGTTCCCACACTTTAGACAGTCATGTATATGACCTATCCCTTTCATGGATCACAGCCTTGTTATGGTGAAGGGGCTTGTGTAACTCAGTGAAGCTACGAGCCATGCCTCACAGGGCCACCCAAGATGGATGTGTCATAGTAAAGAGATCTGACAAAATGTGGTCCACTGGAGGGGGAAATGGCAAAGCACTCCAGTGTTCTTGCCTGTAGAACTACGGACAGTATGAAAAAGGAAAAGGATATGTTGCCAGAAAATAAGCCCTTCCCCCTCCCCCCAGTTCAGAAGGTGTCTGGGAGAAATATCAACAACCTCATAAATGTAGATGATACTACCATAATGGCAGAAAGTGAAGAGAAACTAAAGAGCCTCTTGATGAGGATGAAAGGAGAGTGGGGTGAAAGAAGAGAGTGAAAAATCTTTCTTGAAATTCATTCAAAAAATTAAGTTTGTAGTGGCATCTGGTCCCATCACTTCATGGCAAATAGGTGGGGGAAAAGTGGAAGCAGTGAAAGATTTTCTTTTCTTGGGCTCCAAAATCACTGGATGGTGACTGCAGGCATGATATTAAAAGATACTTGCTCCTTGGAAGGAAAGCTATGACAAATCTAGACAGTGTGTTAAAAAGAAGAGACGTCACTTTGCCAACAAAAGTCCATACAATCAAACCTATGGTTTTTCCAATAGTCGTGTACAGATGTGAGAGTTAGACCATAAAAAAAGGTTGAGTGCTGAAGAATTGATGCTTTTGAATTGTGGTGCTGGAGAAGACTCTTGAAGAATCCCTTGGACTGCAAAGAGATCTAACCAGTCAATCCTTAAGGAAATCAATCCTGAATGTTCATTAGTAGGACTAATGTTGAAGTGGAAGCTCCAATACTTTGGCCACCTGATGCAAAGAGCTGATTTATTGGAAAAGACCCTGATACTGGGAAAGACTGAGGGCAAAATTAGAAGGGAACAGCAGAGGATGAGATTGTTATATAGCATCACGAAATTAATGGACATGAATTTGAGCAAACTCTGGGAGATAGTGGAGGACAGAGGAGCCTGGCATGTAATAGTCCATGAGGTTGCAAAGAGTCAGACATGATTTAGCAACTGATCAACATACCACCTATTGTACTTGAGTCATATCTGAGAAACTCCTGTACTCTTATTCATTTTTATATTTTTCCCTAATATAAACTTATTTATTTTTTAATTTAATTAAAAAAATAAATTTTACATTATTGTGTTGGTTTCTGCCATCAGTTCAGTTCAGTTCAGTCACTCAGTCGTGTCCGACTCTTTGCGACCCCATGAATCACAGCACACCAGGCCTCCCTGTCCATCACCAACTCCGGGAGTTCACTCAACCTCATGTCCATTGACTCGGTGATGCCATCTAGCCATCTCATCCTCTGTCGTCTCCTTCTCCTCCTGCCTCCAATCCCTCCCAGCATCAGGGTCTTTTCCAATGAGTCAACTCAGCATGAGGTAGCCATAGTATTGGAGTTTCAGCTTTAGCATCAGTTCTTCCAATGAACACCCAGGACTGATTTCCTTTAGAATGGACTGGTTGGATCTCCTTGCAGTCCAAGGGACCCTCAAGAGTCTTCTCCAACATCACAGTTCAAAAGCATCAATTCTTCGGCGCTCAGCTTTCTTCACAGTCCAACTCTCGCATCCATACATGACCACAGGAAAACCATAGCCTTGACTAGACGGACCTTTGTTGGCAAAGTAATGTCTCTGCTTTTTAATATGCTGTCTAGGTTGGTCATAAGTTTCCTTCCAAGGAGTAAGTGTCTTTTAATTTCATGGCTGCAATCACCATCTGCAGTGATTTTGGAGCCCCCCAAAAATGAAGTCTGACCCTGTTTCCACTGTTTCCCCATCTATTTACCATGAAGTGATGGGACCAGATGCCATGAAGTTTTTTGAATGTTGAGCTTTAAGCCAACTTTTTCACTCTCCTCATTCACTTTCATTTCTGCCATACAACAATGCAAATCAGCTGTAATTATACAGCTGATACAGTCTCCTGTAGGAGACTTCTCTGTAGCTCAAACAGTACAGAATTGGCCTGCGAGGCAGGGGACCAGGGTTTGATCCCTATGTTGGGAAGTTTCTCTGAAGAAGGGAATGGCAATCCACTCCAGTATTCTTGCCTGGAGAATTCCATGGACAGAGAAGCCTGGTGGGCTACAGTCCTTGGGGTTGCGAAGAGTCAGACATAACTGAGTGACTAACACAGTCCCCTTCCTTACTAGCCTCCCTCCCCTGCCTCCACCCATCCCTCTAGGTTATCACAAAGCCCCCGTCTAGGCTTCCTGTGCTGCACAGCAACTTCTCACCACTTATCCGACTTACACCTGATAGTGTACATTTGTTGATGCTAATTTCTCTATTCATCTCACTCTCTCCCTCTCCCACTGTGTCCACAAGTCCATGCTCTACATTTGTGTCTCCTTCCATGCAAATAGGTTCGTCAATATTATTTTTCTAGATCCCATATATACGTGTTGCTGCTGCTGCTAAGTCGCTTCAGTCGTGTCCAACTCTGTGCGACCCCATAGACGGCAGCCCACCAGCCTCCCCGGTCCTTGGGATTCTCCAGGCAAGAACACTGGAGTGGGTTGCCATTCCTTCTCCAATGCATGAAAGTGAAAAGTGAAAGTGAAGTCGCTCAGTCGTGTCCAACTCTTCTCGACCCCATGGACTGCAGCCTATCAGGCTCCTCCATCCATGGGATATTCCAGGCAAGAGTACTGGAGTGGGGTGCCATTAGGAGCAGACTTAGCCAGTTCAGGCATGTCTATAATGACAACACCCAACAACACAGAAAGATCTGTATATATGTGTTAATATGCTTTATTTATTCTTCTCTGATTTATATCACTATTTATAACAGGTTCTAGGTTCATCCACCTCACTATAACTGACTCAGATTTGTTCTTTTTTATGGCTGAGTGATATTCCATTGTATAAGGAAAAATCAACTTACTTTAAAAAAATTGTATCAATTGATTATAAAAGAAAATGTTCTATTGTTCATAAAACTATTTTCTTTTTTCATAGAAAGTAACTATTGACTTAAAATTATTGTTCTATCACCTAAAATAATATCATATGCCACTAGCATCCTGAGTCCCTGCCTTACTTTGAGAAAGCTAGAATCTTTATCTTCAACTCCAGACTATATGAAGGATGAACTTGGGCTCTCATTTTCTGTCTGACTTTTTTATGACACTCGATAATCAGTTGGCCTGAACCCTAAATTATCTTGCTTGATTTTATTTACCTGGTACTTCTATTTGTTATTAGGAATTTCCACATTCTCCACCCAGTTCTGTAGTCTAGTTTGAGTTCTGTTTTCAATAACACTTGGTTTTAAAGTTAATACAGGTCTAACATTCTTTGCCACTGCAAAAGGCAACCTTCCTACCCAGTGTCCCGTCTTTTCCACCTCAAAGATTTAATTTCCCAACCAGAACTATTCATCTATAGATCTTCCTACCAGGCACGTGGAAGCTACAAAGGAAAAAGAAAAATGAAGAAATGAAAACATTCTTAAATTTGTCAACTGTGAACCAAATACAAATCTAGATGGTCTATAAACTTGAACCCATTCAGTACTCTCAAACCATTCACTGCAATCCCCAATTTACAGGCAGGTAAAACGCGCTAAAAAGAATGTGGAAAATCTGCAGAGGCAATGCATGGCTAAAGCTGCCATGCAAACCAAGTTGCATCTGACAATAAAGTGTGTGTTTCTTTCAGTAAAAATCCTGTAGGAGAGAGTCCATTGGCATTTCAAAGACATGATATGCAGAGTTGATAATCCCTCTTAAACTGACAAAAACTCAATCATTTTTGTGATTCAAATAGCTACAAAATATATGTGTTTCTGATTCAAGCTGCACTTAAGGTATGAAAAGACTGTTTTCAAAGAGCCATTTAATGTTCAAGAGCCTTATAAATAGGATCAGGAGACTCAAGGTGGCTAACTGAGAAGATCTATTTCTTGTTTCAGTCTTAAATGTGCTGAAATGATACCCAATTCATAATGGTACTATTGATATGCCTGGAGGGTAGAATCCTGTGACTACTTAATCTCGTGTTCCCTCAGAGCAGAGGACTGAATAATCTTTCATTGTGTGAGGGCACCATAATTCACCGGAGCAGTTCTTTTTGGATATTTAAGTTGATTTCCTTTCTTTGCTTATATGAATAATCATATTATTTATTAGTTTTAAAGTTCAATTTGATAGGTAAGGATGATATTTCATTTTTAAATTGATTTATCATTTATGAGTTTAAAAGTAGTGTGTATAAGAGACATTAATTTCTTTCTTTATATTTTTCAGTACATATAATTCAACATCTATTTGTTTGGTTTACTTTTTCTCATTGACTTGCTGGCTTCATGAAGACAGAGACCTTGGTTTTGCTGTCCAACGCTTTATTCCTAGATTCCACAATAATACCAGGTACAAAAATAGGCAAAACTAAATAACAGAGGTCTACTGTGGTTTACCAAAGAATTTTGTCAATGATTGAATAGAACTTTCCCTGGAATGAAAAGTTACAGAAGCTAGTACAAAATTTGAATGTAAAGTTCATTTTTCCTGGTCATCCAGACCTCAGGCTACATGATTTCTGGTTGTCACATCGATATTACATAGCAGGTGTGGGTCTGAATGTCTGCTTTCTCATTGTAAACTATTAACCATAGAGAATCAAAGAGAACATAAAAGTCAGATACTTCTTCTTTGAGCCTTTAAGTTTTGAATTACAAAATTTTCTAGAGAAGCGAGAAATGAACAAATGAATAAGTATTTATATTAAAATAAGAAAGTCCAAATTGCAAAAAGAATTTGTGAGTTATGAAGAAGAGACAACTGAAAAATGAGAAGCTGTTATATAGATTAACATTTTACCTTTTCCAAAATTTTACAAAAAACAAAAAATGCAGAAAACATAAATGTTCTAAGTTCTGTACACTTATTATCTCAGCTTATCCTCAATGTAATCTAATTATCCCCTTTATTCAGATGAGAAAACTAAGCCACAGAGAGTTTTAAACATAATACAAGTGCTCCTAATAGTCAATACATTAAATAAATCATGGCATAGCCACACAAGGTAATCAGATGAATTCAACAAATAAATATTAATTGACATGGCAATATGTTCAGTACATTGCTAAGTGAAAAAGCAGATATTGATATCACATTGGCTGCATGATTAATTTATGTAACAATTTCCCTACGTTCATCTATGTTTCTATCTATGTTTCCCTTTGGTAAGATTCATAGATCATCTATTTTTACATATTTCCATTTACAAAAAGAAATATCTGGAAAATGTTTTCAAAGTAACAACAGTTTATTTCTTAAAAAAATTGGTGTGGTTAATTTTGTATTGATAATTTTATGGATTGCTTGAATCTTTAACTGTTTTCTCATTGACAAAAATATGTTGCTTTTCAAGAGAAATATTTAGTACAGATATGAATACAAATATGTTATAAAACATTGTGTACTAATGTTTCACGTTTGTATGATATACTTAATTTTTATGTATATCTGAAATATATATACAGTCTAGAGTTAACAGTATTTACGTTTTGTAGGCACCTTTAAAAATATTTATTTATCTGCATTTTGTAGTTTTTCTTCATATTATACTCATGTAATAAGCAGTAATACTGACCCATAAATACATTCAAAACAAAAATGTCAGTCATACATAGCCCACACAGTAATGCTTTTTGATGTGTAAACTCATTGAATAGAGATGTTATATATGTTTCTTCAAAAGTAGCCTTAACAATTACTTCTGTGTCATATGTGTCTGTAAAGAGTCCCCACATTGGACTTGTCTCCCTTTGTTCTTTGTCCTTACCATCTCTACATTTTTCTTCGTTCTGCATTTTTTTCAGCAGATTCTAGGATTTAAACTTATCATCACTAATTCTATAGTGTTAATTCTGCTCTTTATTGCTTTTAATGCAGATTTCTATTCTATTATTGCATTTTTAATCTCCTTATAATCTTTCTTTATCATGTCAAACTCCTGTTTTTATTTCCACCTGCCTCTCAGCCAACTCCCCTCTTATCTCAACTTATTTTCATATAATCTCATCTTTCATCTCTTTATTCAGAGGCTGTAGTTTTCATTTCTATTAAGATTACAAAGCAGACAATTTCTGCAACTTCTATTTCCTTTAGTGACTTTTTAAACTGTTCTTTTTCTGCATCTTGATTGCTTTTTCTTCCTTTTAATGTGCACAATATTTTTACTGGAACAATTTATTTTTCTGTTTTCAGTGTTGTTATCTTTAAACAAAGGGGTATCTATTGGTTGTTGACAAGGGCTATCATTTCCTTCTACTCAACCTTATATTACAGTTAAAATCTTCTTCCCATATCTTGAGCAAAAGGTTGGTTGACATTTATGGCTCAACATCAAATTGTGGTGTCTAGTGGTCAATGGTGACGTTGAGGTATTTAACATCTATTCTTGAGGTATCCTTGACTTGCTGTGAAGAGGCAACATACTGTAATAATTGGGATATTAGATGTACATATGAAAATGATACATTCAAATTCTGGGTCTACCAATTCTTAGAAGAGTCATTTAACCTCAACAAGACCTACATTATCTGTAAAATGAGCGCTATAATAGCATATACCTTATGGTATCATATGAGCATTGACATTGATAGCAACCCACTCCAGTATTCTTGCCTGGAGAATCCAATGGACAGAGGAGCCTAGTGGTCAGCTGTCCATGGGGTTGCACAGAGTTGGATGTAACTGAAGTGACTTAGCAGCAGCAGCAGCAGCATTGATATCAAACGTGTATTGTACTTCAAACATTAACTCACATAATCATACCAACAGTTTTATACTCCTTTTATAGGTTAAAAAATTAAGATAGCAACAAATTAATACATTTGCCCAAGATTACACAGCTTGTAAGATGTAGAAATGGCATTAGAATCCAGGCCACTTGACTTGCAATAAGTGCTCTATATTTAGCATCTGATGTTTGTTTGTTATTATTATTACTAGGTGGAACGTGTATTCATGGATGATTGAAAGTAGTGAGCAGTTCTTCCATTGCCTGAAACAATAGAGGCAAAACTTGGAGTTCCACTAACATAACTTTTAAAAGATGTTTTCTTTTCACATTGTATTCTAAGAGGAAAATTTGCTGTAGCTTAACTTCTCTGCCTATGGGTGTGTAGAATTTCTGAAATTTGTAATCTCTGAAATTGTTTAGAAGACATCCAAACTGGAGAATGTGGAATCTGGAGTGTAACGTGTAGTGTGTATGTGTATGTGTGTGTGTGTGTGTGTGTAATCCTTCTCATATGATAAACCCATCACTGACACACACATACACACAAGAGCTACTTTAAAATCCATGTCGCATGTTCTTTTGGATAGGGCTGTGGCCATGCAATATATTTCTGGTTGGTGGTTGTCACAGATTCTCTTCTTCTGAGCCAAGGCCTAGGCGAGTGTGTTGATGCGCCTCTGTGTCTTTCACGCCGGCAGTTTTGCTCTCCTGCAAGTGACAAGGTATATGTTAATGTCACCTGACAATTGTGTTTCTCTTTTCCACTCCATGAATATTATAATTAGAGGGAATTCCTCCAAGATTTTGGCAGTAGATTAGTTGTCAATCTTAGTTTCTTGGTTTATTATGCTCTCTCATTTCTTTCTGTGTTTTCCTAGGTATTTATGATGAAGATCACAAAGTCTAAGATGGGGAATGTACTTCAATCACTTTCTTAAGCTCTGCTCTCTCCTCAATTCCACCCCTGCTTTCTAACAACACACACACACACACACACACACATGCACACAGTTGGAGAACCTGAATATATATTAACGTCAATGTAATATAACAACGAAGAGAGTAATGTTAATATTTTTTGAAAAATAGAATAAAGTCTTTGAGAAACCTTGCTATGTGCCCCTTTGTCTGTGATGGAAGGAGAGTCTAAATCTAAATAAAAGATACAGATGCAGATAGGTTTGTGGACTGGAGGGTTAAAAATGTTTGGAAATTTTCTCTTCCCAAAATCATCAGCGAAAAAGTAAAATACAAAGCCATTCACAGAGAATGAGAGAGGTTAAGATTGGATTTACACTATTAGAGCCCTGGCAAAAGACTGTAAAAGGTACTATTTGAAATAAAGAAGAGCCACAATTGTATTAGGGTAAAGATCTGCCCAGTGTGACAGGCAAAAATAATGGCAGCTTAAACAGAGAAGTGTATATCATTTGCATGCAACAAGCTCAGCATAAACAACACAGACTTAGTGGTCTCACAGTCTTGGGAAACAAAACTCTTTCTGTCTGCTTGCTCTCTGTTTTGCTTTTACTGAAATCATCCCAAATCATTTCCCATCATGTCCACATTTCAGGCAAAAAGCCAGAGGATGAAGACACTAAGGACAACAAATTTGCTGATTTTAAAGCCACTCATAGGGAGTTGAACACATTCTATTATAGACAGCTCAGTGTGGTCACACCAGCTGCAAAGAAGGCTGGACACTGTAGTCTGGGCAGCCACATGGAGAAGGCAATGGCAACCTACTCCAGTACTCTTGCCTGGAGAATCCCAGGGACAGAGGAGCCTAGTGGGCTGCTGTCTATGGGATCGCACAGAGTCAGACAGGACTGAAGTGACTTAGAAGCAGCAGCAGCAGCAGCAGTTCCCTTACAGGACTTCCCAAGGAAGCGCTAGAAGTAAAGAACCCACCTGCAAATGCAAGAGACGCAAGAGATGTGTTTAATCCCTGGGTCAGGAAGATCCCCTTGAGGAGGGCATGGCAATCCACTCCAGAATTCTTGCCTGGAGAATCCCACGGACAGAGGAGCCTGGTGGTCTACAATCCATAGGGTCGCAATTCCCTTACTAAAGTAGGAATGTGAGAATGAAAATTGCAGAAAACGGCATTTTATGTTCTAGTCAATAGGGACCATGGATTTACTGGGTCCAACCAAGTTGTGAAGGGAGCCAAATTTGCTTTTGGAAGGTTTTCTCTTTCCAGTCACCCTCCACATCCAATGTTTTCATGATTTTCCCCAGATGCTTAGGGAGTTTATGTGCTATGTGGGGCAGGAAAATTAAGCTCCAGCTCTGCTTCCCATTTTTACTATTCTTTCAGGTTTAAGCAGCTGACCTCTGCTTGGACATTTTCAGAACAAGAACTCAGGACTCCACTGGATTGTTGGACAGTTTTCATTTTCAGAATTTTCCTTTTACAGTTAATTGGATGATGTTATAAATAAGAATATGCAGATAAAGTCAGCTGCATATTCAACAATCATTCTCCCTTTTTCCCCTGCTAACAAACTCCAGTTTGTTCATGTAGTACATGGAGATCCTTTGACTGCATGGTATTTAGACTCTTGCTCCAGAACTCAATATGAGTGATGCAGTCCACTTATCACTGTAATATTTCCCTTGACCAGACATGTTACCCAGTTCTGAGACAATAGGAGAAACTGAGGAAATAGTAACTGGAGATTTTTCTCCCAAAATTAAAAAAAAAAAAAAAGTAATTATACTAACATTATTGGCTAAAGAGTGCAAATTTTTTAAATCAGGGAACAAGAGGCAAAATCAACTATCAGCTTAGTTAGACTGGTTGAGTACCACATATACTGATGCTCTACATATGCAATCTTATTTGACTGCAGCAATCAGATTTAAAACTTGGAACTCAGCTAGAAACCAAGGAATCAGAGTCAGTGCCTGGGGGCAGGACACACACTGACCTAGCTGCATTCAAGAGAATATTTCAGGATCTAGAAGCACAGTGATCCTAGAGAAGGTAGAGAGGGTTAAAGTGTTCAGAAGGTTAATGCACAGACAACACGAAAGAGACAGTTAAGGAAATAAGGGTACATCTAGTAGAGAGACCACCAGGTAGAAAATTCCTGCTGGATGACTCACAAGGAGGCTTAAAATCTTGTGGGTTTGTGAAATCCAAAAGTGGAATTCTAGTTTTTATGAGGCCTCCTTAAGTCTGTATACAGCAAGATGACCCCACCAGTGAAGCTGAGGGAGCAAGTTACCAGACAGAACTTAAGGAAGGAATTTAGGTACACAACTATCCAGGGGCTTGGTTTCTGGAACCCAAGTCCTAAGAAAGGACAGCATGTGTTTGAACTGGGTATGCAACTCTTTGAAGTCTGAAAAAAGTAAAAGCGTTAGTTACTCAATTGTGTCCAACTGTTTATGACCCCATGGTTCCTCTGTCCATGGAATTCTCCAGACAAGAATACTTGAGTGGGTGCTGAGCTGTGTTATGCTTAGTCACTCAGTTGTGTCCAACTCTTACTTGAGTGGGTATCCATTCCCTTCTCCAGGGGTCTTCCTGACCCAAATTGAACCCAGTTCTGCATTGTAGGCAGAGTCTTTACTGTCTGAACCACCAAGGAAGCCCTCTTTGAAGTCTACTTTTTCTATACTAGAAAATCTGGCTCCCTGGGCTCATTCCCTGGTTTGGGAAGATCCCCTGGAGAAGGGAATCATTATCCTCCCCCACCCCCCATCCCCCGCCCCCGGTATTCTTGCATGGAGAACTCTATGGACAGAGGAGCCTGGTGACCTACAGTCCATGGGGTTACACTTTCACTTTGCACTTTTCACTTTCTATATTGGAAAACACTGGCACAGAAACATTATCCTCTCCCTCTTCCTTACTCTTCATCTCCTCTCATTTATTCCAGGACCAACTGTGTCTTGATCTTTGATTTCATTTTTTGCTTCACTGCATAGCATGCAAGGTCATAGTTCCCTGACCAGTGATCGAACCCATGCCCCCTGCATTAGAAGGGCAGAGTCTTAATCTCTGAACTGCCAGGGAAGTCCTCTTTGACTTCATTCTTTACTTTGCTTTTGCTTCTACCTTTAAGAGATTCAGGGCTTACACTTGACTCTCAATACTCCCTAAATACTTTGCCTCTAATATTCTTTAGATCTTTGAGTTTTTTGCTTATTGTTTGCTTTCTGGCACCTTGCAATGTAATCCCCAGCCTGGATGTAGTTCTATGTAGCTGGTACCTTGTTCAGGCTTGCCTGAGCCCCCATTTGAGTTGCATTTGATCAAGGGTCAGGCAGATTGGGGTCATCAGGTAGTGTTGTCTTAGCTTTGTCACTTTCCCCAGATTGGGGATGGTGTTTCAAGAACCAGTTTCAGAAATAGGGAAGACTCTTTCACGGTTAAAAACTGAGGTTCCCTGCCTTAGTGGTAGAAAACAAACAGGCAAAGACCAGTTGCTAACCAGTGTTACACTAAATAGCCTTCTGAAGACCCCAGTGACCTGCTGAGGAGTAGTGGTTGCTTTTTTCAGATTCCCACTTTGGGTTGGACATTTTTAGCAATAGAGAGAAAGGAATGTTTTCCTTCCCTGATTATATTATTTGAGACAATACCAGAGGCTTGATACTCCGCTTGGCATCTAGTCATATCATCCTGTCTTGTTCTACTTGTCAAACAAGTTTGAATGTGTCACCAGCATCCTGACCAATTCACCCTGCCTTGTATTTCTTGGCCCCGGACATCTGGAGAGTTGAGGCCCTGCCATCGGGCCTCGAATTTTCATTCCCTTGAAGTCCCAGCAATGGCATGTCCCTGTTTGAAAGGAAAAGATATTGGATATTTGATCATCCCATCTCTGAACTCCCAATTCTCAGTCACATTTCATTTTCTCCTTCAAAAATGATTAGGTGCTCTGCTAGCAATGACCTTTGTGCTCTGACCTGGACATATCACTATGTTATCTGGCTTAACTTGCTCATATTTTTCTGTGTCCCCTTTGACATCAATAAGTTATTCCTGTTCTCGTCCCTAGTATTCTCAATTCCTTTTCCATTCTTTCTATCTCTTATCCTCTTTCCCTCCTGTGTATGCATATACCGTATATGGCAATTTTCCCCTAGTGGTGGCAGGAAAGAGACAGAGAAGCTATTGCAAGCTTTCTTTCCAAGATTCATAAATTCATAATTACATTTCAACAACAACAAGAAATATTGATTGCTAAGCATTTTCCCAGGTCTTGGTGATAAAGTGATTAAAAAGACAATTCTCATCCCCGGAAGAGCTCACAGTTCTATGCAACAATCAAAAGCAAAAAAAAACCCAAAAAACCAAAAACACAACAAAACAACAACAACGGAGAGATGCATAAACAAATACAATACAATGGGGTAAATATTATAGAAGAGTTATGCATAAAAACTCTTTCTGGAGAATAAGCGAAAGCTATAGACTAAATCCAAAAATTGAATGCCTTTCTGCCAATATACTCAAGAAACTCATTGCAAACTACAGAATGCTAAAAATAAAGATACTCTGTTTTATTTGTGAAAAAATTGGCCTCAAGACTTGGGCCCAGGGTCACTTAACATGTTATGATAATGCTTGGATCTTCTGTATCAAGAAAATGAACACTAGTTTCTCCTGTAGATAAAGGCTCACAATCCAGTGGCTTAATACAACAAAAGGGTCTCCCTCCCTTCTTCTGAAACTGAAGCAGGCTAGCTCATCTTCATCCACCATGTGGATATGCCATTTGCAACACATGAGCTCCAAAATTGTTCTAACAAGAGAAGAGAGAGGTAAAGGAGACATCAGTTCAGTTCAGTTCAGTTCAGTCGCTCACTTGTGTCTGACTCTTTGCGACTCCATGAACCGCAGCACAACAGGCCTCCCTGTTCATCACCAACTCCCGGAGTTCACTCAAACTCATGTCCATCGAGTGGGTGATGCCATCCAGCCATTTCATCCTTTGTCGTCCCCTTCTCCTCCTGCCCCCAATCCCTCCCAGCATCAGGGTCTTTTCCAATGAGTCAACTCTTCACATGAGGTGGCCAAAGTACTGGAGTTTCAGCCTCAGCATCAGTCCTTCCAATGAACACCCAGGACTTGTCTCCTTTAGGATGTACTGGTTGGATGTCCTTGCAGTCCAAGGGACTCTCAAGAGTCTTCTCCAACACCACAGTTCAAAAGCATCAATTCTTTGGCGCTCAGCTTTCTTCACAGTCCAACTCTCACACAAAGGAGACATACTGGTACTTAACTGCCTTGCCCTGGAAGTGAGAGGTGTCACTTTCTCTCAAAATTCATTGGCATACACAAGCCTTATTGCCCCGATATGAGAAATGTATTAGAATATATGAGATGTATTGAGTGCAAACTCTCTTTGCCATACCTTACCTTCTGTGGGAATCCTACCATCAGTGGGTGTTCTTCAATGCATGCTGCTGGAGATGGTGGTAGAGCAGGATGATTTGGATGGATGAATGGACAGATAGATGGATAAATGCAAGTTACCTTCTACCTAATCAATCATTGTTAGTTTACCTGATTATCTCAGCTAGGCTGGTGCTTATTTTCTACCTTTCTTTTTCAATCCATTGACACTGACACTCTTCAGCTGAAGGGCATGACCAACCTTGCGTCCAGTGGAATCCAGAAGAATTTTGATACTGCAGCATGGGACATCATTGTGTTAATCATTTTGTGACTAGTACTGCAGAATAAAACGCCTGGCATAGTAAATAATAGCATTAGAGCTGTCTTTGAAAGAAAAGGTCAATATTATACCTGCATGATGATAGGAGAGATTAATATACTCTTACTGTTATTAATAATAGTAATTAGATTCTATTGCTTTAGCTGATCTGTAGGTCCCATTTATAGGAACAGCCTAATGTTCTTCCTGAACATGACTTGGCATATTTCACCAATCATTGCATGCACTGAAAATCGGTGCCAGGATCATTTTATTAGCTTTTTGGCACTTGGATTTTGTATTTGTACTGGACTTACTTTTTCACCACTTAAACAGTTAGCAAGGATTTTTGTGTGAAAAGCTGAAGACCTTTTCATAGTAGCATTTCATATTGGGGTGGGGGGAATAACTGTAGATCTTTGTATATTTTGCATAATTTAGCACAGCCGCTGTTCAATTTAAGAGGACAGGCATCCTTGTCAGGACAATTAACACTTGCAGCAGAAGATTCTTCTTAGCCATGGGGGGAAAAAAGTTTAAATTGAGGTTGTCAAACAAAGAAGCTTCCTCAGTATTGAAGACAGAGACAGGAGAAAGGAAAATAGAACACTGGCTGTTTGATGACCAGATAATCAACCCCTTTTTGTTATGGCTTCTCTCTCAAGATCACTCTTAAGTACTGTCCAAAAGGTTTACAGAAACATAAAATGTGCCAGGATGAAAAATGCTTGTTTAAAGGCAAAACACATGCAAAGTAGTTTTAGGAGTTCCCTCATTCCATTCAATCCCCTCCATGCTCTCCTCTGCTTTGGAAACTTGCACTAATATTTCCAATTTTGGATTAAGGCACTAATGGCCTCTATTAAAATAAAACAGTGTTACCTAGCAGGGATAAACCACTTCCTCTTTATCATCAATGTCTTACTGTGAATAATTAAAATGAGATTTCTTCCCTTATGAAGCCTTAAGAAATAATAGTGGTGATGTTTGAAAACCGAAAATTGATGGCATGCCAGAGTTTACAATGCTAACTGAGTTATTTATTCATTTGTTTCTTAGGCTAATCATGTGTGATAAGGTAGGCAGAAGGGAGGGTTCTTCTCATCAAACAGAGGAAGCAACTGAGGCTCTGATAGGTGAATGAATTCAAGGATTAGATTAAAGAGTAAGTAAGCTGTGGGGAGGGGGAAGGAGGTAGGAGGAAGAGGAAGTAGCATAGAGGAGAGTCACTTCTTGCTGGACTGGAGGGAGCATATTGAATATCAAAGGGGAGTTTGAGAGTTTGGAGGGTCTTGAAGACAGTTATATTAGAGAAAGAGGTTACTAACAATAGTTGCATTGTCCACCTTTTCTTAACTGTCTTTTACTTGCTAAGCACAGACTAGAGTCTCCCACACACTATTTCATCCATTTTATCTTCTCTATAATCCTACAAGGTGGATTATATTCCAAATTTGCAGATGAGGAAACAGGGGTCTGAAAATTAAAAAAATCTTGCTCAAGGTGACTCAAGTAAAAGCGGCAAAATATTTTCCCATTCCTAAGCCCCACGTTCTCAAAGCCACATGCTACCGAGCAAGAAAGCAAACAAAGAAAAGGTCATGGCAGGGCCTTGAAAACAAATTTCCCTTCCTTCACATCTGTCTCAGGCTTGGCTTCTCTGCCCTTCACCTTTCCATTAACTCTGTAATCCTGCAAAGAACAAAAATTGGATCACACCCTGACCAAAGGGAGGGTTTAAATATTTCTACCTGGATACTCTTTTTCAGCTTTCAAAGTTTCTTACCTCCTTTCAGACTTGTACGTGGAACATTTCACATGTTTATTTCAGTCACTTTTCTATTGTTGTTGAAGTAAAATAATGAGTTTGGCTTTTTTTTTTTTTTTTTTAGTAGCAAGGCAGTTTTTCCTCCCTTATTGAGAAATATGACTGTCAGCTAGTTCCTTCCTCTGTCCAAAATTACCCCCAATTATCTTTAGATGCAAAGTAGCCAATCAAAAGTTTCTGACTGGATTCTTTTCCCAAGCAAGAAGTCATTAAGGGCAACGAGTGAGTGATATAACAGAAGACAGGCAGTTTAACTTCCCCTTAGCATTTGCTAACATGGTTGCAGTAAACCCGAATTACACTCTCCTTGATTGAAAGGTGGCCACCTCTTGGGTGAAATATGGCAGCTGGCTAACACTGTACATTAATAAAACATGATCATCTAAGAAGCAGCAGGTAATGATGAGCTGATGTATTTAATTGACAAGGCAGACAGAGGCTCAGCGAGCTCAGGGGTGTTTTTTGAATTTTCATCTCTCTTTTGAGCAACCTTGAGCAGGCTGCTTAATTTCTCCATTACTCAGTCTCCTCATCTGTAAAATGGGGATAATAACACTTACCTAGGTCACAGAGGCATCATCAGAATTAACTAACTCCTGCAACGTCCTCGGAGACCCTTGGATAAATGGTGCCATGTGATTACAATTTAGTATCCTTATTATTCTGACACTTGGCCCACCAATCAAACGCAGTTTTAGCTGAACTGAATAGAGCGATGGATTCTGCAACTGTATTCAGTGGCAGTTTGCCCTGAAGATAAAGTCTGTCACACACAATGTGTCCCTAGAGCAAGCTTAAGCTGGTAGCAGTACTGATGTAGGTGATCTGCCTGCCAGGATGCACAGGGGCAGTTTAACTAGAGCTAATTATGGCCAGCAACAATGCCAGAGCCAGAAATCACTTCTGATTCTGATGAGAGGTTCAAAGAAACTATTTCTAAAGATAATCAGGCAGAATTTTCAGGCACCACTGGTATAGGTAGCATACTGAAAGATGTCAGGACACCTCAAATCTCAGAGGAAGGGGACTTCAACACTATTCTAGAAGGGAAGAGAATCAGAGAGAATTGTTAAGCTTGCAAACTGCCCATGGTGACATTCATCACTTATTTATCTTGGCTATTTTTCTGACAGTTGCCCAAATACTGTTTGTTTGTTCTTAGGACAGAAATGAAGGAATGGAGGGTGTTGGCAAGCAAGACAGATTTGAGATGGAGCTCCCAACTTCACAGGGGTCTCCCTGGTGGCTTAGCCAATAAGAATCAGCCTGCAGTACAGGAGACCATGGTTCAACACTTGGGTTGGGAAGATCCCCTGGAGAAGGGAATGGACAGAGTATTCTCACCTGGAGAATCCATGGACAGAGGAGCCTGCCAGGCTACCATCCATGGGATTGCAAAGTCTTAGACATGACTGAGCAACTAAGCACATATGCTCAACTTCACAGGAGTTTTTGATCTAAGAGAGAAGAGAGAGAGAGACATATGTAGACAATACATAGAGATTAGAGGAAGTAGATGGAGATCTAGAGGAAGTAGATAGAGATTAGAGGAAGTAGATGGAGAAGCTCCAAACAGTCAGCAAAAACAAGACTGGGAGCTGACTGTGGAGTCAGATCAGATCATGAACTCCTTATTCACAAATTCAGACTTAAATTAAAGAAAGTAGGGAAAACCACTAGACCTAAATTCAGGTATGACCTAAATCAAATCACTTATGATTATACAGTAGAAGTGACAAATACATTCCAGGGATTAGATCTGATAGACACAGTGCCTGAAGAACTATGGATGGAGGTCCGTGACATTGTACAGGAGGCAGTGATCAAGACCACCCCCAAGAAAAATAAATGCAAAAAGGCAAAATGGTTGTCTGAGGAGGTCGTACAAATAGCTGAGAAAAGAAGGGAAGCGAAAGGCAAAGGGAAAAAGGAAAGATATACCCATTTGAATGAAGAGTTCCAAAGAATAGCAAGGAGAGATAACAAAGCCTTTCTCAGTGATCAGTACAAAGAAATAGAGGAAAACAATAGAATGAGAAAGACTAGAGATTTCTTCAAGAAAATTAGAGACACCAAGGGAACATTTCATGCAAAGATGGGCTCGATAAAGGACAGAAATGGTATAGACCTAACAGAAGCAGAAGATATTAAGAAGAGGTGGCAAGAATACACAGAAGAACTATACAAAAAAGATCTTCATGACCCAGGTAACCATGATGGTGTGATCACTCACCTAGAGCCAGGCATCCTGGAATGCGCAGTCAAGTGGGCCTTAGGAAGCATCATTATGAACAAAGCTAGTGGAGGTGATAGGATTCCAGTTGAGCTATTTCAAATCCTAAAAGATGATGCTGTGAAAGTGTTGCATTCAATATGCCAGCAAATTTGGAAAACTCAGCAGTGGCCACAGGACTAGAAAGCATCAGTTTTCATTCCAATCACAATGAAAGGCAGTGCAAAAGAATGTTCAAACCACCACACAATTGCACTCATCTCACACGCTAGCAAAGTAATGCTCAAAATTCTCCAAGCCAGGCTTCAGCAGTGGTGAACCACGAACTTCCAGATGTTCAAGCTGGATTTAGAAAAGGCAGAGGAACCAGAGATAAAATTGCCAACATCCGCTGGATCATTGAAAAAGCAAGAGAGCTCCAGAAAAACATCTATTTCTGCTTTACTGACTATGCCAAGGCCTTTGACTGTGTGGATCACAATAAACTGTGGAAAATTCTGAAAGAGATGAGAATACCAGACCATCTGACCTGCCTCCTGAGAAATCTGTATGCAGGTCAGGAAGCAACAGTTAGAACTCGACGTGGAACAGCAGACTGCTTCTAAATCAGGAAAGGAGTACATCAAGGCTGTATATTATCACCCTGCTTATTTAACTTATATGCAGAGTACATCATGAGAAACCCTGGGCTGGATGAAGCACAAGCTGGAATCAGATTGCCAGGAGAAATATCAATAACTTCAGATATGCAGATGACACCAACCCTCATGGCAGAAAGCAAAGAAGAACTAAAGAGCATCTTGATGAAAGTGAAAGAGGAGAGTGAAAAAGTTGGCTTAAAGCTCAACATTCAGAAAACTAAGATTGTGACATCTTGTCCCATCACTTCATGGCAAATGAAGATGGGGAAGCAATGGAAACAGTGAGAGACTATTTTTTTGGGGCTCCAACATCACTGTAGAATGTGATGCAGCCATGAAATTAAAAGATGCTTGCTCCTTGGAAGAAAAACTGTGACCAACCTAGATAGCATATTAAAAAGCAGAGACATTACTTTGCCAACAAAGGTCTATCTAGTCAAAATTATGGTTTTTCCAGTAGTCAAGTTTGGATATGAGATTTGGGTTACAAAGAAAGCTGAGTACTGAATTGATGCTTTTGAACTGTGATGTTGGAGAAGACTCTTAAGAGTCCCTTGCAAAGCAGAGAGATCAAACCAGTCAGTTCTACAGAAAATCAGTCCTGAATATTCATTGGAAGGATTGATGCTGAAGCTGAAACTCCAATCCTTTGGCCACCTGATGTGAAGAGCTGACTCACTGGAAAAGACCCTGATGCTGGGAAAGATTGAAGGCATGAGGACAAGGGGATGACAGAGGATGAGATGGCTGGATGGCATCACTAACTCAATGGACATGAGTTTGAGTAAGCTCCAGGAGTTGGTGATAGACCAACTATGTCAGGGAAGCCTGGCATGCTGCAGTCCTTGGGGTCGCCAAGAGTCAGACATGACTGAGCGACAGGACTGAACTGAACTGAGAGGAAGCAGAATTTTGAGAATGCTGTGAGCAAGTTTTGAGTGTAGGTGCTTTGATGCAGTGTCTTGATATCCCTAATCATAACTTCAGTAGGGAGAAATTGTGTGATGTGACTGCAAAAGTCCTCATTTCCATGCTGCTGCTGCTGCTAAGTTGCTTCAGTCGTGTCCGACTCTGTGCGACCCCATAGATGGCAGCCCACCAGGCTCTGCCGTCCCTGGGATTCTCCAGGCAATAACAATGGAGTGGGTTGCCATTTCCTTCTCCAATGCATGAAAGTGAAAAGTGAAAGTGAAGTTGCTCAGTCCTGTCCAACCCTCAGAGAATCCATGGACTGCAGCCTTCCAGGCTCCTCCGTCCATGGGATTTTCCAGGCAAGAGTACTGGAGTGGGGTGCCATTGCCTTCTCCGTCATTTCCATGACTATCACCTTAGTGAAAATTACTATAAATTTCCACCAGACTACTAGTGATAACCTTTTGGCTGATATCCCTGTCTCAACCCTTGCCCTCATGTAGTCTCTTCAACACACAGCAGATTACTCAGAGCAAGTTTTTCTTCTGCTTGAGTATTTCAAGACTTCCCCATTGCTCTTAGGACCCAATTTAAGCTCTTGCCGTTGCTTCTTATTTTTTATCTCCCACTCTAAAACTAATCTTATTCCAAAATCCATCTGTTCTCTAAGTTGCATCCATGCTACAGTGCTTACCTTTCAGTTCCCTGAAAGCCAAACTCACTCCTACCCCAGGTCCTTTGCATGTGTTCTTCTTGCCTGGGAGATTTTCCCCTGGATGAACTCCATTGGCTAGACACTAACCCTCAAAACATTTCAATGCAGGGACTTCCCTGGCAGTCCAGTGGCTAGGACTGCATGTTTCCACTTCAGGGTACACAGTTTCTATCCCTGGTTGGGGAACTAAGATCAGGCATATTGTGCACTGCAGTCAAAAACAAAACAAAACCCACAAGCAAACAAAAAACACACCAATGTAAACATCACATATTCAGAAGACTATTGAAATCATCTTCTACCCCTACTTTTCCAATATCCTCTTTGTTGTTGTTCCCCTTCATAGCATTTTTTAAAGCACCTTCTGTATGTCCTGCACTGTACAATATACTTTATACAGAAATCTAATGTTTCCATGCGACAGCCTTGAGAGACCTTTGCCACTTAGCTGCAATTTTCCTACAATAAATTGAAGTTCAGGAACACTGTGATGTTGGTATCATTTAGTCACAGTTTTCATACAGTTAAGGTTTAGGAACACTGAGACTTCTTAAGGATCACACCTTGGATTTAGTAAGAACTGGATTTGAACACAAGCCTCCCTGGTTTTCAAACTTAGGACTGGCCCTGTTGTTGGAGGTTGGATGAGCAATAAAGAGGTCAATCATACATTTTCTCTCAGTGACATTGAACATGAATTGGCTTAAAAGGCATTTTTCAGAAACTGAATCTAAGAGAAAGTCTCAAGTTGTGAAGGACATTTGTTAAGTATTGAGAACTCAATGATGACTTTCTAAAGGTGAATTAGTAAAAACATTGGAAGGGATAAGCCAAAACAATCTTTTATTTTCCCATTTATTTTTCAACTGCTTCTTGCCTACAGACATATCAGTTTTTGACTTCTGATTACTGTTTCCTGGAGGAAAGTTAAGGAGTGTGAAAATCATTTCACTTTAGGTTAATTTCATTCATTTAAGAAGCTTGCACATTCAAAAATATAAATAAATAAACAGCAAACCTTCCTGAACTAACATGTGAAAAGACTATGGCTTTCCTTTTCTCAAACTTTGACATTTAACATGTGATATTTTGTTTGTGGGTTGAAGCATTTTCATAATCAATACAAACAAACAGGGTAGCTTTTAAAAATGAGACAAACATTCAGATAGAAGTGTGTTTTTTACTTTGGCAAAATTAAAGAGAAAGAATTTGTGTATAGATGGGTAGGATTTTCTAGAATAATAGGAGAACTTTCCCAGAAAGAGTTTTTTGTTTGTTTGTTTGTTTTTTAGTTTGTCTCTCCCCACCCCGCCCCCAGGATTATTTTGCTGAAAGATTTCTAGTTGCCTGTGATGATAGCAAAAGGTGTTAAAGTTATATATGTATTTAAGTAATCAATTCTCAATCAGAGCAATCAAAACAACCATAAAGACACATGAAAATGAAATTTCAAATACTGTGGCACAGCTGTGGGCTGCTGGGCAGCAAAGAACTTAACTGAAATCAGAACTGTTAGTTAAAATTGAATTATATGTCTGTGTCCCGGAGACTAGGATTCATTCAGCACCAAGAGAAATACTGGATATTAAAGATAAAGCAAGACTTTCTTAACTCTTAGGGATTAGTGTTGATGACAGGGACAGCAACTGAAAAGTCATTTTGAAGTGATCAGTGTTAGCATGGAAGCAGTCACAGGATTCTATGTGAAGACAAAAAATGTAGAGCCCTACATTCAGCATGGCAGTATCACGGCAGAATTCCTGGCGAAGGCAACATCTGAATTGAGTCTTAAAGGAATATCTCAATTTTTCAAGGGCGTCAAAGCAGAGTAAGAATACCTGAACCTTCCTTTTGTTTGTCAGCACATTCCTTTCTATTGCAATTAGCTTTCTTCTCTGGCAGAGGACATTACTACCCCTACTCAAATTCCAAACTCATATTTCTTTAGACAGGAAATTATTTCTCTCGTTCCAGCAACGATGTGAAAAGTCCTAGTGAGAGACCCTGATTTTCCTCAGTTGAATGCCCTTCCTAACCGTAGGCCAGTCAGTCTAGCCAAGAAAGTGGTGTTGTCTAGCTTTGGCCCATTCATTGTACCTAGAATACTAGGCATGTAAGATGTTGGTTTTTATTTAAAACTCATATTGTAATATGCTTATAAGAAAGGCCTTTAAAAAAAAGGAGAAAGAAGCTATATCAGAGGAAGCATAAACATTGTTGACTGGATGAAATAGTTGAGGTTTCTAGGGACTATTTCCCAACCTGCCAGGGGTTAAAGTAATTAAGCCACTATGGTTATATTTTAGGTCTCATTTACCTATTGAGAGACTGTCAAACAAGAAGAAACAAACATTTGCTATTATTTTCTTTGCTAACCCCTTTACTAGGTGTTCTATTTTTACCATCTCATAAAAGTTCTTACTACAACTTCTGAAGATAAGTATTATTTTAACTTTGAGGAACCCAGAGGTTAAATAACTCTTAGATGATCACATGGATTAAGAAGTCATAGAGATTTAATTTGTTTTTAATTAACCATTCTATGCTTCCTGCTCTGTACCATGTTGGATCTTTAGAAAATGACATTTGTAGCATAATGCATAATCTTCCAAATGACCAGAGGTGTGCAAACAGGAGCATTGTTTTGTTTTCCTTTTTTGCTGACTTTATGAAAAGATGGCCTTCTTCTTTCAGATTTTAATGTGCTGTGTCAGGAGAAAATATATAATGAGCGCTCTGGATTTTCTGACTTTTGAGCTGATTCTGTAAGACGTGTCACATGTCTCTTCCTTAGAGAGAGTAATTAATGGAGTGTATTGTTAGTTCCATATGATATCATCTCTGGAAGAATTTCTTTTTGAGTATACAGCATAGGGTGTTGGGGCGAGAAGGAGGGACATATATATTTCTGCATTCATAGTGAACATTTTTCCAATAGAATGGCACAGGAAAACATAAATAATTAAATGGGAAATATCCCCTTCATCTTTACAAATAGATCTTTCTGTTACGTTGCACGACAATTCTTTGGTGGTTCTCCAGATATGGACTGGCAGAATATGAAGGTCTGGTGGGATATTCCTGGTCGTTCAGTGGTAAGCCAATAACTGCTCCTTAGGTTATCTCATTGCTTATTTCATCAAACTTACATAAAGCTCCCTAGAATTTTTTTTTCTCCCTCAGGTAAATATTAGGCTTAGTTACAGAGGCAAAAGAGATGTATAAATAGAGAACAGGAAAAAAGATGTCTCTTGTTTTATTACTCTTTTGTGAATAGTAGTAAAAGTTTTGTAGGGAGCATTGTATACAGTAAAACAATCATTTGTCAAAGGGTAAACTTACTGAACACCAATGCTCTGTTTTTAAAAGATCCCTTGTGTGCCGTGAACTACACAGTGTTCATAAAAAGTTGTACTCCAGGGTTAGATATTCTTGCTTCCTCAATTACTAGAGTTTTCTGAAGTCTCTTAAGGAAGGAGGATTAAACATTTACTGTCAGGAAGCACCAAGTTGCACTTTGTCCCATGCTTTGACACATTCATTAGCTCAGACTCTAAATTTTCAATTACTGAATCCATAAAGTACCAGCAAAAAAAATTAGAAGTAGTGAAAAAGAAAAAAAAGCAACAGCCAGAATTTATGCACTGCAGTTTTAAAGACTCTATTCTTGCCCTGTCATTTTAGTTTGGCCCTTATAGACTCTGTGTTCCCTTAATGAACAATCCTTTGAGTTATATTTGAGTCATAAACTGCTCTGGTTGATAATTTACTATTTGATATCATATCATAAGAAAATTTGAAAGTTGCTGTATTTTAATCTTCAGTCTTTAATGGAGAGTTGATATGACTTGTAGTAGAGGAGGAACACGAAATAAATTAACAAAAATTCCTCATCGTTAATTGCTGGGGATAGAACAATTTTTAGATAATGAAACACATATAAGAAGAAGGCAAAAGACAACTTCTATGACATGGATACTTAGAAATTCTAATTTAAAAGACCAGCATCAATTATATATGCAAAGTTAAGTAGAATTTTAAAATATATATAGATTGCCATCTTCATTTCTAACATATAAAGTGATTGAAAGCTGTTACCACAAACTTGACAGTAAGAAAAGTGGGGCAACTTGAAAATCAATGATTTTTTTCTTGGACCAGTCTGAGAATTTAGGTCTCAGGACAAATCAGTGTCCTGAAATCTCTAGAGATAGGTGCATCTAGAGAAATATAACCGGAATCTACTTATCTGGGACAGAAGTCTTGGAGTCATAATTTGGCAATAACACTTAAGTGGTAATTTCAATTATTTGCTTATGGTTGAGTACAGACTAGCAGGATATTGAGAAATAACTGGTGACAAAAGTCTTGGGAGAGGTGCGGCACAGTGCTCTGAGGTTTACCTCTGTAACTCCACCAGGTTCTTGTAAAGGTCCAGGAAAATTATACTTCATGGCTCTGGCAAAGTGAAAGGAAGTGTAATCATTGTGAAATATACCCGGAATCTTCTCCATAACAAAGGTCTACTCTTCTGGGGGAAAGCTTTGCCAGGGCCTAATCCCAGCTGTGGGAATGAAATTCCTCCCATTTCAGTCCCTTTCAGCCTTCTTGTCTCACCTAAGGAGGAAAACACAGTCTGGAGGGTTCAGTGTTCAAGGGAATAGTTTGGCAACACAGAAATTATGGAAGAAAATAGAGGGCTTGTGATAGAAAAATTGACAGGAAGAAACACTCATGAAACCCTGAAAAAAAGCTCTAAAAAAGGCTGAAAATTAATCAGAAGATTATAAAACACTCTGCTTCCCCTCACTTTACCATTTTACAAACTGGGCTCTCCTATAATAACCATGGGCTTTACCTGGAGAAGCTCTATATGTAGACTCCTCTGATGAGTAGTACATAGCAAAGATCAAAACAAAGATATTAGAGGAGTTTAAACCCTCTAGCATCTATAGCTACAAATAAACATTAAGTACAGCCCAACTCTTGGCCAGATTGACTTATACATACATATTAAATGTCATTCATCAATTCCTATTAGTCAATACAACACATCAGGCTTTTAAGAAAATAATTACAAGGCATGTCAAAAAGCAAAAACAAATAGTCAAAAAGCAACAAGTCTGAAGAGACAAAGAAAAGATGAGAATTAGATTCATATATAACAGATCAGACAATGTATCTGAAAGGACTATAACTAACATGTTAAGGGTTCTAATGAAGAAAAGGAGTAGATATGAAAGAACAGATGGGTAATATGAGTAGAAAGATAGAAATCCTAAGAAAGAATCAAAAACAGTGTAACAGAAATAAAGAATACTTTTGATAAATATATCAGTAGACTTGATATGGCCAAGAAAGAATCTGTGAACTTGAAGATAGGTCAGTAGCAAATTCCCAAACTGAAATTCAGTTTTTTTTTTCTCAAAGAATTTTAAAAAGACAAAAAACATTCAAGAAAAGTGGGACAATTACCAAAATGTGTAATATATACATCATTGGAATAGAAAAAGAAAACCAAGAACTTCCCAAAATTAATGAAAAACAGCAAATCACAAATCCATGAAGATAAGGGTACATAAGAGGATAGATATCAAAAATACTATATTTAGCCATTTTATGTTAAAACTGGAGAAAAAATCAAAATGAGAAATCTTGAGCCAGAGTGAGGGACAGAAATAATAATTGCTACAGAACAATAATCAAAAACAATGCAAGCAAGGAGAGTGTGGCATGAAATATTTAAAATATTGGAAAAACCATCCACTTCTACATCACCAATCAGTATATATTAAGAACAATTATCCCTTAAAAGAGAAATACTTTCTCAGACTAATAAAAACTTAGATTTATCTTCAACATACCTACCTTGCACAAAATGTTAAAGTTTTTCAGGCAGAAAGAAAATGATATACTATGAACTGAATGTTTGTCCTCCCCACCTGCCTCTCCCCAACACAAAAAATTATATGTTTAAGCCATAACCCTCCAGTATGGCTGTCTTAGGAGACAAGGTCTTTAAGGAAGTAATTAAGGTTAAGTGAGATTATAAAGTGGGACCCTAATCTGTCAAAATCTGTGTTTTTATTATAAGATACATCAGAGTGCATTCTCTCTCCTCTCTCTCTCTCTCTCTCCTCTTTCTCTCTCTCTCTCTCCCACACAGAATGCTTAGAGAAATGGCTTACTTAGGGATGTGGGAAGAAAATACAGCACAATATTCTTTCCTTTATCTGCAGTTTCATTTTTTGAGGTTTCAGTTACTTATCATCAACAGTGGTCCAAAAATATTAAATGGAAAATTCCAGAAATAAATTCATAAGTTTTAAATTGCATGCCGTTTTGAGTAGCATGATGAAATTTTCTACCATCCTGCTCCATCCCACCCAGGGTCCCCAACCACCAACTTAATCTACTCCTGACTTCCAACTATCAATATTGTGATGACTTGCTAACCTAGGATTACCTGAAACAGATGATCCTCCTGAAATATCATCAGAAAGTCAGTAGCAGCCTAACTCTATGTCACAATGCAGTTCATCTCATCACACAGACATTTTATCATCTCCTATTATCACAAGAAGGGTGAGTACAGTACAGTAAGATAATTTAAGAAAGACCAGATTCACATAACTTTTAATATAATATATTGTTATAATTGTTTCATTTTTGCTTTTTTCTGGTTCTTAGAAGATATTTTATTTTTAAATATGTCTATTTTATTGTTGCTTCCCTTGCGGTTCAGCTGGTACAGGATCTGCCTGCAATGCGGGCAACCTGGGTTTGATCCCTGAATTGGGAAGATCTCCTGGAGAAGGAAAAGGCTATTCCCTCCAGTATTCTGGCCTGGAGAATTCCACGGACTCTATAGTCCATGGGGTTGCAAAGAGTTGGACATGATTGAGCGACTTTCACTTCACTTCATTTTATTGTTAATTTTTGTTAATCTATTACTGTGCCTAAGTTATAAATTAAACTTTATCTTTGACATGCTCGTGTAGGAAAAAACATAGTATATATAGGGTTTAGTACTATCTACAGTTTCAAGCACCCACTGGCTGTCTTGGAATGTATCCCTATGAATAAGAGGAGACTACTACATGAATCTGAGTTTCTTACATTGCCAGAAAGTAAGGAAGTTTCCTCCCAAAAGAAAAAGTACCCCACAAAAATGGGTATGTCAAAGAGTCATGGGAGACCACTGAAAGTGCTCCCAAAGGTCAAATTTGGAATTCTTTGAGCAACAAAATAATTAAGATAATGGGAAGGCTAATGCTATGGGTCAACTTGGCTAGTAACCAGATATTTGGTCAAACATCATTTGAAAATTTCCTATAAATATATATATATTTTTAGGTGAGATTAACATTTACATCATTAGAAGTGATTAAAGCAGATTACTCTCCATAAAGTCAGTGGGCCTCATCCAACCAGCTGAAGGCCTTAATAGAAAAAAGACTGACTTCCTCTGAGAACAGAGAAGTTCTTCCAGCAGACTGCCTTTGGATTCTAGCTGTAAATCTTTGCTGGGTATCCAGTCTGCCAGCCTACATGGCTGGCAAATTTTGGTCTTGCCAGCCTCCATAATTGCATGAGTTGATTCCTTAGAATCTCTCTCTCTCTCTCTACACACACACACCCTATTCTCATTCTGTTTCTCTGTAAAACTCTAATAAATGTAGAGCGTATTAGATTAAAATACTACATATAAAAATCTCTCATGCAGAATTTCAAGTAAGTGATATAGATAATACTGTCTCAGATAGATGGAGTTTAACCATCTTTTAATTCCTTTAATATGAGCTGATGTCCTAGTGACTTGCTTCTAAAGACTAGTACACAGACAGAGAGAAAATATAATTTTACAGTGGAGAAACCTAACAAACACTACTCTGACCAAGTGACCAAAATTAACTTCAACACAAGTCACAGTGAGAGCATACACTGTCAATATAACTGGATGAGATAAAACTTCACTTCTGTGGTCTTCCTCCCTAAAACCCATAACCCTAGTCTAACCCTGTGAAAGATATAAGACAAACCCAAACTGAAGAACCATCAGACCTATACTCCTCAAAACTGTTAAGGCCACTAAAAACAAGGAAAACCTGAGAAATTATAGCCAAGAGGAGCCTAAGGAAACATGATTATAAATCTAATACAGGGTACTGGATGAGATCTTGGAACAAAAATATTTCATTTAGGTAAAAACTTAGAAAATCTGTATGGAATAAATAAAAATGTATCAATATTGATTTATTAATTCTAAAAAAAGTACCATATTATTGTAAAATGTCAATGACAGGAGAAACTGACTGTGGGCTAAATGGGACCGTCGTACTATCTGCACAACTTTTCTGTAAATCTACATTTATTCTAGAATAAACACGTTTATTAGAAATACATATACTATAAAATGGCACAAAATTTTGAGTAAATAATGTAACTCTGATGGCAAAACATCAATTATTTTTTTTCTTTTGAAGGAAGAACTGAACTTAACAGGAATTTTAGTGGAGGCAGGATCTCCCAGATAATGGATCCAAATCTTCAGGATATAAGATCTTTGATTATCTATCTCTGCATCTAGTATTCACTTGTGAAATTCACACTTAAAATAATTACATGATTTCTGCTGTATTTTTCAGATATAAAGACTGATAAAACCCTCTTGTACTATTGGTGGGAATGTAAATTGATGTAGTCACTATGGAGAACAATATGGAGATTCCTTAAAAAACTAGGAATAAAACTACCATATGACTTAATAATCCCACTACTGGGCATATACCTTGAGGAAATCGGAACTGAAAAAGATGTACCCCAGTGTTCATTGCAGCACTATTTACAATAACTGGGACATGGAAGCCACTTAGATGTCCATCAACAGATGAATGGATAAAGAAGTTGTGGTACATATACACAATGGAATATTATTCGCCAAAAGAGGAATGCATTTGAGTCAGTTCTAATAAAATGGATGAACCTAGAGCCTATTATACAGAGTGAAGTAAGTCAGAAAGAGAAAAACAAATATTGTATGTTAATGGGTTCCCCGATAGCTCAGTTGGTAAAGAATCCCCCTCAATGCAGGAGACCCTGGTTCAACTCCTGGGTTGGGAAGATCCACTGGAGAAGGGATAGGCTACCCACTCCAGTATTCTTGGGCTTCCCTTGTGGCTCAGCTGGTAAAAAAATCCACCTGCAATGTGAGAGACCTGAGTTCGATTCCTGGGTTGGGAAGATCTCCTGGAGAAAGGAAAGGCTACCCACTCCAGTATTCTGGCCTGGAGAATTCCATGGACTGTATAATCCATGGGGTCACAAAGAGTTGGACACAACTGAGCAACTTTCACTTTCACTTTCAATGCCTGTATATGGAACCTAGAAAGATGGCACTGATTAACCTATTTGTAGGGCAACAAAGGAAACACAGACATAAGCAGACTTATGGACACAGATCAGGAAGGAGAGGGTGGAATGCATTGAGAGAGTAGCATTGAAACATATACATTACCATATGTAAAATAGATAATCAGTAGGAATTTGTTGTATGATGGAATAGGGCTCAAATCCTGTGCTCTGTGACAACCTAGAAACATGGGATGGGGTGGGAGGTCAGAGGGAGGTTCAAGAGGGAGGGGACATATGTATACCTATGGTTGACTTTTGTTGATGTATGGCAGAAGCCAACACAATATTGTAAAGTAATTATCTTCCAATTAAAAATAACTAAAACTTGCCTGTTGGCTCAACCAGTAAAGAATCCACCCTCGATGTAGGAGATGCAGATTTGATCCTTGAGTTGGGAAGATACCCTGGAGAATGGAATGGCTACCCCGTCCAGTATTCTTGCCTGGAGAGTTTCATGGAGAGATGAGCCTGGCAGTCCATGGGATTGCAAAGAGTAGGACATGACTGAGCAACTAACACTTTCACTTTCAAATTTTAAAAAATGGCTAATTAAAACATTTGATTTCTATTTCTTAAAAACATACTAAATATATCCATTAGTACACTTTCCATGCTTAGTCTTAATGGAAAGTCCACCTTTAACGATAAAACAATTGATTTTTGTAAGTGCTTTTTTCATGTTACTGATTTGTATTCTGTAAAGCTCACTATTACAGGACAGTTACAGGACTATTACAGACCATCTGACCTGCCTCTTGAGAATCCTATGTCCAGGTCAGGAAGCAACAGTTAGAACTGGACATGGAACAACAGACTGGTTCCAAATAGGAAAAGGAGTACGTCAAGGCTATATATTGTCACCCTGTAATTTTACTTCTATGCAGAGTACATCATGAGAAACGCTGGGCTGGAAGAAGCACAAGCTGGAATCAAGATTGCCGGGAGAAATATCAATAACCTCAGATGCAGATGACACCATCCTTATGGCAGAAAGTGAAGAAGAACTAAAAAGCCTCTTGATGAAAGTGAAAGAGGAGAGTGAAAAAGTTGGCTTAAAGCTCAACATTCAGAAAACTAAGATCATGGCATCTTGTCCCATCACTTCATGGGAAATAGATGGGGAAACAGTGTCAGACTTTATTTTTTGGGGCTCCAAAATGACTGCAGATGGTGATTACAGCCATGAAATTAAAAGACGCTTACTCCTTGGAAGGAAAGTTATGACCAACCTAGATAGCATATTCAAAAGCAGAGATATTACTTTGCCAACGAAAGTCCATCTAGTCAAGGCTATGGTTTTTCCCGTGGTCATGTATGGATGTGAGAGTTGGACTGTGAAGAAAGCTGAGTGCTGAAGAATTAATGCTTTTAAACTGTGGTGTTGGAGAAGACTCTTGAGAGTCCCTTGGACTGCCAGGAGATCCAACCAGTCCATCCTAAAGGAGATCAGTCCTGGGTGTTCATTGAAAGGACTGATGCTGAAGCTGAAACTCCAATACTTTGGCTACCCCATGTGAAGAGTTGACTTGTTGGAAAAGACCCTGATGCTGGGAGAGATTAGGGGCAGGAGGAGAAGGGGACGACAGAGGATGAGATGGCTGGATGGCATCACCAACTCGATGGACATGAGTTTGATTGAACTCTGGGAGTTGGTGATGGACAGGGAGGCCTGGTGTACTGTGAATCATGGGGTCGCAAAGAGTTGGACATGACTGAGTGACTGAACTGAACAGAACAGTTTGAGTGTAACTTACTCTCTTCTTTGCTTAGGCTCTCTGGTTTATCCATATTAGCAAAGAAGAGAAATAGATACAAGTTTTGGCAGTAACCATTCTCCTTTCCTATAGGGAATACTCACTATGGAGCAATGAGCATTTTCAAATGCAAATGACCCTCCAAATTAGGGCAGTCCTCCTTCTTAGAGCCACTACTAAGCCACCACCTGTGTGTGTTCCTATTCAAAACTGGCCTACTCAGCCCATATGCATCTCCTCCAGTGTTTTATTTGACAATCTGTTTCAGCTTCACAAGGGAGCTAGCAAATTATGTATTGCTCATTTTGTCAAAGTCATCATTGATGACAATTCCGGCATCAAGAGGCTCATTTTATTCTGCAGATGTTTTTATCAAATAGAAGATAAATCATGGTTCCCCATCTTGTTTTATGTTGTACTTCTGGGAATAACGGAGGGCACAAATAAAAACCCTTTCATTAATAAGGAAAGAAAGGAATAGACTCCAGAGGCTTGCCATGTCTGAATTTCAGATATGCAGTGCACATTCTGGTAAGAGATTATATTTAGCACCAATGGAACAGGCTTGGGTGGGAGGTGGTGGTGTTAGGGGAGGCAATCTTAATTTTGAAGAGACATGTTTCCTCTTATTCCTTTGAGAAGAGTGAACCCAGTTCACCAGAATTTCAATACAGATTACTGTTCAGGATAGCATCTTCCAGAAGGAGGCACTATAAAATATTCCTGAAAAAATACATTTATTAATCTCATAGGTCGGAAAAGGCAATGGCATCCCACTCCAGTACTCTTGCCTGGAAAATCCCATGGATGGAGGAGCCTGGTAGGCTGCAGTCCACGGGGTTTCTAAGAGTCAGACATGACTGAGTGACTTCACTTTCACTTTTCACTTTCCTGCATTGGAGAAGGAAATGGCAAACCATTTCAGTATTCTTGCCTGGAGAACCCCAGGGAAGGGGGAGCCTGGTGGGCTGCCGTCTATGGGGTCGCACAGAGTCGGACACGACTGAAGTGACTTAACAGCAGCAGTGGCAATCTCATAGGTAAATCATTGTGAGAGATTGTCTTGAGGCTCTTGTGAGGTGTAGCTAGGCTCTGTGTAGTTTTTGACACACAGGTCCTTGGTTTTTGGTCTGCTAAAGTCCAGAATCAAACTTAAACTTGGGAGGAGGGGGAAAACATGTATGTGAATGTGTCTTCACCTTCTGCTATAAGGTATAGCTAGCTAATGAAAGTAAAGCAAGACTCTTAAATAAAGAGAAACAATTTATACATGCCACTGTGTGAAGGTACTGGTATTCTATTAAGATTTTTTAACTGCAATTGAAATGGTCAGACAAGCTTCACCAGATTTTCCACAGTCTCTAGTGCCATATTAAATTCCATGTAGAAGTCAGGGACTAGTGTGATAGTCGCCAATAGAAAATGAGCAAATGTTAAGTGGCTGCTAATGGCCCTCCATGATGCAAGCAACAGCATTGTGAGAGGCAGCCAAAGATGGATATGATTTTAAAAATTCTCTGGAGAATGTTGGGAGTAAGAAAGAGGGAACATTGGAGAAGTAGCTGACAAAGAAGAAAACACTTAATACAACTCCTTTACTTCTATCAGCATCATTCCCAGGGATGTTAACTATGCACCAGGCACAGGTAAGTATGTTGTTTATTACTTGTTGTCTTCACAACTGTATTTTGAGATTATTTCATTCTACTCCAATACTAGAAAAAGAGGCTCACAAACATCACTTGGTTAAGATCACACAGTTAGGACTTGCCAAATCAAGTTGAACAGTGGCTAAGGGGATAACCCAATCCTAAAGGAACTCAATCCTGAATATTCATTGGAAGGGTGGATGCTGAAGCTCCAATACTCTGGCCATCTGATGCAAAGAGCTGACTCATTTGAGAAGACCCTGATGCTGGGAAAGATTGAAGGCAGGAGGAGAAGGGGTCGACAGAGGACGAGATGGTTGGATATCTTCACTGACTCAATGGACATGAGTTTCAGCAAGCTCTGGAAGATGGTGAGGGGCAGAGAAGCCTGGCATGCTGCAGTCCATGCAGTTGCAAACAGTCGGACATGACTGAGTGACTGAACAAAAACAAAGGGCATAGAATTTATATTCAAATGGTTTTTGGTTTAAATGTGGACCATCCAGCATTTCTGACCATTAGAACCTCCATGGAACAGATTTGTTTTAAATGGGTGAATGTGTACTTACTTGGTGTCATCAATTTATTTATGCATATATTTCTTTCCCACCTATTTATAACATATCTATCTGTCAAACACTGTGCTTAGCTGTACACAATAAAGATAAAATATATTATTATCTTCTCCAAAACAAGGAGACAAGAAATTAGTGTAGCAGTCTCTTGTTCTCCATGGAATATCCTTGGAGAAATTATTTCTTTTCTGCAACTGTGCCCTTTTAAGACTTTGGCCAGTCTCTCCTGAAAACCCTTAGACATTTTGCATCAGCATTGCAATTTACTATTTAAGAAAGTGATTCCTTCTTATTTCCCATTTTTTCCCCATCATGTCTGAATAAAACATAAGCTGATCAATATATAAAATATCCATAAAACCAGGCCACTGAGTGACAATTTGCATAATTTTTTTTCTCCCTTTTGCCATACTTCTACAAGATTTAACATTAAAGTTAAGGCAGGAACAACTACCTTGAAAGAACAGGAAAAGCAAATAAGATTTTAACAAGCTTTCAGTAGGCTGACAAACTGAGATGGGAAACTAGAAACGTGAAAATAATAAGCAGTAACTTTTGCAAGAAATACAGCCTTCAAATGGATTCTGAATGAGAAATTTGCTTATTTATTTTCATCTTTCAGTTCAATTTTGAGTTAACTAGTTTTTTCTCCTCTTGTTTGGAAACCCATTTGTATTTATTGCATCTCCTGATGTTCTATATTTTTTGTTTCAACATTCAATCTCCTTATTTTATCATGTCTTTATGTTCAGATTTTTCAGATACTGTTTACTTTTCTTTTCCTACAAATAGTAGAAATCATGGGATGAATAGTTAAAGTTATTGTTAGTGCACAAATAGCTCAAGACAGATTGTAATGTCCCTAGTGATCAAGGAACTATATAATGCTGACTAGCTCCAGCAGCTACAGCAAAAATTTTCATAAGCCAGATGCTTAGCTTTTAGCTCAACCCCCTCAACTTGCCCTCACCATGTGAGATTCCACCACTACTTTTCAAAAAGCCTGTCATCTTTCTGACTCTCAGAGAAATTCTGCAGTTTCTGAGGTGTTTTTCCAGCTTTCCTTCCTTCTACAACTGCAAATAACTCAAAATGATGAAGGCACATGGCAAAAGATGAACATGCACAACATTTTTTACCAGTCATAAGCAAATTCAGACACAGAATTTTAGAACAGGGCTACTAAAACCCTTTTGGATAAGACATGTCACTTGTAGTCTGAATGCTTAGACTTGTAAGCCTAGGAGGTAGATAAGGAAGTCTTCATTTCCTAAAGAGCAAGAGTGGATTGCTTAATGAATGAACATTTTGGCTATACCATGATTGAAATCACCACAACTTATAATACCTGAACTAGACAAAATGTTAACTATTTCTTTAAGATACTGATCTTCTTAACCCACAAAATTATCTCTAGATTTAATTTTTACAACATGAGGCAAGCTGTTGAATTTGCTTCTTCTTTATTTTTTTTAGCTTTGCCTGTATAACTCCAAAATCCATTGTATGTACATACTGCATTTTTAGAACTTCTCTCTCATATACATGAGGAAATTAAATCTCAGATTTTGTGTTGAGAATATTATCTGTATAAATACAAGATGGAGAACAAACTAACCAGGTTGGTAACAACAGCAAAAACAAAAAAATCAGCATCCTCTCTAACTAGAGATTGTAGATATTTTAGCTTAATGTAAGTCAACTGTATGAGGCAAGTTCCTGCCCCATTGGAGTAAATATGATCCATGACTGTGGCAAGAGACTTAGAGAATCCAGAATATAGGAGCTCATGGTTCTGAACTGCTAAAAGCCAGTCAGGCCAAACTAATATACACAGGTATATTAGTCTCCTTGGCTGTTTTAACAAACTATCAATACTATAAACTGGGTGCCTTATAACAAAATAAATTTATTATATCTCAGGTGTAGAGGCTAGAAGTGTGAAATCAAAGTGAATGCAGGGCCATGCACTCTCTGAAGACTCTAGGGGAAGATTGTTCCTTGATTTTTCTAGCCTCTATTGGCTACTGGCAGTCATTGGCATCCATGGTTTGTAGTTGTATTCTTTTGGTCTCTGCATCGTTCATCACATGATCTTCTCCTCTATGTGTCTGTATCTCTGCCTGTCCAGATTTCCCTCTCCTTTTAAGGATGTTATGCTGTGCTATGCTTAGTTGCTCAGTCATGTCTGACTCTTTGTGATGCCATGGACTGTAGCCTGCCAGGCTCCTCTGTCCATGGGGATTCTCCAAGCAAGAATACTGAAGTGGGTTGCCATGCCCTCTTCCAGGGGATCTTCCCAATCCAGGAATTGAACCAAGGTCTCCTGCACTACAGGTGGATTCTTTACCAGTGCAGCTACCAAGGAAGCCCATAAGGATGGTAGTCCTAGTGTATATAGGGCCCACCTTAATATAGTACAAGCTTATCTTAACTTGACTACACCTACAAAGACCCTATTTCTAAATAAGGCTGCTTTCAAAGGTTCAACATAGACATGAATTTTGAGGAAACACTATTCAACTCAGTAGAATAAGATTCTGAGTTCCATTTCAGGTGACTTATTTCTCAGACTTAACATGTCCACTCTGAACTCCTGATTTCCTATCCCCAAATAAGTTCTACCCAGTGTCTCGTCCATCTAACTTCGACAACAACGGAATCCTTCCAAGTTGCTAAGGACTGTAAGCTAAGGATTATCCCCTTTTTGAGGGTCCTTCTTTCACAGCCCACATCCAAAACATCAGACATTCTCATGTGATTGCTAGAAATTATATGTAGAATCTGGCCACTGCTCGACCATCCACTGCAAATGCTCCTTACAAGCTGCCACCATCTCTTACCTGTATCACTTCAATAGCCTTTCCAACTTGTCTCTCTAATCCTATTTGTACATCTAATTTGAAGTTACCAGTTAGAGTAATCCTTTTGAAACAGGCCAGATTGTATAATTCTTCTGCTACAATCCCTCCAGTGGCTCCCCGTCTCATTCAAAGTAAAATTCAAAACCCAACAAGGCCCAGTGTAACTCTGGCCCACAATCTATGGGGCCTCGTCTTTGCAACTCCCTCTTTCTGCTTCATTCACATTTTCTCCTTAAAGTTTGTCCAATGTGTTAGTTAACTCCCACCTTAGGGTCTTTACACTCTCTCTATCCAAAGACAACTTTGAAGTCACTCAGGTCTCTACATTCCTGGAGAAGTCAAGGTAACTTGGACACAGACTTATTCAAAATGATGAAATGAATTCATATGTAGTTCCTAGCTCTCTGAACTAGAGCAAGGAAAACTCCTATAGGCTATGGTAAAGAAATACCTCCTTTCAGTCATGTGAGTGCTTATAATCATAAAAATAATAACTATATGGTACTTTAAAGATACTTTTTGCATGTACTGGAAACTGTTAAATTGACTTTTTACCCTATAAGGTGGTTTATAAACTATTAGTGAGCCTTAGAGCCATAGGATATTGAAAAGATAACCTTTGAGCTATGGTAAGGAAGACAACTGTAATTATGTGATGGATAGAAAAAAAATTTCTTCCTTGTCCTTCTCTAATTTAAGTATATCAACTCTGAATGCCTAAATCCTGGTCCCATAGTCCCATTAGTAGTTTACAGAGAAAGAGTGAATTTAAAGGAAGTCCCAAGGCTCCTTCCAACTTTTCCTACTAACACCCCTGGATCTGTCATCTGGATTTATTTCCTTACAAAACATGATTTAATAAGGAAAGATTTTCCCTAGACTAACAGAATTACCCAAGGAAACAAGAAATGGATTCAGACAACTAGTTAGTCTTAGACTCAAAAGAACAATAGACAGTTTATCTATTGAAGCAAAGAAACAAATAGAGTGTCAAACAAAAGACACAAGATTTAAAGAAGAAATTATAAAACAAATTCAGAGATGAAAGCCAAGCAGGAAGAGCTCAGAAAGGATATGGGTGAGAACAATGAAAACAGAATAGAGAGAAAAGGCATATTAAAAAAAAAAAACAGCAATAAGACAAACTTCAACAGAAAATGCTGTCACAAAAATAGTACAAATGGGTTTGAGGAAATTGTACAAAATGGAAGAGAATAAAATAACATTTAAATTGATTATAAAATATAATGTGTGGAAGACAGAAAAAGGAAATTGAATATTTGCAAAAAATGGTGTTTCTGAAGTTGAGAATAGAACATATGGAGCATAAAATATTAGAATATACAATGACAATAAAACTGTTGTGAAATTTAGAAAAGAGCTTGTATTTGTAGATGAAAAAAGTACACCTATACCTAACTCATCAACACCAAAATATACTAGTGAAGTAACTGAAATAAAAGGCATTTGAGTTTTCAAAAGATCGAGTCTTATATAATAAGAAAATGTTACTTTAGGTCAGTGAAAAAAAATATATGGTCACAATGATTTTATTTTCAAGTTTTAGATCAAACCTTGTTCCAAATTAAGTCAAGGTCCAAAAATATCACACCTATCCTTTACATTTCCTAGTCAGTAAAATTCAATTTTATGTTATTGTGGGAATTGCATGAGAATATATGTATATATGACACAGCACAATGACTATCACTGAATGTGGATTTAAATGTGAGAAATAACAGCAAGGTATATGCCAGCAAATTTGGAAAACTCAGCAGTGGCCACAAGACTACAAAAGGTCAGTTTTCATTCCAATCCCCCAAAAAGGCAATGCCAAAGAATGTTAAATTATCACACACTTGCACTCATTTCACATGCTAGCAAGATTATGCTCAAAATCCTTCAAACTAGACTTCAGCAGTATGTGAACCGAGAACTTTCAGATGAGCAAGCTGGGTTTAGACAAGGTAGAGGAACCAGAGATAAAATTGCCAGCATCCGTTGGATCATAGAAAAAGCAAGGGGATTCCAAAAAATCTTCTACTTCTACTTCATTGACTATGCTAAAGCCTTTGATTATGTGGATCACAACAAACTGGAAAATTCTTCAAGACATGGGAATACCCAGCCACCTTACCTGTCTCCTGAGAAGCCTGTATGCAGGACAAGAAGCAATGGAACATGGAACAATGGACTGGTTCCAAACTGGGAAAGGAGTATGCTAAGGCTGTATATTGTCACCCTGCTTATTTAAATTATATACAGAGTACATCATGTGAAATGTTGAGCTAGATGAATCACAAGCTGGAATCAAGATTGCCAAGAGAAATATCAATAACCTCAGATATGCAGATGACACCATCCTAATGGCAGAAAGTGAAGAGGAACTAAAGAGTCTCTCAATGAAGGTGAAAGAGGGGAGTGAAAAAGTTGGCTTGAAACTCAACATTCAAAAAATGAAGATCATGGCATCCGGTCCCATTATTTCATGGCAAATAGATGGGGAAAAGTGGAAACAGTGACAGATTTTATTTTCCTGGGGTCCAAAATCACTGAGGATGAAGACTGCAGCCATGAAATTAAAAGAGGCTTGCTCCTTGGAATAAAAGCTATGACAAAATTAGATAGAATAATAAAAAGCAGAGGCAGCGCCTTGCAAACAAAGGTCCATATAGTCAAAGCTATGGTTTTTCCAGTAGTCATGTTTAGTTGTGAGAGTTGGACCGCATGGAAGGCTGAGTACCAAAGAATTGATTTTTTCAAATTGTGGTGCTGCAGAAGACTCTTGAGAGTCCCTTGCAAGGAGATCGAACCAGTCAATCCTAAAGGAGAGCAACCCTGAATATTCATTAGAAGGACTGATACTGAAGTTGTAGCTCCAATACTTTGACCATCTGATATGAAGAGCTGACTCACTGGAAAAGACCCTGATTCTGCCAAAGACTGAGGGCAGGAAGAGAAGGGGTGACAGTGGATGAGATGAATGGGTGGCATCACAGACTCAATGGACATGAATGTGAGCAAACTCAGTGAGACAACGAAGGACAGGGAAACCTGACGTGCAAATATCTGAACATGACTTAGTGACTGAACAACGACAACATTTGGGGCACCACTACTTTGGGAACTAGCTTTTGGTCAAGCACCCACTCCCCCTGAGACAATGTTTATGTGGACATACACACATACATGTTGTGTTTTTCAGGTTCTTTATTTGGTTACTTTACAAAGAGTATCAAAGTTGGGTACTCTCCCCAACTATTATCCTATAAAAATACCAACATAATAAAACAATTTGCACATTTTTGATGATGGTTTTTGAAAGACATTTATTGTAAGGAACTGTGAAGAAGTGAAGTGAAAATTGCTCAATTGTGTCCAACTCTTAGCGACCCCATGAACTATACAGGACCCCATGGACTATTCTCCAGGCCAGAATACTGGACTGGGTAGCCTCTTCTTTCTCCAGGGGGTCTTCCCAACCCAAGGATTGAACCCATGTCTCCCGCATTGCTGGTGGATTCTTTACCAGCTAAGCCACAAGGGAAGGTCAAGAATACTGGAGGGGGGAGCCTATCCCTTCTCCAGCGGATCTTCCCAACACAGGAATCAAACCTGGGTCTCCTGCATTGCAGGGGGATTCTTTACCAACTGAGCTAACAGGGAAGCTATAAGGAACTATGATCCATAAAATAATCTTTTACAATTAAGCTAATATCCTAAAGTTCACTCATACTTACCAAACTTATATTTTCTGTTAATTTCTACAATACTGTGTAGTAGTGTTAGTCGTTTAGCTCTGTCTAATGCTTTGTGTCCCCATGGAATGTAGCCCACTATGCTCCTCTGTCCCTAGAATTCACCAGGCAAGAATATTGGAATGGACCCCTCCTTCAGGGCATCCTCCTGACCTGGGTCTCCTGTATTGCAAGCAGATTCTTTTACTGTCTGAGCTACCAGGTATCCCTACACTTCTTTGGTTTTAGCTTCTTGCAAGTGAAATTTCTACTCACTCTGGGCCTTGTGAAAGTGAAAGTAAAAGTGAAGTCACTCATTCATGCCCGACTCTTTGTGACCCCATGAATAATAGCCTGCACCAAGCTCCTCCGTCCACAGGATTTTCAAGGCAAGAGTACTGGAGTGGGTTGCCATTTCTTTCTCCAGGGAATCTTCCCAACCCAGGGATTGAACCCAGGTCTTTCACTTTGTAGACAGACGCTTTACCATCTGAGCCACCAGGGAAGTCTGAGCTACCAGGTACCCCTACACTTTCTTCATTTTAGCTTCTTGCAAGTGAAATTTCTACTCACTCTGGGCCTTAGTATCCTGATATAGCAATGGAGTTTATGAATCCTGGGTTACATAGTACTCTTGTATGAGTGCATTGAAGCTTACAGTACAGAGAAATACACATAAGATGTATCTTCTATCATTTCCATTATTCCTGGTTTAAAACATCTGGATTTTTTTTGTTGTGACTAATTTTGTGATGACATAGTTTAGCTTGTTCTGAACCATCTCTTATTTGTGTATAAATGCTTTCTGTTAATATTTATAAAGACTATTGAATCACATTTCTCTGCATTCTTATTGAGCATATAGTAAATATTTAATAGAAGCAATGTTGATTAATTAAAGATAGAATTCCGGAGCAGGCAAGGGGAAGAGAAACTATAAGCTATTTCTTTTTCTTTTGCAGAATGGCAAAGGGACAACAATTTTATACTATTGAAAGACTTAGTTGAAAAGGAACTTTTCTTCCATTAACTAGCAAGTTCTGACAAGGCCCATTGTGTGGGTATATGAAAAATTTAAAAGAAAAATCTGAAGGAGTCTCTTGGGAGGACCTGCTAACAGGTTAAAAAGCTCAAACTCTCTGTTCTAACATAAAGAAAAATTTATGACTTGACCACTGTCTCCAGCAAATCATATCCTGGAAATTTACACACTAGAAATACTTAACATATTTGATTTCCTCCACTATAGCTGATGTCTAAATAATTTAATTTAATTTTTTTCTGTCATTTGCATTTTTTGTTATCTTTGTGTATGATGTAGAATCTTCCCATTCACAAATGTACATGTGTTTTACCCAAAGATGTCTATTTATTAGCCAAAACCCAGTTCAGCACTCACCTTACTCAAGAATATTTTCTTCACACTGCTGATTATCCTGACACCCCCATCCCTCCTCCTGAAACCCTCCAAACTCAGATCATGAAACCTGTTCCTTCTGTTTCACTTAGCCCCCTTCACTGTGCAGTCAATGGTGTTCTTACACATCTGTTTTTCTTCATACACTGAAAACTGTGGCTAGGCACTATTTGCATTGGGTATGCCATGCGAGTGTATGTTCCTCGGTTCTTTGTCTCGTCACAACAAAGATTTGGGGTGACGGACATTAAAGCCCCCTCGGCTTGTCACAGCTCTTGGGTCTTGGACAGACCGTGTTACCATGTTATAGCTCTCAGGTCTCGAACGGACCATGTTATAGCTCTTAGACAAATCAGTGTTACAGCTGTATTTTATTTAGAAGATAGCAGGAAAATCCATCTTCGAGGCTTGAGGGCATGTCGATCCAAAGATGCGAAGAGAAGAGCGCTCCAGAGTGCGGAGGGAGAGAAAGAGAGAGAGAGAGAGCTAGCTTTGGCTCCTCTTTTTATATGTTTTCCTCTCCCTGGGCCTGTCCTATGTAAATTGGGCCAGCCAGGAGTGTTGTTTGTTTTACCAGAGGTCCTCACTCCTGTCCTCAGACCTTCCTTTGTTCTATTTTCGTGGGCTTTTCCCTTCTTTGTCTTTTAGTCACTGCCATTTTGGACTCCTTTTCCTTATTCTACCTACCTAACAGGTATAATTCCAACATTGAGCCAAATGTTTGATGAATAATATCCAGTGAATTTGTGAATGAGTGAGTGGGCTGCAACACTGATCATTCTGATAGCTTTATTAGTTTGAATTTGAAACTGAACAGGACACTGTGGGGCCCTCCTGGATACAAAAACCTTCATGTGTATGCTATGTCTTGTTTGTAGGAAAAAGGTTTCAGCTTGCTAGACTGTCCCTGAGTCTCAAAGGACATATGCAAACAGTTACTAATCAGGGAAGTGAGGGAATGCGGAAACATAGGGAAAGCAGTGAAGAAATCATAGTACAGCAATAAAGCAGAGTCCTCATTCCTACTCAGGGAATGTTCATTGTAATAAATCTTTGAGTTCTTCTACAGGAACCAAAGCTCCCACCCAGATGGAAGATTGTAACTATAGGCTGAGACTCATTGGACCCAGAAGGCTGATGCTTGGATTCCTAGAACACCATCCTGCTACCTCATTGTCTACTAACCAGAATAGAATCATATACTCTGCTGCCCTCGCCACAAATTTTCCCTTTAAAAACCATCATGGAGTTTAGGTTTTTGAGCATGAGCTGCCCTTTCTCTTTGCTCGGTCCTTGCAAAAAAAACTTTCTCTGCTCCAAACTCTAACCTTATGGTTTGTTAGGCCTCACTGTGCATTGGGCACACACACTTACATTCAACAACAGATTTACTAGTTAACCCAGTATTTTTGCTGGCTTACTAGCAGCTCTACTGAGATCTAGCCTATACACCATATTGTTCAATCATCTGTATTGAATTATTTTGGTAATTTTTATTCTATCTCTCTAGTTTGAACTACCTACAATTTTGGTAGAGGACAATTGTCCTGGAATTTTGCATGGTCCAACCAAATAGTTTTAACTTAATGATAAATAAAAAATGAAAAAAAGACAAGAAAAAGGAAGAGAACAAGTTTAACTTTTTCAATGTTTTCTAAAATAATATTAAAACAAAACATATGATGTTAATGACTAGTAAAGGAGATGTGTACATTAAATCCAGTCTGGTATGTATCTCATCTAGGAACAATTAAGTTAACTCTCTTTAAGCTTCATTCTTTGCTGCTTTCATTATAACCCTTTCACACACTGCCTGATTATTTTGTATTTTGTAGAAGAGCAAGAAGTATGAATTAGATTTTTGTATTTCTCTTCGGGACTTATACTGCTTTGCACATAGCAGGGGCAGAGTATACATGCAGCACATCAAACTGTAAAACAAAAGAGGAAAATGGAAGAAATCGTGTATCATCAAGTAGAAATATATGATGAGAATCTTAATATTGCAGCCCATTTGGCTTTAAAACTCTGAATGTTTCAGGTAACAGTGTTTAAGTCTTACTAATTTCATTTATTCACTTCAGATTAATAGAGATTTGTCCTTTAGCTACTTACCACTCCAGAGGAACAAGGTATGAGATTATAGCCCTCTATTTATAAAGATCAGTTCAACTACCATTTCTTGATGAGAGGTTGACAAACCAAATAGTCTCAGGTAAGCTCCCACTACATTCTATGAAAGAAACCTGAAGAGAATGAAGTATTCAATTGAGTCCTGAGGATGTTTTAAGAAATGATTATCTAAGTGGTGGTACTAAAATAGCACCAGAAAAGTAAGTGAAGTGAAGTGAAGTGAAGTGGCTCAGTCATGTCGGACTCTTTGTGACCCCATGGACTATAGCCTACCAGGCTCCTCCATCCATGGGATTTTCCAGGCAAGAGTACTGGAGTGGGTTGCCATTTCCTTCTCCTGGGGAACTTCCCGACCCAGGGATCGAACCTGGGTCTCCCACGTTGTAGGCGGATGCTTTATTCTCTAAGCCACAAGGGAAGTGCCCCTAGAAAAGTAAACCCATCCTCAATCTGTTCCAAACCATCTCCCCACCCCCTCCAAAGGAAAAACTAGGAATAAGAAAGTTAATGCATTAGCATAATTATTTGAATCTTGGCGAAACTACTTCCACACCTTTGGAGTATGGAGGTCGGTCTAATTTCTTGATTAGTTGAATGGATATTAAATTGGATTTCTTTGAGTTTGGGGAGTTGTCTATCAGTAATTAACCGCTTGTTAATTGTATGTAAATGTCACTGTCCCTTAACCTGACAATGTTTTATTTTTCACTCCTTTCATTTAGTGTTTACCCATCCATATTTCACATTTTTTGACACATTTTTTTATTAAGTGCTCATTTATCAGTATTCAGGTATTCACTCCCAAGTCACCAGCGTCTTAATACTCTTTTTATTACACAACTAACCACTAACAGCAGATCCCTCTACATTACACTTTCCTTGGCACCATTACCAGATATACTCTATTGATTGCAAGGCCATTTACCTTACAACTATCTTGCAGGGATGTTTTGTGGAAAGTCTTGTTCTTACAGCACAGTCATTCCCCCTGAAAAATGGCACATTAGCAGGATGCTGCATTGTGTCCCCTTTAAGCAATAATTGGTTGCTTTGCAACTCTTTGGCCTGATGCTTCCTAATTTGTAATGCACAAGGCTCTGTTCAAAAGAATAACATATTCCATTTCTGTTTACAGAAATAACGCTTGATGCAAAAAGAGATAGAAAAGAAGATTGGTCCTTTATTGGTGATAATTATACCAACAATACTGAGCAAGATATGGAAGGGTTAGATAAAAGCAAATGAACTTAGTTTCTAAATTGAGTTTACTAGATATAATCATATAGCAAAGTACAAATCTTTTAGCTGTTCAATTAAAACTACCTTATTTTTTCCAATAATTTAGGGGTCCATTTTTATATTATTTTGCATAAGTATTTCAACCAATTTCCATAAATTTGCATTTTTGTTCAGAAAGCCCTAATGCCAATTATGTAAAATAAATGTAATTAATTAGTGCATTCCACAGCAACTGCATTCAAGCCTAGTTTGCAGTCAGAGACCCCAGAATGACTGACTGTAGGGAACTATAATTCAGAATAAGTTCAGCTCACAGCCCCCACCTCAAACTGAAAAGTGAGGTCGAGGAATGCTTCCCAGGGAGACTAAAATACATCAGAGATGTGGATTCCTATGAAGCTTTGTTTCAGTCAACCTAATTCAATGCCTAAAAATAAATAGAGAAAGTTCTCCTTGTGCCAACATCATCATCTGCATGTTACCATCGCTTTTATAGCTAATCCTCAGGCTGATTTGGCCAAGTTAACCTGTAAGTATAATTCTGCTCTTGCCAGCTTACAGATCATTCTGCCAGAGGAGGGTTGGGAAGAAGACACTGCCTGAGTTACTCATGCTGTAACATGAAACTTTGTTTTCCAATTCGGAGTTAATTCAGGAAGCAACAGAAAAGCATGCTATTATCTTTTTAAGTACATTCAAGAGAAGCCCTGCACACAAGGGTATGTGTTCATATTCCTCATGCTGGTATATATGCTATCCTCAAAACTTCATGTCAACCAGGTATGTGTTGCATGTTTGCTAATAAAATCTATTTGGATGGCATTGTGTGAAAGTGAAAGTGTTAGCTGCTCAGTCATGTCCTGCTCTTTGCAACTCCCATGAACTGTAGCCAGTCAGAATCTGTCCATCGAACTTTTCAGGCAAGAATATTGGAGTGGGTAGCCATTTCTTTCTCCAGGGGATCTTTGCCAGCCAGAGACGGAACCCCAGTCTCCCACACTATAGACAGTTTCTTTACTGTCTGAACCACCAGGAAAGCCACTTAGATGGCATTCGCTCTAGTTTAAAAGCCATTTACTGCTCCTAAGCTTGGGAGTGAGCATCTCACCATTTTAATCATCAGAATTTCTGATGAAATTAGAAAACTATGATAACTGGTCAAACTATATGCCTATCTGGTTGCTTCAAGTTCAAGTCTGTGTATTAGAAGCCTTAATGTAGTAGGAAGAACCGAATGACTGGTCTCATCTAACTTTGAGTTACGTGTGAGGCATATCTTATTTACTTCTTAAATTGACTCTTGCCTGAATGTTCCCTTAGGACTTAGGATATATTTTCACATATTGTAATTAACATATATTCAGAAGGACAGACTCCCCCTCCTTTGAAAACTTAGGAAGTACTCGGTGGTTTGAATTTCAAGTCACACTGTGGGAGTCACTTTCTTGTCATAAGCTTTCATCCATTTAGCATTGACAACACCCTGGGGTTGCTGATGGCTCTGAGGTGGTAGGTCATGTAGCTGGAAGGAAGCAGTCAGGCCAGCCCTCAGGACTCCCTGGGATCCTGCAGGGACAGTCTTGTTTGCACAGTTGATAAATATCTGTGTGGCTATCAGATTTCTATAAACAAAAGGCAGAGTTGTCCTATGAGTTGCACAGATCTGCTATATGGTACCTTCTTTGTGGGGCAGGGTTGAGCCTGTGAGATAGGGGCAGAATTAAAAAAAAAAAAAAAAATACTCTGGCCTAGTTAGAGGTGTTTTCTGGTGAGCTCCATGCAGTATCAGGGTTAACCAAATCTTCTTATTTTATTCCCTATACTGGGGTCAGGTTACCGTAGTCAGTATTTCTTATAAAGCATTATTTCTTATAAAGTTTATAAATGCTTTACTTTTCATTGTCTTATGACAGTGCAGATGCAAGGTGCATTGCATAAACTTTCAATACAATAATGAGCACTCCATTAAACCCACTCTGGATGAAATTGATTGCTTGGAGGTGATCGCTAACACACATGTCCCATGAGGAGGCAATGCAATGAGCTGTGACCAAAACCCATTTGTCCATTAGCAGCAGAATCTCTCCCTCCCTGCCACCAAATCCAGGGAAACCACAGGGTTTTTGTCCTATACTTAATTTTTAGTAGAATCAGATGTCATAGAAATTTAGACACTTCTAAGAGCTGCTGCCCCAGACATAGCTCAATACTATAAATGTAGCGATTCTCCAACCGGATTTTAAGTATTTCTTGTGCTGAAGTTTGATTGGTTCTTGAGAAAGCCAGCACTTTTGGGAGGAAGGTAGGTCTTTGAAAAGGGTAGAAACAACCCCTTTCATTACAATTAACTCCTGGAAAAAGACCCTCTAGAGGAGCAGATATTCTGACACTAAAGGGGCATGTGTTTGTGTGGTGTCTCTGTGTGTGTTGGTGTGTGTATTGTTTGGGAGACTGCTTGTTGTAATGGAGTAGTTTCTGCATTCGATGTGTTTGCTTCTCTGTCCCTGATCTCATCCTTATTGACCCCATTCCACTGAACAGATAAGAAAATGACAATGAGTAGGAGTATTTGTTTATAGTCTAGTGTGATCCAAGTGAACACTTTCGAATGAGAATATCAGGTTACTCAGCGGTGCAATAAAAATACCAAACTTTGCAAAGGTTATTGCTTTGGAACTGTGAATGATAACAACTTAGATATCCTCCTTGTCATTTCTGTACCTTTGATTGTGCTTCTTTTATGTAATAATTCATGTAACAGATGACATCTTTGGACAAGGTAACATAAAGGTGATCTTGTCAAACTACCACCTAGATAGCATTTCATTTTCTTACATATCTATAATATAGAACATTTTACAAGGAACATAATTTACCTTCACAACTGACCCTTGAAGGGAATAGGTCTGGGTTAAGTTGAGAAAAATAAAACTTAGAGAAGATATGAGACTTGTTTCAGTTCAGTTCAGTTCAGTTGCTCAGTCATGTCCAACACTTTGCGACCCCATGAATCGCAGCATGCCAGGCCTCCCTGTCCATCACCAACTCCCGGAGTTCACTCAGACTCACATCCATCGAGTCAGTGATGCCATCCAGCCATCTCATCCTCTGTCGTCCCCTTCTCCTCCTGCCCCCAATCCCTCCCAGCATCAGAGTCTTTTCCAATGAGTCAGCTCTTCGCATGAGGTGGCCAAAGTACTGGAGTTTCAGCTTAGCATCATTCCTTCCAAAGAAATTCCAGGGCTGATCTCCTTCAGAATGGACTGGTTGGATCTCCTTGCAGTCCAAGGGACTCTCAAGAGTCTTCTCCAACACCACAGTTCAAAAGCATCAATTCTTTGGTGCTCATTCTTTGGTGCTCAGCCTTCTTCACAGTCCAACTCTCACATCCATACATGACCACTGGAAAAACCATAGCCTTGATTAGACGGACCTTTGTTGGCAAAGTAATGTCTCTGCTTTTGAATATGCCGGATGCTATTTGGCAGATTTTAGGTATATACTGAAGCCCAGATCAGATATCATCATCTTTACCAAAACACTTTCATTCATACTCTGTAGTTATCTGTTAAGGATGATGAATCCTGTTACCAGAAGATCCATGGTTAGTTGAGAAGGGTGTGTAAGGGAGTAAAGTAAATTTGGAGGAGTAATCACTTTGTAGGAAAAGAAAAAGTAAGATTGAGAGGAAGGGAAGTGTCAAGGAAGACATTTGTTGGCAAGAGAGAAAAGGAAAAAAATTGCCTGGGGAAAGGAAAAATGAATTTTAAGAAAGGATAAATGTAGAGAATGTATAAGTGAGGCAGATGTTTTGCGTGTGCAATACAAAATCCTCCATATCCATATTCTTCCCTAACACATCTTTGAGAAAATCCTGTATTTATGATGAACATATTGATGTGAGTAGATTGTATCTGGATGATGAAGTACATTAAGTCAAAGGCGACATAGAGAGGAAATAGTGCTGTATATGGGATTGCCCTACCGCTGGGCTACAGAATTGTTTTTATTAATTATAGATAATTATTAATTAATAATATTTAATATTATTAAAATCATTTGTGTGTTTTCCTTAGGTTGAATTATAAGCTGCTTGAGAGTGACTTCTTCATTTTTTAAATCTCTCATTCTATTCTCATATGAAATGGACATATAGTAGGTGCTTACTACACTTGGTTTGCAATTTTCTTATAGTCTGAAACTACATACTGTTTGAATTTTTTTCATAGCATCCCTACAAACGGATGTCTAGAATTAATAACAACCTCAGTATGTGAAGAAATGTATTATGCCCAGAGCTTGTTTTTATACTTAATTATTACATTTATTTCTATCCTAACTTGTCCTAGAAAGGGTTTCTGAATGATATATCCTTTAAGGGTATTTATTTTGTTTGCTCGCCTTCTGTTGCAAATAATAAAAATCTATTATGAGTTACTGAGTGCAAACAATTTTACTGGAAAGATACTAGTAGCTTACAAAAATTAGTATAGATACCATAAAACTAGAACACACACACATACACACATGCACACACACATATTTATTCAGGATATCAGAATGCTAAAGTGAGAATGAATCAACACCAACCATGTTAGATCTCAAAACTCCCTTGTTGAGGTGTAAAGGTCCAGGAGAAAGAATTTGACTGGTTGAACTTAAGTATTATGCTAACCTATGCACTGGCTGTACTGAGCTGGGGAGAAGGCCCTGTGGGAGGTGCCTATTTGTTGCCAGGAACTCCAGGGACTTCTAAAGTGGAGGAAATGAATGATTTACATACAGTCCCATAAAGACTGATGTCAATGGAGGAAAGTTAACCCTATAAGGGAAATACAAGGGCTTTTGGAAAACACCTATGGATGCTAGGCAGACAGAACAGTATATGTTCACAGCAGGTGAGCACTTTCTCCAGGGGTTCTTTCCATCCTCAGAGAGCAAAATTACGAAAGCAGCATAAAATGAGACCATGAGTAAGAGACAAAATGAGACACCTCCCCGTCCCTTTTCCCCACACAACACAAAGCCATTGGAATTCACAGATAAAGTTCTCCAAAGAGATGAATAGTAGCAATACCACTTCAGCAAGAGTGGATTTCAGAAATGAAACAAAGAAGATTCTTTGGTATTTGTTCTTGCTTTCTTTTGTGTTAGAATTGTTTTTCCCAAATGCCCTGAAGCCAAGCTTTTTTTCACTTATTAAAAAAATGTAGTTTCCACCAAATGGCTATATCCTTTCCCAGTTTCCAACAGCTCTCCATCTTAAAGGGGTTATCCAGAAATTTAAGAGTAAAATGGTAAAATGAGATGTTGAATGTTGATTATGAATAGCTAAGGAGAAAATGCTGTGGTGTTATAAAGACTGGCATAGCTCAGAAACCCATCATTTCTGTCCCTGACAAGTCACTAGGCCACTGTAATTCAAATTTGCTAGTCAGATCTTCCTGAAGCACAAAGGCAAAGCAATAGAAAAGCAGCAGGCACTGGAGTGTTTCAGGAGGATAGATTCACTGGTCATATTCTGACGACCTTACAATTTTTTTTTTTTAAATGACACATGCCGGCAATACCAGACAAGATTTTTGCCAACCTATTTTAAGTATGCAGCAAAGCTGCAGATTTTGCTGATTCAGGATTCTATTATAGGAAAAGAAATTTTGATAATCCTGTTTTGAGAATACCATTCAAAAGATTACCAAGAAAGACAGCATTTGTTACTCTTTGTAGGGAAGATGGGAAGGCTCCTAAAGAAAGTTTTTTAAATCTTAAAAGATAAAAATATAATATGCCAAAGTATCAAACTGAAGCAAATCTGAGTTTGTAAAATAAACATGTTTTGCAAATCCAAACCATCGCCTGTTATGCCATCTTACATGAATTGCCTGCAAACAGCTTTTCAAATGTGCAGAGCATTTAACAGATCACTGAAAACCTAAATACCAAAGAATCCACTGAGGTGAGATATATTTAGCTATCCACAGTGCCCATGCCCAGATTCACCATTTTTGCCCACTGTTAGGCCAAAGACTTTTAATGCAGCATTTAAATAAATACTCCTTTTGCAAGTAAAAACAAAACCCAAACAAACCCCCCCCCCCCCCCCGCAACCACAAATCTTGATGCAAATCTGCATTGGAGGAGGCAAAACTTTTTCCTAAAAATGTACATTTATGCCTGGGGGTTAACCACAGGCTCTGTCAGGAATACATCCGAAATGAGAAAGATGTAACCTGCAGGACTAGAGGAATTTGGAATAATATCTTTTGAAAAATTATCACTCCTCATCCCATTAAATTAGATTGTTTAGATTTAAAATGCACAGCTACTATTAAAAAACTGATTCCACATATGAATCTCATTTAAAAATGAGAGTAAACATGTATCTAAGGAAGATGGAAGAAATGACTCCCAGAAGGGTGACCTTGGAGCATTTTAAAAACATGCTAGTTCTTACACTGGTTCTGGTCCAGATGTCATTGGGAAGGAGAAAGTGGGGGTAGGGTTGGGGTGGAAGGTCTTTGGCAAGATCCCATCTATTTTGCTTCAAATATCTCTGTCCCCTCCAACTAGACGTATTTTCACCATATCAGTCATATTTCAATATTGGGTAGACAGATGAACTTGTCCCATTCAATCACTAATATTGATTCCCTCTAGCAAAAATGAAACTTTCAGTTCCTTGGCACTCAGTGTACTCTCCATATGCAAAATTAAGGGCAGAGAGAATTAACAGGTGCTCTAATCAAATGTTTTTAGAATGGATTTAATATGGACCATGTTCCATTATGTTTCTCCTCTAAGTGCTACAGAATAACCTCTGTTTGAGTGCAAATATTCATTCCAAGTTAATGATTGGTAATCCCTACCGGTGGAATAGAGATATCATCTAAATATTGTATAACTATATTTCCTATTATGTTAAGTCAAAATTTGTGCTAACTCAAAGGGTGTAAATTTTTGTTTCTTTGAGAAATATATCAAATTTCCAAACTGGCCAGGGAATGTAGTGTTAAATAGATATGAGGTACCATGACATATGTGGCCATCTTGCTTGTTAAAATCCCATTAATAACTGTATCTCACACAGAATAAGGCACTCAAGATTTGCATATTAATTTGGAAAATTAGCATCAAAATATTTAAAGATACACATTTTTAACATGTATACATTAGAATGCAAGATGCTTTTGAAAAAATTTGAGTAACAGATGGTTTTATATGGAGCTTTTTTAATAATGACTTTTATATCAGAGAAGTGTCCCAGTGTTTGCTAATATTCTCTGTGTACCCTGGTCTATAGAGGAAAGATATTTGTCTTATTGGAAGTGGTAAAGTTATCCTTGATGAGACAATAAAGAGAATCAGAGCAACCTTTTTGCGATTTTTTTTTCACTCTTGTATGATAATTTTTATTATAGACAGCTGTGACTATTTCTAAACGATCAAAAATGCCTCTTCCCCCATATCTTGATCTATGTACATTGATATTATGCACATGGCCTCAAACCAATTTAAACATGCATAACTTGTAGATCCTTACCGGTAGAAACAGGCCAACTAAGAAGTTTGAAGAGGGTAATTGCTGGTAATCCACTACAAGCATGCTACCTGGTTATCATAGCAGTAAGTTTCAGATCAATACCTTTCACACAGACTTGGGTTTGTTTTCCAAACATTGATTTGGAAGCAGGCATTGAAAATCCACATGATTGGTTCCACAGATCTGATAAATTCTAGCCCTCTGAACTGCCAAGTATTCTCCTGAAGGCGAGATTGGTAGCCTTTGTGGTCTGTTGCTGGAAAGCAGAAATCTTCCTAACAAATAGGCTGGCACGGGAACTTAGGGACTGTTTCTTAAAATGCAGTCTAGATTGGTATACATTGTTGTCAGGGAAATCAACAGGGAAGTCTTGTTCAGGCTTCAAAAACAGGAGAGCAAGCCTCTGACCTGCTTCTGACCTGCCTAAACATTGCCTGGGTTCTGTGCCTGCCTGCAAACAGTGATGCAGCACTTTAGAAAAGAAAGGGAATGGGTCTTGGAATTCTTGAGCCCTTGAAGGTCTAGCCAACTTACTGGGGTCTAACAAAATCCTATGACTCACAGGTGAAATAAACAGCATTTTTAAAGTTAAAAAAATTATTCAGAGTGTCATTTTTGCATGTAAACTGATGACGGTATCAATTTGTGGCTTTTTGAAAGTCTCACCTGTGGAGTAGACACACCACCTAGCACCCTTTCCCAACTGGGACTCTCAATTGCTCTCATTTGGGACTTTCCAGTGCTATTCAAGTCTGGATGTAGATTGGCCAATTAGGTGAAGTATGCTACTGCTAAGTCTGCTAAGTCACTTCAGTCGTGTCCGACTCTGTGTGACCCCATAGACGGCAGCCCACCAGGCTCCCCCGTCCCTGGGATTCTCCAGGCGAGAACACTGGAGTGGGTTGCCATTTCCTTCTCCAATGCATGAAAGTGAAAAGTGAAAGTGAAGTCGCTCAGTCGTGTCCGACTTTTAGCGACCCCAAGGACTGCAGCCCACCAGGCTCCTCCATCCATGGGATTTTCCAGGCAAGAGTACTGGAGTGGGGTGCCATTGCCTTCTCCCTAGGTGATGTATATGCTGTTACTATTCTCTATTATAGTTTCTATTTCTTTTCTTTTAATGGCTGTATATTGAAATTCAATCAAATAATCTTCTATAAAAAATTGAAATAGTTTCTCTGTGTGTAACGAATGGTTTCGTTTACTAATGAATCTTTCAAACCTAAAACTAAAGTAAAACTTTTGGCAATAGACCTGTTAATACAAGGATTAGAATTGATCTATTTTTCCAATCTAAAATATTTTGACAATTTTACCAATGAGAACTCATGTCTAATATTAGCTGTACTATTGAATAGGATATTGATTTTAACAACTTTTTTTCTGACTGTTACCAAGTTACTTAGTAAAGCAATCAAGATCAGGGTAACAGAAGCACAGGTAGAAGCCAATTCTTGAATAAATGTTTTGAATTTTAAATGCTAGCTAGATATCCTTGGAATGTGAATTCCTGATTAGAGCAGCCATCTGCAGTGTGGTTATAGCTTAACCAATTAACAAACCTATAACAGCATAATATAGAGAGCTACATTGAAGTATTTTAAATTAAATTTTATTCATGTTGCCAACAGCACACTGTTCTTGCCACTTTGGCTCCGTGCATAATGGAATATCAGTTATTTTTTGTACTCTTGGCTCCATAGATTCTCTACAGGCTAGGTGTCAGCAATTCATCACATTTACAAATTTCGTAATTCCTAATATCCAGTGCTATAACACAATGTGTAAGAGTAAAGCTGGACCCAAATACGTATAAAATCTCTAGACTTCAAATTCTTGAAAATAATCATAGATATGACTTTCATTCTTCAGTATGTATGCACTAATACTAAGAAATTCTAACTGATAATAAAAAGTTCTTAGTGGGTTTATATCTTTATTTCTTTTGTCTTTGATAAAGCAAAGGACAGTGTCTTGTACTCATCAACATGCACAGATTTTACAGAGGACTCTGCCCATATTACATGATTGAGCAGTGTTTGTTTATGAACGCTGAACCGTGATGGTGACTCTGTGCCTTGCTTCTTAGAGTAGAGATGTTGAGAATGAAGGAAATAGACATCAGAGTTTGCTTAAGAGGTAAACGATCAAAGTCTAAGTCCAAGTACTACTGTCAGATAGCTGTGTGTCCTGGGTGACACTTATTCTCTATGAATCTCCATTTTGTCATCTCTGAAAGAGCGGTAACAGGGTTATTGTAAAATTTAAGTAAGAAGATATATAACATTCTTGATGTTTCACTCATACAATTCACTAGAACTATGAATTAAAAAGTGAATTATCTACTGAATAAATGGTAACTTATCTCACAGTTTTTTCTCCCTGGCAATACAGTAAAATAAACATCTCTGTAAAACTGGATTATAGCAGAGAATTGACTCATGAATATAAACTGATTACATTAATTCAAACTTGCAAACATACAATTTTGTTTTAAAGGCATTATTTTGCCCCAAATAATATCAAAGTAACTGAAACTATTATTAATTTTTGCAGGATTTTGGCATATATTATTTAGTTTAATTTTATAAATTGTATGTGCTCAAGATCATTATCTTGTATCCTCATCATAATAAACAATTATGAAAATGAGTCATATCTCATTATATTATCTTTACTTTTAGCCCATAAATATTGTACTAAATTTTACCAAAGTAATATGGTATTCCTCATATTGTATTGATAATGTTGAACAAAAATATTTCTTTAAAATATTTTTGAATAGCTGTTACAGTCTAAACAGTGTGCTAGAAACCTGAGATCTCATTTAATCCTCACATCAACCCTTCAAGGGAAGTATTACTGACTCCATTTCATGGATGAGAACATGAATGTCCTAAACACGGTATCCTTATTTCACACATGGTGCAACCTATTGTAATCAGACTTCTATTGTTGTTCACGAGCAAAGGCTATTAGTGATCTCTTTATTCGTGACATTGTACAGGAGACAGGGATCAAGATCATCCCCATGGAAAAGAAATGCAAAAAAGCAAAATGGCTGTCTGAGGAGGCCTTACAAATAGGTGTGAAAAGAAGAGAAGTGAAAAGCAAAGGAGAAAAGGAAAGATATAAACATCTGAATGCAGAGTTCCAAAGAATAGCAAGGAGAGATAACAAAGCCTTCCTCAGCGATCAATGCAAAGAAATAGAGGAAAACATCAGAACGGGAAAGACTAGAGATATCGTCAAGAAAATTAGAGACACCAAGGGGACATTTCATGCAAAGATGGGCTCTATAAAGGACAGAAATTGTTTGAAGCTAACAGAAGCAGAAGATATTAAGAAGAGGTGGCAAGAATACACAGAAGAACTGTACAAAAAAAGATCTTCACGACCCAGATAATCATGATAGTGTGATCACTGACCTAGAGCCAGACATCCTGGACTTGAAGTCAAGTGGGCCTTAGGAAGCATCACTACAAAGCTAGTGGAGGTGATGGAATTCCAGTTGAGCTATTCCAAA
>NW_011494708.1:1262287-1262714 GCF_000754665.1 Bison bison bison | reverse complement strand
CGACCCAGATAATCATGATAGTGTGATCACTGACCTAGAGCCAGACATCCTGGAATGTGAAGTCAAGTGGGCCTTAGGAAGCATCACTACAAAGCTAGTGGAGGTGATGGAATTCCAGTTGAGCTATTCCAAATCCTGAAAGATGATGCTGTGAAAGTGCTGCACTCAATATGCCAACAAATTTGGAAAACTCAGCAGTGGCCACAGGACTGGAAAAGGTCAGTTTTCATTCCAACCCCAAAGAAAGGCAATGCCAAAGAATGCTCAAACTACCACACAATTACGCTCATCTCACACACTAGCAAATTAATGCTCAAAATTCTCCAACCCAGTCTTCAGCAACATGTGAACTGTGAAATTCCAGATGTTCAAGCTGGTTTTAGAAAAGGCAGAGGAATCAGAGATCAAATTGCCAACATCCGCTGGA
>NW_011494708.1:1249585-1261672 GCF_000754665.1 Bison bison bison | reverse complement strand
GAGGAACTAAAAAGCCTCTTGATGAAAGTGAAAGAGGAGAGTGAAAAAGTTGGCTTAAAGCTCAACATTCAGAAAACGAAGATCATGGCATCTGGTCCCATCTATTTCATGGGAAATAGATGGGGAAACAGTGGAAACAGTTCAGACTTTATTTTTTGGGCTCCAAAATCACTGCAGATGGTGACTGCAGCCATGAAAGTAAAAGACGCTTACTCCTTGGAAGGAAAGTTATGACCAACCTAGATAGCATATTAAAAAGCAGAGATATTACTTTTCCAACAAAGGTTCGTCTAGTCAAGGCTATGGTTTTTCCTGTGGTCATGTATGGGTGTGAGAGTTGGACTGTGAAGAAGGCTGAGCACTGAAGAATTGATGCTTTTGAACTGTGGTGTTGGAGAAGACTCTTGAGAGTCCCTTGGACTGCAAGGAGATCCAACCAGTCTATCCTAAAAAGATCAGTCCTGGGTGTTCTTTGGAAGGAATGATGCCGAAGTTGAAATTCCAATACTTTGGCCACCTCATGCGAAGTGTTGACTCATTGGAAAAGACCCAGATGCTCGGAGGGATTGGGGGCAGAAGGAGAAGGGGACGACAGATGAGGAGATGGCTGGATGGCATCACCGACTTGATGGACATGAGTTTGGGTAAACTTTAGGAGTTGGTGATAGACAGGGAGGCCTGGTATGCTGTGATTCATGGGGTCTCAAAGAGTTGGACACGACTGAGTGACTGAAATTTACTGCACTGAACTGAACTATTCATAAATGCAATGAGCATTTTGATTTCTAGCCTTACTTAACCTTAGCAAAATTTAATATTGTGATCACTTTTGTTTTGAAATCCTTCTTGAGTTTTTCCTCTAGAATGACTTATCCTTGGATTTCCTCCTATATCACTTGTCATTACTTCAGTTTCCCTTATTGGTCCTTTCTCCCTCTGCCTATCTTTTGGATATTAAAATTCCAGCAAAGTCTATCCTCATCCCTCTTCTCCCTTTCTCTAAACACATTCCTTCTCCCATCTCATTTACTCTAATGACTCCAACAATTGTCTCTATATTAACCACTCTCACATAAACATCTCCCACCCAGATCATGTTCCCAAACCCTGAACCATATACCCAGCTGCTAATTGGAACTGATTGTTCCACAGGTGCTTCAAATCTCCTGTCCCACAAACTAAACTCTTCATCTTCCCACACACCAAACTCTCAACCCCAAGCACCGTCAATCACACACACACATACACACATATACACTCTCCCCACTCTACCCTGAAGTCAGTCTTCTCCACATCCAAATTCGGTGAAAAACACCATTGCCGTCTGATCCTCCCTTCAAAAAATAAGTTTTAACCCATAAATCTAAGCATTGATCAAAGTTCAACTCCATGTTCCTACCTAATATTATACAAATCATGATGCTTCTTCATTCTGACTATTGCATTCAGTCACCTGAATCCTTCTTAAAAATTACTTCCCTGCTTAAACTCCTTACCTGTTTTCTCCACATCTTCAGGATAAAATTTTTAATATGAGATCTATACATGTTCCCTAAACTTGCTTAATCATCAGTAAGTTCTTGTTAAATGTCCAGGTTCCTAAGTGTCACATATGGAGAGTCAGTCTATCAGGAGTCTGGGACAAGAGTGTATTATTATGAATCTCTACTTTTTACCAAGCTCCTTGGATTCCATTAAAAAGACAAACTTGACAAATAATGCTTATAAATCCATTTATATTCTGGTAGTTGCCCAATATTTACTTTACATGTAGTCAATATGTAGCTCACCAATACCTAATATAATTTTGCTGAATGAGTTAATGAATAAATTTATCACTTTAGGTTCTGACTCCAAAGGACAGGTTTTTCCCACATTAGAATAACAAAAGGGTAAGAGTAGACTACATTGGAAGATGATTTCGTGTCATGCTCTTGGAAGCTGATGGTGGGTGGAGTCATAAAGACCTACCACTCAGTTTATTTCCATGGTTTAAGTGTATGATTCATTCATATACGCAGAAAATGTGTTGGCAAGATTCTTTATCAATGCAGGGAGTTGTATTTCTGCAGGTATATACAAATACCCCCATATATACAATGGGGTACAAATACAAATGGGGATATTTGTATATATGTTATTTTAAATATCTTATATGCAAGTTATTAAAATAGGAATTATTATTTCATCAAAACATCCAGTGTGGGAAATTGATGAATACCAAGACTAATAAGCAATAATGATGCAAAATGAAAGCTATTATTTGAAAACAAAAATTCTCAAATCATAGAGAGATAGTATTACAAACAACAGTTAAGAACCTACAAAAGAGAAATTCTCTTCACATTAAGGAAGTTTGATAAAGACAACAGTGCTTATATTTGATCAGAATTGGAGAAGAAGGTTCATTTTGAGTGGTCATATTTTTTGCAGTGGTAGGAAAAGTCCAACATTGGTAAGTATACCATTACAGTCTAAGCAAGAAAATAGTTTCATGGTCACAAGCAGAGATAGAAAGAAGACGTAAGACATTTTAATATGAAACTTTTATCCAGAAGTCACATTTTCAATTAAAAAAATTTGTAACCAACATGTTTTTAAATATAATATACAATATCTATCTCAGAAAGTTAAACTTTCAAAGATAAATTTTACATCAAGTCAATCAGTTCAGCCAATTCAGCCACTCAGTCATGTCCGACTGTTTGCTACCCCATGGACTGCAGCACGCCAGGCTTCGCTGTCCTTCACCATCTCCCAGAGTTTGCTCAAACTCATGTCCATTAAGTTGGTGATGCCATCCAACCATCTCATCCTCTGTTGTCCCCTTCTCCTCCTGCCCTCAGTCTTTCCCAGCATAAGGGTCTTTCCAATGAATCAGTTCTTCATATCAGGTGGCCAAAGTATTGGAGTTTCAGCTACAGCATCAGTCCTTCCAGTGAATATTCAGGACTGATTTCCTTTAGGATGGATTGGTTTAATCTCCTTGCAGTCCAAGGGACTCTCAAGAGTCTTCTCCAACACCACAGTTCAAAAGCAACAATTCTTCGTCACTAAGGGCTTCAGCTGGTAAAGAATCTGCCTGCAATGTGAGATGCCTGGGTTCAATCCCTGGGCTGGGAAGATCCCCTGGAAAAGGAAAAGGCTGCCCACTCCAGTATTCTAGCCTGGAGAATTCCATGGACTGTATAATCCATGGAGTAGCAAAAAATCGGACAGAACTGAGAGACTTTCACTTTCCCTTTTGTATAGGCCATTGGGTGGCGGAGTCGGACAGGACTGAGCAACTTTCACTTTCTTTCTTAGAATATGGTGCAAATTAGAAAGGATTAGTAACGGGGGAAAAGGCAGTGAAAATCATTCAAGATGGGCAAGGAGAAAGGAGTTTACTGAAAGCAGTAAGTTACCTTTCTACCCAAGTCGACTTAACCAGCTTTACAAGGAAATTCTAAGGTCATTAGACCTCACATAGCCTAGTCATCCTGAAAGACTTACTTTGATATTTTCTCCTTGGCCACATTGAATAATTTTCACCGCATTTTCTGCTGAACTTTGTTTGTGGCATTTTGACACAGATACAGATAAGAAGGAAAAATCAATCTCGGGAGAAGTTCTTTAGAAGCACCCAAAAAAAATGTCACGACTTCCATTGTTTCCCCATCCATTTGCCATGAAGTGATGGGACAAGATGCCATGATCTTCGTTTTTTTGAATTAGAGTTTTAAGCTGGCTTTTTGACGCTCTTCTTTCACTTTCATTAAGAGATTTTTAGTCCTCCTTGCTTTCTGCCGTAAGGTTAGTGTCATCTGCATATCTGAGGTTATTGCTATTTCTCCTGGCAATCTTGATTCCAGCTTGTGCTTTTCGCATGATGTACTCTGCATATAAGTTAAATAAGCAAACTGACAATATATAGCCTTGACATACTAGGTTCCCAATTTGGAACCAGTCTGTAGAGTGCTGAGCAATTAGTATTCACAAACATTTTAATATAAATCATTTAAGACTATGATACATCGATGTAATTGAGAGTTGGACTGTGAAGAAAGCTGAGTGCCGAAGAATTGATGCTTTTGAACTGTGGTGTTCAAGAAGACTCTTGGGAGTCCCTTGGACTGCAAGGAGATCCAACCAGTCCATCCTAAAGGAGATCAGTCCTGGGTGTTCATTGGAAGGACTGATGCTGAAGCTGAAACTCCAATTCTTTGGCAACCTCATGCGAAGAGTTGACTTATTGGAAAAGACCCTGATGCTGGGAGGGATTGGGGGCAGGAGGATAAGAGGACAATGGAGGATGAGATGGCTGGATGGCATCAGCGACTTGATGGACATGAGCTCGAGTGAACTCTGGGAGTTGGTGATGGACAGGGAGGCCTGGTAAGCTACGATTCATGGGGTCGCAAAGAATCGGATGCGACTGAGCGACTGAACTGAGCTGAACTGAACTGATTAGTTTTCAGAGACCTTGATGGAAAAAAAAATCACCCCTTGAAGATACCTTTGTTTTACATCTATAACATTGTATTAACTATGAGAACCACTTGAAAAGAATAAGAAAAACAAAAAATCTCCCTGAAGTCTTTTTCTTATTTAATTAGGAAAAACCATGAAACTCCATTTTTTATATGATTTTAGATTCAAGTGTTCATTGGAACTCCAATACTGGAAAAGAATTATTTAATTCACCAGAATGAAAAAACAAAAACAAGAATCAATCAAAAGGGCTTATTCTAACATAGTACTAATGGAGTGTTCAGTGTTGGACTGGATATTGTGGGAAAAAGAGGATGTGATTGAAAAAAGAATCACTGCTTCTAAGGAAATTATAGTTTAATTGAGGAATTACATTAGTCTGATGGAAATAATTATGGAACTCATGCGAAGAGGTGACTCATTGGAAAAGACTCTGATGCTGGGAGGGATTGAGGGCAGGAAGAGAAGGGGATGCCAGAGGGTGAGATGGCTGGATGGCATCACTGACTCAATGGATGTGAGTCTCAGTGAACTCCGGGAGTTGGTGATGGACAGGGAGGCCTGGTGTGCTGCGATTCATGGGGTCGCAAAGAGTCGGACACGACTGAGCCACTGATCTGATCTGATCTGACACTGAAGAGTGGAGATGATTTTAAAAGTTTCAAAAAGTATTTAAGAAAGGTTGGATCTTAAGAAACAAGGATTTTGAAAGGCTTGAGGATATAGGGACAGGAAGATTAACATTTCTTGAGCCCTATTAGTTTCTGGACATAGCACTAAATAACATCTTGCACATTTTTAACTTTTAATTCTCATAGCGGCTCCATGAGTTGGGCAAAGCTATTTCCACTTTGAAGTGAAAGATACTGAATTTAAAGAAGTGAGTTAATTTGTTCATATGCTACTGCTTATAAATGGCAGCCATTGAGTTTTACAAAATTTTTGGCATTTCCATGCAACATGTGGAACCTTAGCTTCCCTGCCAGGGAGGGAACCTGCATCTCTTGCAGTGGAAGCGTGGATTCTTAACTACTGGATCTTCAGGAAAGTCCCAGCCATCAAGTTTAAATACAGACTTCTCTTGCTCCAAATTCTGTGACACTCTCCCAATCATAGTATTCCAGATGTGAGAAATTCTAGGATGAAAGAGGCAAGAAAAAGCATTCATGTGAGAGGGAAGAGGAGACAAATCAGTGTGTACCTACAATAAGTGTGACATTACCCCCTCAAGCACTTCTGATTTCAGAGGTTCCCTTGGGCTCCTTTTACCTTTTTAGTGGAACACTTTCCATAAACCAGTCTCCTATAATTTATTCAGTAGCATTGTTATGCATCTAGTTACTCAAATCATCTTTGAATTCTTTTGTATCTTTACTCTCTTAGCTAATTCACTAGCAAATTCTATCATGTCCACCTTAGATGTATATCCACATCTATGCTTGTGCCTCTAGCTCTGTCTAAACTCATGTACTTCTGCATTGATATCTATCTCTATTTGTATCTAAATATGTTTATATATCTTTATTTCTCTATACCTTATCTTAAATCTATTATCTATCTCTATATATTTCTCTCTATATATTTATTTCTATCTCAGTCTATGTAACTACTTACATATTGATTTCTATGTGCATACATATGTCTCTATCTCTAAATCTATACAGATATAGTCTACCTCTAAATCTATCTCACTATCTATATCTGTACTTACACCCTACACCTATATCTGCCTTCGTCTTAAATCTATCTCCACTGGAATCAAGTGAATCTAAAGCATCATCATCTCAAACTTGAATTACTGTGATAGTCTCCTAACTGTTCTTCCAACTGCTATTCTTGCACTTCTATAATCCTTTAAATATGTAAATTACTTCATGCTAATTTCAAAAGCTCCCAGTGCCTTTCCTTACACTAAGAATAGTATCCAAATTCCTGCTTATGGCCAACTGACTCTACTTTTACTACCTCATCCCCTTAAAATCTCTTCCTCAATCTTCATGACCCAATCACTCTAGCTTTCACTCTTTTCTCAAATACATCAATCATTTATGCATTGGGGGTTTTGTACTTGCTATTCCTTCTGTCTATTATGGTCTGCTTTTACATGTTGGCATTTTAATTTCTTCTTGTCATTCAGGACTCAGTTAAAATGTAACGGCCTGAGGAAAGCTATCCTAATGATTCAACTTTGTATCAGAGACCCAGTGGTAGATTAAAATGGCCTTGTATGCTGTGGCACTTCTCTGCTGAGAACTGGGGATCCGTTAGCTTCTCCTTGAGTCTGGGTGAGCTCTGTGACTGCTCATACAAAGAGACATTGCCAGTTTCTTCTGGGCTTTGGTGAAAAGAGCTTATCAACTTTCACTCACACTTAGAAGCATGCTACTGCTAAGTCACTTCAGTCGTGTCTGACTCTGTGCCACCCCATAGACGGCAGCCCACCAGGCTCTGCCGTCCCTGGGATTCTCCAGGCAAGAACACTGGAGTGGGTTGCCATTTCCTTCTCCAATGCAGGAAAGTGAAAAGTGAAAGTGAAGTCGCTTAGTCGTGTCTGATTCTTAGTGACCCCATGGACTGCAGCCCACCAGGCTCCTCCATCCATGGAATTTTCCAGGCAAGAGTACTGGAGTGGGGTGCCATACTACCATTAATTAGTGTGACTCACTCTGATCACCATACTGTAAGGAGTCCAAGTCACATAGAAAGATAGGGGATGAAATGCCCTGTGAAAAGAGAAAGGGAGAGAAAGATAAAAGCAGGAGAGGGAGAGAGAGGCTCTGAGTACTAGACATGTGAATGAAAAACTGTTTTTTGGAAGTGGATCATCCTGTTTCAGCTGCCACTATGTGGACCAGGGACAAGTTGGCCAGTTAAATCCTTCCAGAGTTCTAAACTCACAAAAACTATAAACAAAACACAATGTTGTTTTAAGTCACTAAGTATGTGAGGGTTGTGCTACAAAGTACTAGTGAACCAGACAATTGCCAAGTATGGTTTGGTTTATCATATCACACTTTTCTACTAGTTAACACTACAGTTCTTTTTTTCTTCCTTTTCTTCCCTTTTCTCTTCTTTCCTTTTAGTTTTGCCCTCTCTTTCTTTTCTTCCTTTGTCTTTCCTTTACCTGGCTACTGTCTCAACTCTTTAGATGATAAACACCACATGAATAAGGTGGAGAAGGAAATGGCAACCCCCTCCAGTATTCTTGCCTGGAGAATCCCAGGGATGGAGGAGCCTGGTGGGCTGCCATCTATGGGGTCACACAGAGTTGGATGCAACTGAAGCGACTTAGCAACAGCATGAATAAGGACTCTGTGTATCTCTTTTCCCATTGAGCTCTGTTCTATAGAAGTATGCCTCAAAGATAATTGGAAGCAGTCAATAGTTATCAAATAAATAAAATAAGCCTATGCATTTAGTACGTCTACCTACACAGGGTTGGTAGTTACTTTATCAAAATTATAACTATTAGGTGTAAATAAACAAAGAAACAAATGCACAAAATCCAGCCAAAATAATTCCAAATATAAATTGGGAAGAAATATACAGTATACTCTATTCTGTAGTTTTACAGTGAGATAGGTTTTAGCAGAACATGATGCTTGAAATTGGCTGCAAAATTATACCTCTTGACTGCCCTTTGGTATTAGACTTTGGTGGGATTAATAATGGTTAGCTCAGTGCTGTAATGATTTTCAAAGGAGGAAAAAGCATCCCCAGATTTTGAAGCAGCTTAAAACACATAATTTGGCTTCTCAGAACTAGATCTTGTAGCTGGCAGAATCCCAACCCTCTCTTCCTCAGCTACATGACAACCTGGATAAGGCCATGTGGATCCTGGCTGCCTCTGATCTGGGGAGCTGATGCAGAAATAACTTCATTGCTCATAGATACCTCTTCACAATGGCAGAATTAATATGGCTCTCCAAATACCAACTTGGGGCCATTTGAGAACTCCTGCTGTGGAGAAGATGAGGTTTTAAGACATAAAAAGAAGTCCTCTCATATCTCCACCCTGTGCACTCAGTACATGCTAAGTCACTTCAGTCATGTCTGACTCTGTGTGACCATATGGTCTGTAGCCCTCCAAGCTCCTCTGTTCCCAGGATTCTCCAGGCAATAACACTGGAGTTGGTTGGCTTACCCTCCACCAGGGGCTCTTCCTGCCCCAGGGATAAAACTTTGCTTCTTACATTTAACCTGCATTGGCAGGCAGGCTCTTTACTGCTAGTGCCACCCCGGAGGCCCTTACCGTAAGTACAAAGACAGTAAAAGTGGGCAGAGACTCATAGGGAGGTTCCTGTCACCCATGAGGTAACCCAACTGAGCCAGCCACTTCAGAGACACTTCCTATGCTGCCCACCCAGCCTACATTCTCCTCTACCTCTAAGAAATTCTCTCCTGCTTCTCTATAGTCACAGAGGTGAATTCTTCCCTGCCAGATTCCAGCCACTCTGGCCTTTGTTCCCCTTCTTCAGCCTGAGGTACAAGTTTCAGGTTCAGGGCTTTTGCACAGACTATTCATTCTGACTAAAACTTCCCTAACACTTACCTTCTTTACTTCACTCAAAATCAAGCTGAAGCTTAAATGTCACTTCCTCTGGGAAGGCTTTTCTGTTCCCTTGGGCAAGATTATGTATCTCTGCCTTACACTTTTGTTACATCCTTCATAATAAGGAAAATTCTGCATTTAAACAGCTAGTCCACCATTTTATGTGTTCTTTGTGATTAATCAATCAATGTATTGTGTTAAGTGTTCTTTGGTGTTTGGCAGTGAGCCCAACAGAGGCAAAAAGCAGACATGTTTTGTTCTTTTCTGTATGGAGAAGACTTAGCATGATTCCAGCATAGAGTAGATGTTTAGTAATTAGTCTTTGAATGACTGAATGAATGTTTGATAGGTGAATGAATTGCAGGAAAGCTATCTTTTACTGATTTTTTCCCCCTTTGAATTTGGAACAATATATGTGTCCCTAGTAAGGTGAGAGACTTTATGCCTAAGTTTTTTAAAAAAAATTTCCAACCTCACAGATCATTGATTTGTTCAGCTGCAGACTTAATTGCATCCTGTGTTCTAAAAATGATCATGATTTGAGGCAGGAAGTAAGTACATAATAATTCTCATTCTCTGATTCATACATTTCTTACAAAGTTGTCTTTCTTGATAAAGATTCTAAAATCCTCAGGGCTGAATGGTGGGATTCCAACTGCATCCTTTCAGGGGCCTCCATTCTGATAAGAGGAACTAAGAACACTTAATTCAAGTCTGAGACTCTGCTATAATATTTCCAATTATTGAAACTTATTTCAGTATCTAGTTTGGCCTAAGGTATATGCAGGCACTCAATAATTGATAGTCATTATTATCAATGTGATTGATTATATCAGCATTCTAGTCATCCTGACAGTCCTCCCCTCTCCTAATGAGCTTGTCTATTCCTTACATTTCTGTCAAGTCCTTTCAAATGGGTCCAGAATTTTTTACTCTGATCCTGATCCATGAACTCAGGCTTTTTTTTCTCCTGTTTTTCTGATGCTACTAGCTAGCTTGCTTCTCTTCCAGCAACTACAGAGCATTTGCATTGGAATTCCATTCAGGGAAGCTCATCTGTTGGAAACTCCTAGCTACTTTTTGGATCACTATCTTAACAGATCATTTTGTCTGAAATTGGAGATTATTGAGACCCTTGGATATCATTGTCATGTTCTCTGATCTGAAATACTAGTATTAAGTCACTTCATTTGAGCATCTCTGACTTCTAATAGTTAAGAGCCTAGATTTGAGAGTCACATTCTGAAAGACACATTTTGAAGATCCTCCACTTGTTTGCTGTAAAAACTTGGGAAAATTATTTGGTCCCTAAGTGTCTCTTTCCTATTTTATAAAATGAAAATCAATAATAGTACCTGCTTCCAAGGGCTGTTGTAAAGATGAAGTGAGATGACACGATAGAAAAAGACTACTGGCAAACTTATTTCTCCCTGGTCTGTCTGTCTGTCTACCCATGACCATTATTTCTTACTTGATCTTAATATCTGCCCCAAGGTTTTGCTTGATGTAACTGGTCCATGTCCTTGTCCCATTGTATGACCTGAAGGCAAAAATACATTACTGGCTCTTTGGGAACTAAGGATTGCATGGGTAACAATGTATTTAGTTTTTGAGTTAACTTTCTAGGATTGGCTGATCACAGTAGCATATATTATTTTTGTGATTCTGTCACTTGCTGGGCTATCTCTCAAATAGCTAGATGGTGGATTTTTTAATTTAAAACAATATAAATGAACATTTTTTTTTAGTTTTGTTAATGAGAATTCTGCTTCTAGGAGATGGAGTAGACAGACTACCCTTATCATCACACTAAGTACAATTAATACCACTGAACACTATATATAAAACTAATATAATAAGACCCTGAAATATAGAAAGAAGATGACAGACTGTTAAGAAAACTTAGGACCTAGGGAATGACATGCTGGTTAGTTACCTGAGCTTTCTTTTTGCCTCATACATTGTTAGTGAGAATGGATAAAGCCAGTAACCTGGAAATATAAGCCAGTGCAGATAAATATGCACCCCCCCCCCAAAACCTGCTCTTTCTAGCCAAAGGATCAGAAAAAGACAGAAAAATCTTCAGATAACGACTGCTCCATTCCAGCTAGACAACACAGAAAAAAGTCTGGCCCCACCCTGCCCTTGCCAGCAAAGACTGAGTGGGCATCCACTCAAGGATGAAAGGAGAAAATATAACACCCCCACTGCAATGGTGTTGGAGGAGGTTGGGTAAAGAGCTAGAATTTTATTCCCTACTAGCAGTATTAAGTTCCTCAGCCACAGTGTCAGTGCAGACCACCTGGCAGGCTAGATTTCCACATACTTGTCAGTAATGCTTTTAATCTCCACTCAAATGGCATCAGATGAAGGCTAATGGAGAGTGGTAACAAAGCCACCCCCCACTGCTGTCAGTGGAGACATGAGAAGTCAGAACTTTCACCTCTGCCCAGCAATAATGAGGAGCCTTGCCCAACATGAGTATTAGTGATGGCTAAGTGGCAAATTGGAAAAGACCCTAATGCTGGGAACGATTGAAGGCAAAAGGAGAAGAGGGCGGCAGAGGATGATTTGATTGGATGGCATTACAGACACAATGAACATGAACTTGGGTGAACTCCAGGAGATGGCAAGTGACAGGGAGGTCTGGTGTGCTGCAGTCCATGGGGTTGCAAAGAGTCAGACATGACTTAGCGACTGAATGACAAGTGGTAAATCCACTATTCTATTCCATGTGGCAATAAAGAGATAATACCTTCCCCTTTTCCCTCCATAGGTCATACCCAAAAAATCCAACTTAAAGTGAAGTTTAATAATATCAAGAATTGTCCAAAATAATTTAAAAACATCCATGTTTCAATACAAATTACTTATCAGATCAAGAAACAGGAGGATCTCATACTAAATGTAATAAATCAAGAGATTTCAAAACTGATATGACAAAATTATCAAAGATTTTAAAGCAACAAAAGTAAAAATATTTTATTGACCAATTAGCAATGTACTTTTAACAAATTAACTAATAAAAAGCCTTAGCAAAGAAATAGTCTCAGCAAGGAAAT
>NW_011494708.1:1232182-1249485 GCF_000754665.1 Bison bison bison | reverse complement strand
GAAAGATATAAAGAGGAACCAAAAAAAATTTTAGAACTAAAAAGTAAAATTACTGAAATTAAAAGCTCAGTGAATGGCTTCAATTACAGAATGGAAGGGACAGGAGAAATCATCAGTGAATGAAAGATAGAAGAATAGACATCATCCAAGCTGAACAGCAAAGAGAAAATAGACTTAAAAAATCAATTAAGTCTTTGGAATCTGTGGGACTATAATCAAACACCTAACATTTTTGCTATTGGAGTTTAAGAAAAATAGGTAAAAGAGAAGAGATGAAAAAAGTACACATAAGAATAATGACCAACAACTTCCTAAATTTGTCAAAAGACATAAATCTCCAGAATCAAGAAGCTGTGTAAATTCCAAACAGGATAAACTGAGAGGGATGCATGCAAAGACACATTTCAATTAGCATTTTGAAAACTAAAAGACAAAGAAAAAATCTTGAAAGTGGTCAGAGAACAATGCCACTTTATCTGTAGGGAAAAGTTGAAATAAAATGATAGCAGATTTCACATCAAAGACGTTGGAGGCCAGAAAAAAGTGGACAATATTTTTCAAACAGTGAAAGAAAAGAATTGTCAACCTGGCAAACCATAACCATCAAAAATACCCTTCAGGAATAAAGGGTAAATAAAGATATTCTTAGAGGAAGAAAAACTAAAATAATCTCTCACTCTCAGACTTATTCTAATAAAAGTGATTAAAATAAGTTCTCTAAACAGAAAAGAAATTTTAAAAAGGAACACTAGAAATTTGGAGAGGAGAAAATAACAAAATGAAGAAAACATTAAAATTTTTTTTTCTTCTCTTGAATTTTCTAATTTTTTGATGATTGATGCAAAACTTTTAACACTGTGTAATATAGTTCTAAATGTTGGCTAAAGAAATATTTAAGCCAATTATGTTATAAATAAGGGAGTGCAAAGGAAGTTAAAGGGAGGGAACATTTTGGTTTATAATAGGCTTAAGTTATGTATATATATATATATACATATGAGATGATATATTATATATATATATATCACATACATAACTATAATATTCTAGGTATAATGTGATACCTAAAATAACTACTAAAAAAGCTGCACAAAGAGATATACAATATGAAACTACAGATAAATCAAAATGGATTCTTAAAAAATTTTAAGTAACTCATAGACAGTCAGGAAAAGGAAACCAGAAATAAAACCTGTTTTGTTCAGTCACTAAATTGTGTCCAACTCTTTGCAATCTCATAGACTGTAGCATGACAGGGTTCCCTGTCTTTTACCATCCACCAGACTTTACTCAAAAGAGAACAACAAAAATGAAAATAAAATGTCAGGTTTAATCCTAAAGTATTAATAATTATATTAAATGTAAATGGCATAAATATACCAATTAAATGACAGATATTGGCAGAGTGGTTTATAAAACATAATCCATCTGTCTATCTATCTATATATAATGCAAACATTAATCAAAGGACAGCAAGAATGGATGCATTATTATCAGATAAAGTAGATTTTAGAGCAAAAAAATTACAAGAATAAAAGAGCAACATAAAATGATAAAAGGGTAAGCCCACAAGTGGACACAGAAATTCTATATGTACATATGCAAACAAAAGATCTGTAAAAAGTTTGAGGCAGAAGTTGATAAAACTAAAACAAAAAACATACACTCAACTATAACTGGAGACCTCAACACCTTTCTCTCAGCAATTTATTGAAAAACTAGACAGAAAATCAGCAAGGCTATAGAAAAACTGAATAGCACTATTTAAACAACAGTATCTACTCAATATTTTCAGAAAACTCAACAACAGCAGAACATGCATCATTTTCAAGTGCCCATGAATCATGTCTCAATGTAATCATATCCTGATGGAGAAACTTCAAAAATTTAAACAAGTGAAATTGTACAGAGTTTATTCTCTGACCACAGTGGAACCAAACTAGAAATCAATAGTAGAATTTAAAGAGAAAATTTCCAAATATTGAGAAACTAAGCAGCATATCTATAAAAAATCCATGTGTCAATAGGATAGCTTCGGAAGAAATTTTAAAATGTTCGTTTAACCGAATGAGAATGGAAATACAATTATTAAAATTTGTGGGACAGATAAAGCAGTGCTAAGGAGAAAATATGTACAACTAAATTCACATATTAGGAAAAACTGTCTCAAATCAATACTCTAAACTTCCACATCAACCCAGAAAAGAACAAAATAAAACCAAAGCAAACAGAAGGAAGGAAATAATAAGAGCAGAAATCAGTGAACTTGGAAACAGAAACACAATAGAGAAAATCAATGAAACCAAGAGATTATTCTTCAAAAAAATCAATAAAATTGACAAAGAGCTAGCAAGACTGAGGAAGAAAAAATAAAGGAAAATAATTACAAACATTTGAAATGACACAGGAGATACCACCAGGACCCTGCATATGTACCAAAAAAATATAGATATATTGTGAACAACTCTTCACATATAATTTGAAAACTTAGATGAAATAAATCATTTTACTGAAAGAAAATAAACAACCAATACTTATCCAATATAAAATACATTATGAAATATATGGTTGCAATTACTATAGAACTCTTTGGGGATTTGAATCCAACTATTAAGCAATTGAGTTTGAAGACCTTATAAAACCAATTAATACTACTTATTTCATACAGTTTTGAGAGTTAAGAAATTAAAAAATCATATGAAGTATCATTTTAGGTTTTATGTTCTTTAGTAATCTGATAATATATTCTGTTTTTTTTTCCTCCTGGAAGTTTTATTTACACTTAAATCAATGGTGCATTTGGGGTTAATTCTGAATACATGTGAAGTTTGTTCTGTTTTTGACCAATGATTTAGTATGAATCACTACTAGCTAACAAATCTGAAAGAACTAAATATCTAAGACCAGATAACAGTTGATTTGCAGTTCAATACAACTTGAAATTCAGCTTGTATCATTTTAACTATGCCATAGCCATGACTTGTAAAATGAGAGTCCGGTAAAATGAACCATGCTGTAGTGATTCAATGAAAAGGACTTGGTATAGGGTCTCCTCGGAGAAGGCAATGGCACCCCACTCCAGTACTTTTGCCTGGCAAATCCAATGGACAGAGGAGCCTGGTAGGCTGCAGTCCATGGGGTCGCTAAGAGTCGGACGAGACTGAGTGACTTCACTTTCACTTTTCACTTTCATGCGTTGGAGAAGGAAATGGCAACCCACTCCGGTATTCTTGCCTGGAGAATCCCAGGGACAGAGGAGTCTAGTGGGCTGCCGTCTATGGGGTTGCACAGAGTCGGACACTACTGAAGCGACTTAGCAGTAGCAGTCTAATTTTGGTATGTTTATATCTAATTGTCTTGGGCAATCACTTAAATTCCTTGAATTGGCAATTGAAAAAAGTTGCATGAGATTATTTTATGGTCTTTTCCTTTTAGCAATGACTTTTTTTTTTTTATTCAAGTCCAATATATCTCATCAGAACCAGATTAAGGGGCAAGAAAGGCAGGGTATTTTTGGCAAATTGGATTTCCCAAAGATGGTCAAACAAATATTAATTACATCCAACACACTCTTCTTGCAAAGTGATGCTGACAATCCTCTATTGAAAGATGAAGTCTCTTGTCCATCCAGTCAAACCTCAGCATATTTTGTAACTGCTTCCACCATGAAAACATGGTGAAAACTGACACTTGCCTGATTTCTGAGGCTAGGTTATAAAATGCAATAAAACTTCACCTGAAGCCCTTTTCTCTTTCTTTTTTACTGTATGTACTTATACCTTTGGAGATCTGATTAGCTATGTAAGTAATTCTGAAGATGCCATGCTGGACATTACATAGAACAACTCAGAGTGACAAAAGATACCTGAGGACCCCTGCTATCCCCAGATATCCAAGTGTTCTGAGCTGAAATTTCATGCACATGGGTGAGGAAGTTTTCATGACACTAGCTCTATTCACATTCAGAAAACTAAGATCATGGCATCTGGTCCCATGACTTCATGGCAAATAGACGGGAAACAATGGAAACAATGACAGACTTTATTTTGGGGGGCTCCAAAATCACTGCAGATGGCGACTGCAGCCATGAAATTAAATGATGCTTGCTCCTTGGAAGGAAAGCTATGACCAACCTAGACAGCATATTAAAAAGCAGAGACATTACTTTGCTGACAAAGGTCCATCTAGTGAAAGCCATGGTTTTTCCACTAGTCATATATGGATGTGAGAGTTGGACTATAAAGAAAGCCGAGTGTGGAAGAATTGATGCTTTTGAACTGTGGTGTTGGAGAAGACTCTTGAGAGTCCCTTGGACTGCAAGGAGATCCAACCAGTCTATCCTAAAGGAAATCAGTCCTGAATATTCATTGGAAGGACTGATGCTGAAGCTGAAACTTCAATTCTTTGGCCACCTGATGTGAAGAACTGACTTATTGGAAAAGACCTTGATGCTGGGAAAGATTGAAGGCAGGAGGAGAGAGGGAAGACAGAGGATGAGATGGTTGGATGGCATCACCAACTCGATGGACATGAATTTGAGCAAGCTCCAAGAGTTGGTGATGGACAGGTAAGCCTAGTGTTCTGCAGTCCATGGGGTCACAAAGAGTCGAACATGACTTAGCAACTGAACTGACTGAGCTCTAGCCACCATCAGACTATGACTTCAGAACTACAGAGTTGAGTTGCATTTAAAGTTCTGACTCATGTGTATCTTGGGAGGTAATAAATATTCACTGGTGTTCTAAGTCACTAAGCATTGGGGTAGCTTTTTAGGTAGCCATTGTTACTAGAATCGTGCCCATCTATGGATTCTTAAAACATCATTGGAAACATAGCAAAATGGAGAAAAGTGTATTTACTAGAATGCTTTAGAGTACATGAATATATGAACAAATTTATTGAATATAAATCCCACTGATAACCACATCTTAATAGTATCAACATTTGAAGGGTGTATATTTTGCATATTTCTTAAAATAAAAACAGAAAACAAAACCTAGAGTCAGAGGAACAGGATAGTGGAGTCAAGTATTTGCCAATAATATCTAAAACCAACACATTAGGGTTAGTTCGTTTTCATATAACTTTCTGAACAAGCTTTATTTTGAGGAGCCCATTATAGAAAGGTAACTTTTCTCCTACTGCAGGATACAAAATCCCTAAGAGTTTTCCATTCCAGCCAAAGCTTTCATAGCTCTACAGCTTGTGCAAAAGTATATGGTTTTTCTCTATGCTAAGTCTGGAAGGTAAATTTTCTCATTAGAGACTCTAGAAATCTAAGGAAAGCCTAGGCTCTTGATTCAAGCCATAAGTGTCTGAGAGGGCAGCTAAGCTAAGAGAGTAATAAACTCTGACACAAATCTATTGCTTATATTCAAAAGCAGAGACACTACTTTGCCAACAAAGGTTCATCTAGTCAAGGCTGTAGTTTTTCCTGTGGTCATGTATGGATGTGAGAGTTGGACTGTGAAGAAGGCTGAGTGCTGAAGAATTGATGCTTTTGAACTGTGGTATTGGAGAAGACTCTTGAGAGTCCCTTGGACTGCAAGGAGACCCAACCAGTCCATTCTGAAGGAGATCAGCCCTGGGATTTCTTTGGAAGGAATGATGCTAAAGCTGAAACTCCAGTACTTTGGCCACCTCATGCAAAGAGTTGACTCATTGGAAAAGACCCTGATGCTGGGAGGGATTGGGGGCAGGAGGAGAAGGGGACGACAGAGGATGAGATGGCTGGATGGCATCACTGATGTGATGGACGTGAGTCTGGGTGAACTCTGGGAGTCGGTGATGGACAGGGAGGCCTGGCGTGCTGCGATTCATGAAGTTGCAAAGAGTTGGACACGACTGAGAGACTGAACTGAACTGAACTGACTCATGTCTATTGTGTCAGACTATATTATTGTTCAAAACAATTCACTCTCGTTTTTGAGAGGAGTTTATATGTTCTTTGTGTTTGTTGTGTAACTTACCATGCCAGTGTGTAGGTGGCATACACTTTCTTGTCCCATTGGAAGACTTGCCCACTGTAATCTGAATGAACATGATGTGGGCCATGTTGGAGCAGAAGCCTTAAATATGACTGCATGGTTCAACTTAGTCTCTGGCTTCTGATTTCTGCTCTGAGAATGGCACATTCCAAATAGAAGTTGCTCCTATAGTCTGGAGGTCTAGTAGACAAGACAGATGGAACTCTACTAGATTAAAGCCTACATATAATGCAAGTTGGAAATAAATCTCTGTGTTATATGACCCTGAGATATTGGAGTTGTTTGGCACTCCAACAAAGCTCCCTGGTGGCTTCCCTGGTGGCTCAGTGGTAGAAGAATCTGCCTGCATTGAAGGAGATCCTGGTTCAATCCCTGGGTTGGGAAGATTCCCTGAAGAAGGAAATGGCAGCCCACCCCGGTATTCTTGCTTAGAGAATTCCATGGAAAGAGAAGTCCTAGCCTGCAGGCTAGGCAGGCTACAGTCCATGGGGTCACAAGGAGTTGGAAACAACTGAGCAGGTAACATACTCTCTGACCAACAAAGCTATCAAATATGCACATAAAGGGGATATTAATTGGATGTATACTTACCCAGAGCATTGGAGTGTTGTGACCTTTAACCCTTACTTAAAAGAAATGTGTGGGGCTGTATATGTATATTAAGAGGAAAATTTTGTCTAGATAAATTAAATAAATTTATATTGCATAATTTACTTATGAGACTATGATGTTTCATCATCCCATACAAGATATAAATAATTTGGGAAGGCTTCCAGTGGTGAGTTTTGCACTCATTCATGAAAATCAGTAGAATGAATTCAAACATTTGAGTCTAGATTTGACTGTGCTTTTCAGGGGCAGTACTATGAACAGTTGGAAGAGACTGGGTTTGGTAAGAGATTGTACTAATAAGTGGGCTTCCCTGGTGGCTCAGACAGTAAAGAATCCACCTGCAATGTAGCAGACTCAGGTTTGATTCCTGGGAAGATCCCCTGGAGAAGGGGATGGCTACCCATGCCAGTATTCTTGCCTGGAGAATTCCATGGACAGAGGAACCTGGCTGGCTATAGTCCATGGACAGAGGAACCTGGCTGAGTTCCATCTGTCTTGTCTACTAGACCTCCAGATTATAGGAGCAACTTCTATTTGGAATGTGCCATTCTCAGAGCAGAAATCAGAAGCCAGAGACTAAGTTGAACTACGCAGTCATATTTAAAGAGTCAGACGCATCTGGGCAACTAGCATTTTCACTTTCACTGTATTAATAAAGCCTGGTTTTGAGTGACAGAAACACAAATCACACAAGTTTAAACAAAACAATAACTATGATTTTTATATAAATTAATACAATGCTTGTGTGCATGTGTGTATGTGTTGGAAGTAAAATATTAATTGGCTTTTATAACTTGAAATTTTCCCTAGTGTCTCATCTGTAAAGAATCCACCTTCAATGCAGGAGATGCAGGTTCGATCCCTGGGTTAGCGAGATATCCTGGAGAAAGAAATGATAACCTACTCCGCTATTCTTGCCTTTGAAATCTCACAGACAGAGGAGCCCGGTGGGTTACAGTCCATGGGGTAGCAAGAGTTAGACATGACTTAGCCACTAAATAACAATGTAATTTGAAAATATAGTTTGGGACATGGTTGGATTCATGATCTCAAATGATGTCATCAGTGTTTTCCATTTGTCTTCCTCTCTTTTCTTTCTCCTGTTTCTTTTCTTATGTTCAACTTATTTACGCTGGTCCATCTCTGTCTCTGAACTATACCTCCCTTTGTTTTGTCTCTATTCGTAATGCTGAGGGTTCGGGAAACTGTTCAGAAGCCACAATGACTGAGAATATGAGATAAAGTTGTATAAAGAAAAAGTAGTGCTCTATTTTCAGAAGAGGGAATAGGTGGTAGGCAGGCAAAATTAAAGAAAAAACAATCTACTATAAAGGTAAATCCCACAAAGATTGTGCTCAGGGTGGCACAGATGTTTGCAAAGTTGCTTTTGAAGAAGAGTGGAAAGGATTCACTTTAAGTCACTAGTTTTGCTGAGTGAAGTAAGCCAGCTTGAGGCTAGAGCTGAACTGTTCAGGGTGACCAAGGGGAAAAAGGACGGCCACCTTGTCCCAAGCACAGTAAATAAGTTCTCTACTAAAGGAACATCAAACAACTATTTTAAAATCTCGGTTTGAAAACAAGTCTAGTACAAATTTACTTGCAAACTTGGCAGTCGGAACTTAGAACTTGCTTCAGCATTATCTCTACATAGTGCCATGGATTAGAAACATATTGCCTTGATATTCAAGATTGAAAGGGGAAAAATTCAACTTCTCACCATCAAAAGATGGTATTAGTAGGTCACAAACTTTTTCTCATTTTGATTCTTTTGGTAGCGTATTGTGCATGGTTCAATGCTTTTGTCTTTAGTGAAAAAAAATTCAAATATTTAAAAAGCTTTTTAAATACAGTCTCCCAGGTGTCTGTTGCAGCCTCAAGACCCTTTTCTTTCTTCTATTGTTCTCTTAATTGTTACTTCACAACAATTAGTTGGTTATTCACATGCAAATATATGCAAATGAAAAGGGACTCAATATATGAGATTTTTACTACTATTTAATTTCTACTTTGGGGTCTACTGATAAGATCTGCAAAACTGATTTTTTGTATCCTTACTCCTTGGAGGATAAAAGAGAAAGGGTAGTGTGAAAACAACCTAAATATCTCAAAAGCGCTGCCATTGTTAAGATTCTTGTTTAGCTTGGAAAGTCTTTTTAAATTATTTTTTACTTGTCTGCCTTGGTTTCACAGAAAATGTTGTGTAGAAGCTTCCATTATTTGTAACTAACTAGTTATTTCAGATCCAGAATGCCATTTGAAGTATTATTATCAATATGGAAATGGGCTCAGAAAGGAAAGAAGTAATCATCAGACAAATAAATGGAATTTGATTGACTGATTGATTGAAATCATTGTTTTAAAATATCACACAATGTTTATTAAATTAAATATTAAATAAATTAATTTAATAAATGAATCAAAATATTTATTAAGGTAAATATTAAGTATCATGAGCAAGGGAGGTCTGATGAATAAATTAAAAATACTTTTAAGCTTCTGAGAAACACCAGATTATTTGTAGGGTGGGAGGTGTGTTTGTAAATGGAATGATTACTATTTTCGTCCTTGTAATAAAGATGTCTGCAAAATTTGCTGTCTTACTCTTAAGGAAAGGGAACTTATTTTCCATCCTGTGGAATCTAAGCCTCCCTTAAGTGATGTGTCTGACCGATGAATATAGAAAAAGGGGCTTTCTGGTACTTTAAGGCTAGGTCAAAGGTGTTTTGTAGCTTTCATTGGTTTGAAAAAGCACTAATTTTAGGAACCCAGCTGTTCTTGCTATAAAGAAGTCCAACCAGACTGCAGACAGGGCCTCAAGAAATACAACCAAGTTACCCTGATAAAAAGACTAGGCTAAATTCTTAGCCAGCATCAGCACCAACTTGCTAGCCCTGTGAGTGAACCATCTTGGACCAGTCAAGCCACTCCAGTTAACGTCTCATGGAGTGGAGAGAAGACACCCAGTGAATCCCCTCCTGACTTCCTCATCCACAAAATCAGGATCCAAGTAGACTGTTGTTTTAAGCCACTACATTTTGAGATAGTTTGCCATACACCAACAGATAACAAGCACACTAGATACAGATCAAAAAGAACAAAGAAGAAAAAAAAGATACTGTCTCTGTAAAAGCAGTCATACTACTTGTACAATTTCCTTTGCCACGCTAAAGGGATCTATTCATGGACGGTTTAAAAACAGGAAGCAATTAAATCCAGTTTACAAATGCTAAAAAGAGCTTTTAATTGTTAAGGTTTCCTTCCTTGCATTTAACCTTGGCTCTTTTGGTCTCTATTCACCGGAGGATGCCCAGAGAGGGAAGAGCGCTCTGGTGAGGATAAATGTGCCGGCCAAGATTCCGGTGTCCTCTGTACAACCTACAGATGCCTCAGTGACTAATCTTCATCTGCAGATAATTCAGAAACAGGGCAGATCCCTCGGATTTGAAAATGGGAACTAAAACTCATCCATCTTCTCCTGATGGCTAAACAGGCTATTATTAGCAGGCCAGATGATTTAATAGGCCTGGGATGGAAAGGCACATGTTGATAATTAAACACTCCAGAGTTCCATTCCAAAGCAAGTGTCCTTTAACAGCATGACTAAGGTTTGTTTGCTTTTTAAACCCTTTTCTTCCACTTCCAAGACTCTGGAATGTGTTCAGGCATCAACATAAACTTTTTCGATGGCTAGAAATGATGTGTGTCAAACCAATGCTCTGTTGTTCGGATGACATGTTACATGGAATTACCTGTCCTGAACCAGCTTTATAAATGTATATATCTATGAATTCTAAAAAGACTGATCCACTCCTTCAGCAAATATGAATTGAGGTCAAATAGATAGTGGTAGAATGATAGCACTGTCTTTCAGAGCTGACTCTGCCTGGTGGCTGTTTGACCTTGAAAAAGTCAGAGCAACTTTGATAACTTAGTTTGATCACTTGAAAGTGAAGAATACTTGATTCTAAGTTTCCTTAAAGCACTAGAATGTGTTCATTCTACAAACTTTATCGTCAAAATGACTCATCTCTATTAAAAATATGTTTAGGCAGTAGTTGAATTAATAGGAAATTGATTGGTTTTGCTTTAAGCACGTGCATCAATATTCTTAGGCTTCTTTATTTCCCATATTACCCAAGATTACCATATTACTTAACATTTCCCATATTACCTAAGATTATTTTTAAATACTGCTATTTTATAATCATAAATAATAGTAAATATTTATTTTATTCATAACTACACCAAACATGAGCTGACAGTTTCACAAATGTAATCTGTTATATATATACTTAACGTGTACGTATATAAAAAAAAAGTTAGTCCCTCAGGTGTGTCCTACTCTTTGCAACCCTATGAACTGTAACCTGCCAGGCTCCTCTGTCCATGTGATTTCCCAGCCATGAATACAGGAGTGGGTAACCATTCCCTTCTCCAGGGGACCTTCCTGACCCAAGGATGGAGCCCAGGTCTCCTGCATTACAGGCAGATTCTTTACTGTCAGTACCAGCAGGGAAGCCCCAAGTATACATACATGTCTGTATATTTATATAAAAATACACATGTGTAAGTATACCTATATACCAGAAACAGTGCAAGAAAGAAGACTGTAAAATCAGCAAGCTCAGTGATAAAGGGACCTTCTGCAAGAGATGATGTTCTCATTGACCTCTTGGGGGATTCTTTTCCATCCTTATCTTGGAATAGGCTTCAGGGAAGAATTGAACTACAGTCGGGGGAAAAAAAATTAAAATGCTTTTCCAGAAAAATATCTTTCCTGCTCTTTGGAGATAAATACACTTGATTTTATTTTTGGTGTATTGTAGCTTTCCAGGGAAGGGATTTTATTTTTTAAGCTGGAAAATTGCCATCTTGACATTGCTGTCTGTTGTCTGTTTCTGAGTTACACACTCAAATGATTCCTTAATAGTAGACGTCCTTTGCCCTGAGAGTCACCTCTATGATATTTCAGTTAAATAAATGTAGCACAAGTCCATGATTCGTCTTCAAAAGGTATGCGTCTGAAGCGTGCCTTTTTCATCCTATTAGGGCTCAAGCTCATGCTGAGTAATTCTTTGGTGCTCCTCCCTACACATAACCATAAAGGGTTGAGCAAGCAGGAAAACTTGCAGAAGTGAAAGAGTCTTTAAGCCAATGTAGGAGTTTCCGAACATTTAGAACATATTTAATGGATTAAAGTGACCCTGATTGAGGTCAGCATCAGGAAAGAGTCGAAGCTGACAAGAAAGACATATCATAGTAGATGCTATTGTCCATATTTCTGTCATATCTCTTTGGCTCCTATTACAGACTGAATGTGTTCCCTGCAAATCCATATGTTGAAACTTTAACATTCAGTGTAGTGGTATTTGGACAGAGGTCTTTGGTTGGTAATGGGATTAGGTCATAAGTGTGGGTCCCTCAGGATGGATTAGTACTCTTTCAGTGAAAAGAGACATCTCTTTCTCTCTCACACTGAGGACATAAGGAGAAGTCAGTCATCTGCAACTCAAAGAGGAGATATTTCACCAGAAACTGAATTGATTGACACCTTAAAGTTCTCAGCAGTTAGAATCATGAGAAAATGAATTTTTGTTGTTTAAGACACCCAATCTACTCGGTAATGGCAGCCTAAGCAGACTAAGAGAGCTACTCTTTACCATTGCTTTGCATTCTTCCCCTAGTTTTGATATGTTTTGGTTTCCAATGGCTATTAGGCAGCTCCCTTCTTGGAGGACAGCACTTGGGAATTATCTTAACCCCACTCAGACCAAGACAACCCTATGATGTAACTTCCACTCCTGAGTTCTCCAGTATCAGGACTGGGTTAGCTTCTTATTTTAACATCTCATTCCCTATTCTACTTCCACTTCTTGACAGTTTACCCTAGGAACAGTTCCTTAATAAACCACAATCACAAGAATCCTGTTTCAGGATCTGCTTCTGGAGAAGCTGACCTAAGACACTTTCTATAAAAAGAAAAAATTTTCAAAAAAGGAATGTCTGTACTGTTGACCTGGCTACCAAGTGGCCTGTAGAGGTTAGACTATGGAGATAGCTTGAAATTCATGAAGAAATCCTTTCGTATCTTTACCTTTTGTGCTCAGTATCAATGTGGAAGCTCTGGGAGAGAGTTAGAGATTTCTTTTAACTCTAAAACAACCAAAGTGAATTGACTGCTCTAACAGATACCTCCTGGTGTGCCCACCCAGTCTGTAATCTGCAGTCTCTTCTCTTCTCACCTCTAGGGTTACAGAGGTGAATTGTTGCACTATCCATATTCCAACCACTCTGGCCTTCTTTCACCTTGAATGTATGCTTTATTTTTCAGTCACAGGGCTTTGCACATGCTGTTTACTCTTTCCCTCTTCCTGAAACTTTCTAATTGTTCACCCTTCTAAACCTAGCTCTAGATGTACAGCTCTTCCAGAATTTTATGTTTTGGAAAACATGGCCAAATGTATGAAAATAACTGAACTAATGAATCTGTGAAATGTGTTATGATTTGTATTGACCCTTATTTAAAAAAACCACTGATTAAGTTGCCTTATTCTACATATTTCAGTACCAACTCTATATCCCAGTTGGCATGGCTTCTGTGTTTGCTCATTGATTCTTTACTATCTGCTCCAACTCTCATCACCATTTGGTTATTAAAAGGGCTCTTTTGTCAGCCAGTGTCTTCTCTGTCCTCAAACTAGCATCATTAGTATCACCTAATAGTTTATTAGAAAAACAAATCCTTAGGCCTCATCTTAGACCTATTGGTTATTTAATAGAAACTCTGAGGACAGACCCATCATCCTGTGTTTTGGAAAATCCTTCCTGTCATTTTGATGCACATTAAATTTTGAGGATAATTGATCTAAATGTTATAGGACTTTGAATCTTAATATATAATGGCAAATTCTAGGAAAATGAAATGGAACATCCAAGATAAACAAGCAAACAACCTTTCCTCAAGATCTTGGCTATTGAAAATCATAAGTACCTTAGTTCTCAGATGGTTTGTATTAATTTGCTCACATGGCCACTAACAAAGCACTGCAAACTGGGTGCCTTAAAGAACAGAAATGTACTGTCTTTCCATTCTGGGGGCTGGAAGCTGTAAACTGAGGTGTTCTCAGTTGTCTCCTTCTACGGGCTGTGAGCAGGAATCTGTCTCATGCCCCTCTCCTAGCTTTTGGTGGTTTACTGATAATATTTGGCATTCCTTGGCTTGGGACAGCACAATTCAATCTTCATATAGTGTTTCTATGTCTATGTGTTTAAGTTTCACTTTTCAGAAGGATATAAGTGGTTTTGAATTAAGGCCAACACTAAGGATCTCATTTTAACTTCATTAGCCCGGTGAAGACCCTATCTCCAAATAATATCACATTGTGAAGTATTGGAGGTTAGAACTTCAACATATCTTTTTTTTTAATTGGGGGAGTGGCATCATTTAACCCACAACATGATTAAGTCTTTTTTTTTTTTTTTTAATGCCCACTGGGTTATATCCACTCTTCTACTGAGACAGTGGTGACTACAACTAAGTGCTTACGGGACAATCAGACAAGAGGAAAAATTTGAAAAAAAAATTAATTACTCTAGTAAAAATAGTTTTAGTAGAAGTAGAAAGATGAGGAACTTGGTTCAGCATAAACTCCAGGGCTTATTGTATTAGTCTGCTTGGCTACTATAACAAAATACCACAGACTGGGTGTTGTAAACAACAAAATTTATTTTCTTACAATGCTGGAGGTTGGAAATTTAAGGTCAGTGTGTCATCATGGTTGGGTTCTAGTGAGAATGCTCCCCTGTGTTGCAGGCAGCCTCTCTCTTACTGTGTACTCACACAACCTTTTGTGTACTACAGCACAGAGAGCAAGCTATCCAGCATCTCTTTTTACCAGGACACTAATTCTATGATGAGAACACCACCCTCATCTATTTCCAAAGGCCTCATCTCCAAATGCCATCACAAAAGGGGTTGGTTAGAGCTTCCATATATGAAATTTGAGAGGATACAAATATTTAATCTGTAACACTTACCCAGAGAGTTTCTGATTTGTTTCATCTAGGGTGGAGTGAATCCATCTGAATTTTTAGAAATTCACAAGAAATTGTGATGCACAGCTAGCTGTTCAAACCTTTGTCCTAGATCTTTATTTCCATGGAAAAGGCCAGTAATTACTGATATGTATTGCTAGGTAACACAGAAGAGGAAACGAAGCTAGTCAAAACTTTAGCATCTTGCTTCATCATCCTGATTGTCACGTGTATGTCTTGTCAGCCCCTCTCTTCTGTAAGCACCCAAGGAAAGTCACTCCATTTCTAATAGCCCTTTTCCAAATCCCCACAGAGGTGACTGCTTATTAAGTTCTTAACAAATATAAGGTGATTGGCCAAATAGAATCTTGGATTCTTTACTTCAACCCCTTTGCTTCAATAACTATACAAATAAAAAATCAATACATGCACATTATTAATTCTCTTCTGCAATAGAGAAATGCAAGGAACACATGTTGGAAATTTTATTGTGTCTGGCTAGGTAACAGGGGCAAGGAAAGGCAAACTCAGCCTCTATTTAGTAATTAGTCTCTCTACTCACTGTTTCTCTTTTATAATCTGGCTGCTTAATAAAAACTACTCATGTAACTGGCTGAAGTTTCTCTGAGTTGGATATATCCTTATACATCTGTGAGATACATTAGGGATCAACAGAGATGTCTTTCCCATACAGCTGCATCATAGGAGGGTTATAGAAGGCATTCTCAAACTCCTGTCCCGCCCATCACTTTCACCCTCTGTTGAAAAATGAAAGTATTTAGGATATCAAGAGCTTAGAAAATATGTTATAAAAACAATGATCTGAAAGTTGATCTCTCCTCCCCAATTCTCTTCCACAACCTCAGAGTAAAACCACTCACATGCTACTACATTCTGGAAAATAACAGTTTCCTATCTGTCCACCCATTACAGGATTTTTCTATTAAGCCCAGAACACACTGATTTGTTTGGAGAGATAAATTCCACCCCCAGCATTTCTTTAATAATCCCTTTATACTTTCTCCTTATCTCTCCTCTTGCTGCTATTGTTTGATAGTGCCACTTAAACAGGTCTTTCCACAAGGTTACTCAAATTAAGCATCAGCCAGCTCAATAAGCAGCTACAGAAAACCACTGACATTATCTAGCGAGATAAACATCCACACACCAAACTTTTGAGATTTCTTTATTTTTACCTTGATTGTCTCAGGGTAATGTTTTCCAAGACCACCTGACTTATTTTCTCTTGTGTTTTTAGATGCTAAATCTTCTGGTACTAAATAGACCATGGGACGCTGATAATTGGCTACATTTCACTGAACTTTGATAAAAGAAAATTTAGTGTTTACATGGTCTGTTCTTAGATTTGAGAGAATGAAACTCTACTTTCAGAGATTCATTTCTTTGAATTAAACAATAGCAGATAGGAAAGAAACAATGTTTCCTTTATCTTTGGTTCTCTAGGTAAGGCAAACACAAGACAATCTAAATAACAAGCAAGCAGAGAGTAACAGCAACAAAGAAGGCCTAAGTGAAAATTAGAACATCAGAGATGGTCCACTTCTGGGCAACTCAGATACCGGCTAGGAGCTCTGGATGCCCAAATGCTAAAGTGGGGTTGGGTACTACAAGGGGAAAATAAGATCCATAACAGGAATGTTACAGGTGGAGGTATCAAAGGTATTCTTAAGCTGCTTCATATTTAATCAAGGGCAAACCCTGCTCCAAGACAAGAATCCTCTCTTCTTTGTAAGAGTGAACTGAATACACACTTTAGATGCAGACATGTTTCTTTCCATTGTTCTTTTCATCAGTTCTTTCCATTGTTACTGGTGAAACTGAGATGATATTGAATGTCATTAAGTTCAATTTGATCATCTGTGAAGCGTTCATAATAACATACATCTAACAGTGTTGGTGGGAAAATCAAACAATGGACCCCATACCCGAAGGGCAGCAGCCAAGAGGAGTTACCCCACATCTGAGGTCAGGGGCAGCCGCCGGGAGGAGCTACCCCATGCCCCCATGCCAGAGGCCAGGGGCGGCGGCCGGGAGGACCAACCCCACATCCAAGGTGCAGTGGCTGCGCAGACTCAGGAGGGCCTAGAGGAGCTATCCCAGGTTGAAAGTCAGGAAGGGCGGTGGTGAGGAGATACCCCTCGTCCAAGGTAAGGAGCAGTGGCTGCGCTTTGCTGGAGCAGCCATGAAGAGATACTCCACACCCAAGGTGAGAGAAACCCAAGTAAGATGGTAGATGTTGCAAGAGGGCATCAGAGGGCAGACACACTGAAACCATACTCACAGAAAACTAGTCAATCTAATCACAATAGGACCACAGCCTTGTCTAACTCAATGAAACTAAGCCATGCCCATGGGGCAACCCACACGGCCGGGTCATGGTGGAGAGATCTAACAGAATGTGGTCCCCTGGAAAAACGAATGGCAAACCACTTTAGTATTCTTGCCTTGAGAACCCCATGAACAGTATGAAAAGGCAAAATGATAGGATACTGAAAGAGGAACTCCCCAGGTCAGTAGGGGCCCAATACCCTACTGGAGATCAGTGGAGAAATAACTTCAGAAAGAATGAAGGGACGGAGCCAAAGCAAAAACAATACCCAGCTGTGGATGTGACTGGTGATAGAAGCAAGGTCCGATGCTATAAAGAGC
>NW_011494708.1:1230839-1232082 GCF_000754665.1 Bison bison bison | reverse complement strand
CAAGGCAAATTGGAAGTGGTCAAACAAGAGATGGCAAGAGTGAATGTCGACATTCTAGGAATCAGTGAACTAAAATGGACTGGAATGGGTGAATTTAACTCAGATGACCATTATATCTACTACTGCGGGCAGGAATCCCTCAGAAGAAATGGAGTAGCCATCATGGTCAACAAAAGAGTCTGAAATACAGTACTTGGATGCAATCTCAAAAATGAAAGAATGATCTCTGTTCGTTTCCAAGGCAAACCATGCAATATCACAGTAATCCAAGTCTATGCCCCAACCAGTAATGCTGAAGAAGCTGAAGTTGAATGGTTCTATGAAGACCTACAAGAACTTTTAGAAATAACACCCAAAAAGATGTCCTTTTCATGATAGGGGATTGGAATGCAAAAGTAGGACGTCAAGAAACACCTGGAATAACAGGCAAATTTGGCCTTGGAATACAGAATGAAGCAGGGCAAAGACTAATAGAGTTTTGCCAAGAAAATGCACTGGCCATAGCAAACACCCTTTTCCAACAACACGAGAAAAGACTACCCATGGACATCACCAGGTGGTCAACACCGAAATCAGATTGATTATATTCTTTGCAGCCAACAATGGAGAAGCTCTATACAGTCAACAAAAACAAGACCAGGATCTGACTGTGGCTCAGATCATGAACTCCTTATTACCAAATTCAGACTGAAATTGAAAAAAGTAGGGAAAATAGTAGACCATTCAGGTATTACCTAAATCAAATCCCTTATGATTATCATTGGAAGTGAGAAATAGATTTAAAGGCCTGGATCTGATAGATAGAGTGCCTGATGAACTATGGAATGAGGTTCATGACACTGAACAGGAGACAGGGATCAAGACCATCCCCATGGAAAAGAAATGCAAAAAAGCAAAATGGCTGTCTGGGGAGGCCTTACAAATAGCTGTGAAAAGAAGAGAAGCAAAAAGCAAAGGAGAAAAGGAAAGATATAAGCATCTGAATGCAGAATTCCAAAGAATAGCAAGAAGAGATAAGAAAGCCTTCTTCAGCAATCAATGCAAAGAAATAGAGGAAAACAACAGAATGGGAAAGACTAGAGATCTCTTCAAGAAAATTAGAGATACCAAGGGGACATTTCATGCAAAGATGGGCTCGATAAAGGACAGAAATGGTATGGACCTAACAGAAGCAGAAGATATTAAGAAGAGATGGCAAGAATACACAGAAGAACTCTACAAAAAAGATCTTCATGACCCAGAA
>NW_011494708.1:1229576-1230272 GCF_000754665.1 Bison bison bison | reverse complement strand
ATCCTGGAATGTGAAGTCAAGTGGGCCTTAGAGCATCACTATGAACAAAGCTAGTGGAGGTGATGGAATTCCAGTTGAGCTATTTCAAATCCTGAAAGATGATGCTGTGAAAGTGCTGCACTCAATATGCCAACAAATTTGGAAAACTCAGCAGTGGCCACAGGACTGGAAAAGGTCACTTTTCATTCCAATCCCAAAGAAAGGCAATGCCAAAGAATGCTCAAACTACCCCACAATTGCACTCATCTCACATGCTAGTAAAGTAATGCTCAAAATTCTCCAGGCCAGGCTTCAGCAATATGTGAACCACGAACTTCCTGATGTTCAAGCTGGTTTTAGAAAAGGCAGAGGAACCAGAGATCAAATTGCCAAGATCCGCTGGATCATCAAAAAAGCAAGAGAGTTCCAGAAAAACATCTATTTCTGCTTTATTGACTATGCCAAAGCCTTTGAGTGTGTGGATCACAATAAACTGTGGAAAATTCTGAAAGAGATGGGAATACCAGACCACCTGATCTGCCTCTTGAGAAACCTGTATGCAGGTCAGGAAGCAACAGTTAGAACTGGACATGGAAAAACAGACTGGTTCCAAATAAGAAAAGGAGTATATCAAGGCTGTATATTGTTACCCTGTTTATTTAACTTATATGCAGAGTACATCATGAGAAACGCTGGACTGGAAGAAACACAAGCTGG
>NW_011494708.1:1229056-1229476 GCF_000754665.1 Bison bison bison | reverse complement strand
CTCATCTCACATGCTAGTAAAGTAATGCTCAAAATTCTCCAGGCCAGGCTTCAGCAATATGTGAACCACGAACTTCCTGATGTTCAAGCTGGTTTTAGAAAAGGCAGAGGAACCAGAGATCAAATTGCCAAGATCCGCTGGATCATCAAAAAAGCAAGAGAGTTCCAGAAAAACATCTATTTCTGCTTTATTGACTATGCCAAAGCCTTTGAGTGTGTGGATCACAATAAACTGTGGAAAATTCTGAAAGAGATGGGAATACCAGACCACCTGATCTGCCTCTTGAGAAACCTGTATGCAGGTCAGGAAGCAACAGTTAGAACTGGACATGGAAAAACAGACTGGTTCCAAATAAGAAAAGGAGTATATCAAGGCTGTATATTGTTACCCTGTTTATTTAACTTATATGCAGAGTACATC
>NW_011494708.1:1227530-1228907 GCF_000754665.1 Bison bison bison | reverse complement strand
ACAGAGGATGAGATGGCTGGATGGCATCACTGACTCGATGGACATGGGTCTGGGTGAACTCTGGGAGTTGGTGATGGACAGGGAGGCCTGGCATGCTGCAAGTCATGGGGTCACAGAGAGTCAGACACGACTGAGTGACTGAACTGAACTGAATATTTATAAAGTATCTTACTTGTGCAGTTCAATTCGGTTTAGTCCAGTCGCTCAGTCATTTCCGACTCTTTGCAACCCCATGAATTGCAGCACGCCAGGCCTCCGTGTCCATCACCAACTCCTGGAGTTCACCCAGACTCACATCCATCGAGTCAGTGATGCCATCCAGCCATCTCATCCTCTGTCGTCCCCTTCTCCTCCTGCCCCAATCTCTCCCAGCATCAGAGTCTTTTCCAATGAGTCAACTCTTCGCATGATGTGGCCAAAATACTGAAGTTTCAGCTTTAGCATCATTCCTTCCAATGAACATCCAGGATTGATCTACTTTAGAATGGACTTTTTGGATCTCCTTGCAATCCAAGGGACTCTGAAGAGTCTTCTCCAACACCACAGTTCAAAAGCACACCTTACTTGTACAGTGACTACCTAAATACTAGACTGCATCCAGCACAGCAACCCCACCTTGACCTCACATACAATTTAACTTTTCCTTTTCTGCCTTGGGAACATGTATCATTTTGGCAGAGAATAATACAAATTGTACAAGAATCACCTGACAAGTGGTAGCTGATTTTTCTTTTTAGTGGTGCAATCTGGTTTTATTAACACATTTGATTCAAGTAACACATCTTTGCTTCCTGATGGCCAGGTAGGACACTAATAAGGCTCCAGATATTCAGATTCCAGAAAGTCCAACCACTCACAAAGCTTGGGATCTAAGAGAGACCTTGGGCATTTATGGAGTTCTGCTTTTTTTCTTTTACTCTGTGTTTCCCACACCCCTCAAAGGTCATAAGAAATCGTAAGATTGGGCTTTGAATATGTGGGACTGGTGGTTTTCAACAAGAACATCTTTAACATGGAAAACTACTAAGTGTCCCAAAGACACTTAGAAAATGCATTAGAAGAAAAACAGAGACCCCTGGTTTCATACCAATCCCAAAGAAAGGCAATGCCAAAGAATGCTCAAACTACCACACAACTGCACTCATCTCACATGCTAGTAAAGTAATGCTCAAAATTCTCCAAGCCAGGCTTCAGCAATATGTGAACCACGAACTTCCTGATGTTCAAGCTGGTTTTAGAAAAGGCAGAGGAACCAGAGATCAAATTGCCAAGATCCGCTGGATCATGGAAAAAGCAAGAGAGTTTCAGAAAAACATCTATTTCTGCTTTATTGACTATGCCAAAGCCTTTGAGTGTGTGGATCACAATAAACTGTGT
>NW_011494708.1:1205367-1227181 GCF_000754665.1 Bison bison bison | reverse complement strand
TATTCAAAAGCAGAGATATTACTTTGCCAACAAAGGTCCATCTAGTCAAGGCTATGGTTTTTCCTGTGGTCATGTATGGATGTGAGAGTTGGACTGTGAAGAAGGCTGAGCGCCGAAGAATTGATGCTTTTGAACTGTGGTGTTGGAGAAGACTCTTGAGAGTCCTTGGACTGCAAGGAGATCCAACCAGTCCATTCTGAAGGAGATCAGCCCTGAGATTTCTTTGGAGGGAATGATGCTAAAGCTGAAACTCCAGTATTTTGGCCACCTCATGCGAAGAGTTGACTCATTGGAAAAGACTCTGATGCTGGGAGGGATTGGAGGCAAGAGGAGAAGGGGACGACAGAGGATGAAATGGCTGGACGGCATCACTGACTTGATGGACATGAGTCTGTGTGAACTCCGGGAGTTGGTGATAGACAGGGAGGCCTGGCGTGCTGCGATTCATGGGGTCGCAAAGAGTCAGACACGACTGAATGACTGATCTGATCTGATAATAGAAAATGATAATTTTTATTATTATAATATACAATATGCTAATATGTTATATATGCAAGTATATAATATATACTCAATTATAGTCTACCATTTTATGTTAATACTATTATTTGATATTTTATTATTATGTAATAAATACATATTACTCTGGGCTTCCCTGGTAGCTCAGCTAGTAAAGAATCCACCTGCAATGCAGGAGACACTGGTTTGTTTCCTGAGTTGGTAAGATCTCCTGCAGAAAGGATAGGCTACCCACTCCAGTACTCTTGGGCTTCCCTGGTGGCTCAGTAGGTGAAGAATCCACCTGCAATGCAGAACTCCTGGGTTCGATACCTGGGTTGGGAAGATCCCCTGGAGAGCATGGCAACCCACTATACGTACTATATATCCTTTTGAATTACATAGTAAGATGCTCTTCATAATAGTTGGCAGAAAATGTGGAGAAAATGCAAAATCAGTAGTGACAACCTATTCATGAGGAATCAGTTTGCAAGTAATGTGCAATTCAAGGAGCAATAAAGAAGTAGGCTCTGTGTGTGTGTGTGTGTGTGTGTGTGTGTGTGTATGCAAATAAGGGCAAGGAGAAGAAAGGAGATAGAAGAAAGAAGAGAGCAAGCTCCGAAGGCTTCCAGTTGCTAAGGATCAATCCATGTGCCTTCTGAAACCCTCCAGGGTGACTGTCTAGGTGAGAGCAGAGAATATTTTCTTTGTATCTTTCAATTGCTGCCTTTGTAGATATAAATAAGAATATCGATCACTGAAAGGTGATAATGGTTTCTCAGCCAAAATGTTATTTCTTGTTAGAATTCAGTTCCCTGTTGCCTGATTTTTATGTCACTCTCCTCAAGTCTTCAATCTTCTTCAGACATGGTCAACGTACTGGCAGGTCCGAGGAAGATGTGGTGTATGGGACATTCTTAAATCAGAGCCAGCCTGGCCATGGCTTATGGTGCTAGGTTCACCATAAGCTAGAATCTGAATTCTCAACCCCCTCCTGCTTGCTACTCTTGATATAAAAGTATAAGCTTGATTTTTAGTTCCTGACAAGAGTGGAAACGAGAATACTGCTCTCCCCTCCCCTGAAGTGCTGTCTGATAGTACCAAATACAAAGCAGAGAAGCATCTAAACACACAAAGCAATTCTAAAAATGTGGAGAGTCTCAAGGTCATAGTAAGTATTTTTAACTGATAAGAGGAGCAAAGGGCAAGCTAAGGTGGACAAAATCCAGTGCCACCCACATACAAAGAATAAAAATACGAATTAAGAGTAAAAACTCAACATAAAAGATAAATAGCAACATGGACCATCCAAAAGGGTTTGCTGACCTAGAAAACAGAGTTTGGGATATCACCAGAGGAACACAGAAAGAAACTGAGAGATGAAAAAGAAAAAAGAGTTGGAGGATATGGAGAATAGAATTAGCAGTTTTAACTTTTTATATGATTCCTTAAAGGTAAGAAAGCTCATAAATGAAGGAGAAAATGTATTTTAAGAAATGAGACCTGAGAATTTATTAGAGTTAGTGGATAATGAAAGACCTCAATTTGAAAGGGATTATAGAGTGCCAAATAATTAGATTTAAAAAAAACCTATGTATAGACATCTTGTGGTGAATGCCAAGAATTAAAAAATGGCAAAAATAAAATATACTAAAACTCTCTAGATAAAAAAAAATCATTGAACATTAAGTTTTTCAATAGCAAAACAAGGAAAGATAATGAGGTAATATCTTCAAACTGCTGAAAAAAAATTAAACTTAAAATTTTTAATAAGCTAAAATTTATTTAAATATGCATAAGCAAAGCTATTTTCATTCTTATTAAGTTTAGCCCACATAATCCTCTCTGAGAATATTTTTGGGGAAAATACCTGGATAAGAAGAGAAATCTTAGAGGAGAAAGATATAGATATATAAATAGATAGACAGGTAGATATAATATGTAAATAACATTAGGGATGTAAGTAGTTCAATTAGGGATGTAAGTAAGTAGTTTATTCAAGTTTATTGTCCAAAGAAGAAAGGACTCTATAGAGGAAGATATAATTATTAGAAAGTATGCTGCTGCTGCTCCTGCTGCTAAGTTGTTTCAGTTGTGTCCGACTCTGTGCGACACCATAGACGGCAGCCCACCAGACTCCCCTGTCCCTGGGATTCTCCAGGCAAGAACACTGGAATGGGTTGCCATTTCCTCATGACAGTGAAAAGTGAAAGTGAGTCACTCAGTCACGTCCGACTCTTCGCGACCCCATGGACTGCAGCCCACCAGGCTCCTCCGTCCATGGAAAGTATAAATTAGTATATTAATGGATATTTATGTTAGGCATACTTGGAGATTAAAAATACAGTGTATATAAAAAAGAAATCATAAAAGAGATTAAAACATACCATAATTATTATAGCACTTAGTGATAAAGTTAGTGCATTTTAAAGAGGGATATTCATATGCACCCAATGGAAAAAGTTGGGAAAAATCAAACAAAAGAAGAAACAAGAGTAGCTGATCATAATCTAAGTAAGATCTAGAGAATAGCGTGAACATGTAACCTCCATGAGGGCAAGGGTTTTAGTCTGCTTTATTCACTGCTACCAATATATCAGAGTGCCTGTAAGAGACTAGCACATTTAAGGCACATATTTAATAAATGAATGGATAAGTAAACTCCAACAACACAATATTTTCCAAAATGAATTTTCTTGAAAGGATTCCTATGATAGAGATTATCTTTGGCAAAAATGATCTAGGAAAAATATAAAAGCAAATATACAAATCAACAAAACATAGAATGAAAAAAATATTGTGTGTATATATATACAAAAAAGTTTCGGCAGTAATAAAAAAATTAGTATAACAGCTTTACACTAAAATAGTTGAAAACCTAGAAAGAAGAGAGATATTTGTATAGAATCATAAAAAAAGCCAGAATTGAAGCAAGGAGAATAAAAATCTGAGTAGACTTATGACCATTAGAGAAATTGAAATGGTAATTTCAGGTTCTCCTCCAAAGACACCTGAGTTTCAAATAGCTTCATAACTGAGTTCTTCCATACTATCAAGAGATAGATATTTCCTGTCTTCTAAAAGGCTTTCAGAAAACTAAAAACAGAGAGAAAGAAAGACACCCAAGTTTTTATGAGACTAGTATAATATTGATTTTCAAGTTGGATAAGTAGAATACAAAATAAAGCATTTATAAATACATTTTGTCTTTTACCATATAAAGAACTAATCATACAATGATTTTAATGGGTACAAAAATCATTTATTTAATTTCAATGTCTATTTTTTACATAGACTCAGAAAATCACTTGTAGAATGAGTGTGTCTGACTTGTTGCAACCCCATGGGCTGTAGCCTACCATGCCCTCTGTCCATGGGCTTCCACAGGCAAGAATACTGGACTGGGTAGGCATTCCCTTATCCAGGGGATCTTTCTGACCCAGGAATCCATCCTGGGTCTCTTGCATTATAGGCAGATTTTTTACCATCTGAGCCACCAGGGAAGCCCAGTCCCTAACTTAATGAAAACCTTATTACTAAAACCCACAATTTATTTAGTGGAAAAACTTGAGTCATATTTCTTTAGGTTTATGAATAAAATAATAATGTTTATAGCCACTCTTGTTAACATAGTACTGGATTTCCTGATTTATACTATGAGAAAGAACTAATGTAAAGATTAGAAAATTATAAACGCAATTTAAGATTTAGGTAAGATAATCCATGTAGGAAATGCAATATGCAGTCTGTTAGGTTACCTGATAAAAGATCAATTTATAAAAGTTAATTGTGCCCCCTATTAATCAATAATATTTGTCTAGAAAGTACTATTCAATATATAACATTAAAATATTAATAAAACCCAATGAAATATATCCAGAATAATCTGACAAAGAATGCAAAATACTTTTACAAAGCAAAAATTTAAAGTTATTAATTGACCTAAAAGAAAAAAATCTAAAACATGTAGAAAGATTGGTGTAAGCTATTGGGTGACTGAAATTCATGTCTAAAGGGTCAGTTCCAAATTTTATCAATTGATTTAATATAATCCTAAAAAATTCAGCTTAATATTTTGAAAAAACTGAAACATTATTCCAAATTTAAAAGAAAGATGAGAGCTCTACATAGACTGTATTAAAAAGAATAGCAATAAGAGAAAATTCTTTCTGGAAAATTACATTGTAAAGCAATCATAAAAAAAGAGGAGGGGAAATAAAAATATATAAATATTGTGATAAAATAGAAATCTAGGGAAAAGAGCTTAAAATAAATACAATTTATATATTACAATTTGATTTAAATCATTGAGGAAGGAAAACTGGTTCAGTTTATAGAAAATAAAAAGAAACCTTGATCCCTTGCTTACACAATATAAAAAAACACCCTCTACTCTGTATCACATGCGGATTATGCACTCAAATGTGAAAGAAAAATCTATAAAGCTCTTAGATAAAAAATAGGAGATATATTTGTCTCTAGTGGTGATAAAGACCTTCCCAACAAGACAGCAAAAGCAAAACATAAGAAGAAAAATAGGTAATTGTGACTACTTAAAAATAAAGAATATCTTCTTAAGGAAACAACTGATAAGGTTGATGATAGATAGTAGACTGGGAAAATTACTCCCAACATCAAAAAACAACATAGGATTAATATTGAATGTAAAAGAAACTCCTGCAAGCCAAGGAGAAAAGATAAGAAAAAAAATAACTGATTAAAAAAAAAGTTAAAAGATGCAAATAAGGAGTTAATAGAAAATAAAATCAATAAATCATTACTGTTAGCAATAGTATTAAAGTCCTTCCTACTATTATTAAGACTATTTGTGTGGAGAAGCAAAAGACCTCAAGGGAATGTAGTGTAGTAGTTTTGAGAATGGAACTGCGCTATACATTGATGGCATAGAACTGTCCCCAGAGCTGTGCAGACTACTTTGGAATTTCTGTGCATTTGAAGGCCCGTACTCCTCTCCACAGAGCTAGAACTGAATAACAGGAAAGTGACAGATGATACTTAATAACCAAGAAGATGATCCTGATGGCCATTTGGGAGCATTTTCTGTGCTTTCCAGAAAAGGTCAGTTAAAGGAATGGGAAAGGTTCTTAAGAAACATGTTTAGAGGCATTGCAATAAACTATAGGGGAAAAAAACAAATGAATGTCATTTGGTGCTATTGTAAACTAACTTTTTTATATATTAGGTTTAGTCTGGGAAATCTGAAGTCTACTAGCTGCTGCTGCTACTGCTGCTAAGTCGCTTCAGTCATGTCCAACTCTGTGCGAACCCATGGACAGCAGCTCACCGGGCTCCTCTGTCCCTGGGATTCTCCAGGCAAGAACACTGGAGTGGGTTGCCATTGCCTTCTCCCCTACTAGTGCTAGATGTTAGTTACTGGATACTTAATGCTAATGCTATAAAGTAGAATAGAGTATGGACTCCATCCTCTGAGGATTGGAAACTTTCTTGTTTCTTTAAAAGAAATTATCATTATACTTTTAAGTTAACTAAAGTCACAGTAATGAACTAACAATGCTATCATCAGTAGCTATAAATATTACTGTCTGATGGTAATAAAAATAATGAATCACAGGCAAATTAAAAAAAAAAAGACTTCAAGTTTTGGGCTGGCAAAAGGGTAAAGGAAATGTTTACCTTAAGAATTAAATTAATTCATTTATATTTTGGGCTTGTGTTTTAGGCATTTATTCTCTTTTATGGCTAATTTTCAGATTTCTGGTATTCCAGAGCTAACAAGGACCTTAAGTTACCCCGTCCTCACTCACTAATGATACATTTAAGTATTGAAATGGATTATAATTTATTATGGGCTTCCCTAATTTATTATGGACTTCCCTTTGTGGCTCAGCTGGTAAAGAATCCGCCTGCAATGCGAGAGACCTGGGTTCGATCCCTGGGTTGGGAAAATCCCCTGGAGAAGGGAAAGGTTACCCAAGCCACTATTGTGTCTTAGAGAATTCCATGGACTGTATAGTCAAAGGGGTCACAAAGAGTTGGACATGACTGAATGACTTTCACTCATAGCTCAGTTGGTAAAGCATCCACCTGCAATCCAGGAGACCCCAGTTGGTTTCCTGGGTTGGGAAGATCCCCTGGAGAAGGGATAGGCTACCCACTCCAGTATTCTTGGGCTTCCCTTGTAGCTCAGCTGGTAAAGAACTCACCTGCAATGTGGGAGACCTGGGTTGGATCCCTCGGTTGGGAAGATCCCCTGGAGAAGGGAAAGACTACCCACTCCAGTATTCTGGCCTGGAGAATTCCATAGACTGTATAGTCCATGGGGTCGCAGAGAATCGGAGGTGACTGAGTGACTTTCACTTTCACTAATTTATTATATTAATATAAAATATAACTCGTCCAAATCCCAGCTGTCTATTTTTATAGAAGTTTACAAGCTGATCTTAAAATTCATATAGAAATGCAAGGCACCTGGAAGAGCCAGACAATCTTGAAAGACCAAAGTTAAAGAACTCACCCTTTCCAATTTCAAACCTTAGTGTAGTACTAACATACCGGTAGATATATAGTTCAATGAAATAGAATTGAGAGTTCAGAAATAAAGCCATGCACATTTGCTTGATTGATTTTTGAGAGAGGTACCAAGATAATTCAATAGAGAGAGAATAGTGTTTCAGTGATGTGAAACAATTAGATACCTACATGCAAAATAATAAAATTGAACACATACTTCACATCATATACACAAAATTAACTCAAAATGGATCATAAACCTAAATATAAGGGCTAAGACTATAAAAATCACAGAAGAAATCTTAAAAGTAAGGTTTTGTAACCTTGGACTGGACATGGTACCCAAAGCACAAATGAATAAAAACTAAATTGAATTAAAAAAAATTTGTTCTGATACCATTAAGAGTCTGAAAAGACAATTCACAGAACAGGAGAAAAAAAATTTGGAAATCATATTTCCAATAAGAGACTTTTATCCAGAATATAAAGTACCCTTATAATTTAATAATAAAAAGACAACCCAATTTAAAAAAATGGCAGAATACTTTTCTAAGACATTGGAAGCATTGCACATTTTTGGTAGAAATGCAGTCACTTTGCCAAAGAGTTTGGTAGTTTTTAAAAGTTAAACATAAGTATACAGTACGACTTAGCAATTCTACTTCTAACATACACCAAATCAAAAGAAAATCAAAAGCAACACAACACTTGTATAGTTCACAGCAGCATTGTTTATACTTATCAAAAAAATTAAAACAAACCTGGTGTTTATCTACTGATGGATGGATATACAGAATGTGGTTTATTCACACAGTAAAATATTTATTTACTCAGCAAACATAGGAATGAAGTATAAATACATGCTACAACATGGATAAACCCTGAAAACATCATACTAAATGAAAGAGGATAGTCACACATGTAGTATATTGTACGATTTCATTTATACGAGATGTCCAGAAAAGACAAATTTATGGAGCCAGATGGTAAATTAGTGACTGCTTAGAGCTGAGGATTGGAGTGGGGGATGGGGAGTGACTGCTAGTGAGTACGAGGTCTTGTTTCGGAGTGATGAAAATATTCTAGAGGTAGACTTTAGCAAGGGCTTCACTGTGATTACCTTATAAACCTATGAATGATATATTTTAAATGAATTTTATGGTATGTGAATTGTATCTCAATAAAACTGTTTTTAAATGTGTAACTCATCCTTTTAAATTGCGTATATCATTTGAAGACCTGATTTCATCATTTAATATATTTTCTATCCCTCCCAATTAATGTTGATTGCAAATATGATATATATGCCATCGAAATCTTCCAATCATTGACAAAAAATGCAAACCAGAATAAAGACATTAGTATCTTTTCACTACACTGGTATTAATCACTAATTCTTGCCCATGTTCACTCCATAAGGTAAATCGTTCATTCACTTATTTATGAGCACCTATTATAAGAGAGGCATTGTATTAAATGATGAGTATAAAAGGACATGAAGTGCCTGCTCCCTGCCCTTTAAGAGAAAACAGCCTCTAATGTGAGTGAGACAAATAAAAGATAAGTCTCAGAAGAGTTGAAAATGTGAGGATGTCTTTGGCTGTAATCAATAGAAATCAGCTCTAGTTAATTTAATTAAAGTTTCTGTGAAGGCTGTGGAGTTGCTCACAGTACTAAAAGGGAATCTGAGTAACTAAGGCTTCTAAATGGATAGGAGCCAGAGGGACTCCTTGATAACAGTCAGGGGCCAGTCAGTGGTTTTGTCAGGTCGCCAGCGCTGGTGTTAATCAGCTCTAACCATTCTCCATCCCCATGGCTCTCCACTCAAGATCTCAGTTTCCAAGAGAGCAAGCTCAGTTGGACTAGCTTTATCTCAACTCGCCAGTTCGCTAGGGGAAAGCAGGGCATTCTGGATGGCAAACCACCCAAGAATTCGTATCACTCAGAAAAGAAAATTAGAAAAAGAGGGCATGAATTTTGAGCAGGCAAAAAAAAAAAAAAAAACAAAAACCTAGAAGTGACCACTAAAATAACTCTATATCAGGAGAATGTAGAAGTATATAATATTAGCACTGGAATAGCCCTGAGGGATTTAGGAGTTTTTCTGTTGGAAGTGGTGCTTTAATGGAAATATGAAAACAAATTATCTGTGTGAAGTATGTAGCAGGAAGCTAGGGTGGGAAATCAAGAGACATTTTACATGAATGAAATAATATGTGTTGAAATCCACACAGGTTTAAAAATCCACGAGTTGTTGAAAGAATTGGAAATTACTTTTTCAATAGGGGATATGAATACCGCTAAGTAAAGGAGGAGGAAATGGCAACCCACTCCAGGATTCTTGCCTGCAAAACCCCATGGACAGAGGACCCAGGCTGACTACACTGGGGTTGCACGGGGTCCACGGGGTTGCAAAAAGTCAGATACAACTAAGCGCACACACTCACACAAGGACGTTAGGCTGTGAAACTCTCATGTCTCACTGGGATGGAGTCTGACGTTTATCTTGGAATGCAGGAGACTCAACTAGAACCCCCAAGCAGGTAAGTGATATGACTAGATCTGCAATTTAAAAATTCTGGCTATTGTGTCTAGAGTGATTTGCGGGCTGAAAGAGGCAGGAAGACTGGTGAGGAGGTTTCTTTAAGGCTCTAGTTGATACTTGGAAAGAAGATGCATTAGAGGGTAGTGATAAAGATGTAAAAAGGGCTATGCACAAGAGATGCATAGAATCAAGAAGTCGAGGGCTAGGTGAGTAACTGGATATGGGTTTGGGAGGGAGACGGGAGTCCAGACTGTCACCTTGATTTCAGCTCTAGGGGACTACTTGAATTTCTCAGGAAGACTTTCCACTGTTAGGTTTATTTGAGTAGCTCTTTAGGATCCCTTGTTTGTGACTGTCCTGTCTTTTAGATGACAATATGGAGACTGCAAGTCCCTCACATATATCTTTGGCACTAATGTTCTAGGAATCCCTATTCTGGTCCTATCATATTTGTTTCAGAGCCTTTAGAGTCCTTGGGGGTTAAAGCCTCAACCATCTTGTTTCCTCTGACACAATGGTTTTTTGTAGAGGCTTTGCTGTTTTAGTACCTGAGGTAAATCTAAAAGATGCTGTGGCTTGGTTGTTCATGCAGCCTGAAACATTTTTTTCAAAGGCAAGATAGAAGACTCTCAGTGCAATGCCAACAAAGCTTATTCCTTTGGACAGTGCAGTGTGCCTGGCTGTGCTGGCAGTGTGGTATAACTCTGGGTTGCTGCCAACAGGATGAAATTCAAACTGGCCATTCGGAACTGAAAGGTTCTCTCTTGCAGTACGAATCCACTGATCCAGGAGTGCAATTTTAACTTTCTAATCAATTCAAGCAAATGACCTTTCATCAAATGGAATCACCAGGTTAGAGGGGACGCTGAGAAGTCGCTTAGTCTATGCCATCTGCATTCAGGCAAGACTTAACATGAGTCCATGGAAAAAGGTAAATGTTTAGGTTGTTCATAAGACATCCACTGGAGCAGTCCCTAAGGTGTCAGTGTTCTGAGTCTTGTAAAGCCAGGAAGGCTTTCTAAGGATGACACATGGTTTTCCCCGGTCTCGAGCCATTTTCCTCTTGTTCTGGACTCATTAGAAGTAAGGGAATCTGCTTCTTGTCGCTCACACACTTCTTCATATACTTGAGAACTATTATTAATTCCTTATTCAGCCTTCCTTTCTGTGGGCTAAATAAACTCTTTTAGCCTTTCCTCAGAGGGGATATTAGTCAAACCTTTCATCATTTTAGTTGCTGTCTTCTGGACTGCCTCCAAATTTTCCATAGCACATTTTATCTGGAAGAGCTGAAATGGAATGCAGTTGGGTAAAATCTTCATTAATTCAGATCCTTCCAATTTGAAATTTGTGATAATTCAGACAGGGATTTGCATAACCAACCCTCCCTTGATTGTGCAAGTTCAAGGCAAAACAAATCAGAAGGAGGAGGAGAAACTGTGGAAAATACTCAGATTCTCCTGGGAGCTGTTTTTTTTCCCAAGTGTGTCAAGTGGACCTTCCCACCAAGCCACCTGTAGGCCAAGTGTTACCTGGACACATAGGCAAGTTCCCTAAAGACACCCACCAAGCTGCAGAGCAAGGGTAGATTGAATTGTTGTCCCTGTGGCTGTGTATTCTCTCTCCTGTGAATGTGCTTATTGGGCTAAAAGGCTTAAATTTATCAGTCTGATGCTGTTCCAAAATTCTAGGCTATAAATCACCATATTTTCTGTAAGTATTCTAAAATAACACAATTATATTTCAATTTGGTATTGGGCTTTTAACCAACTCCGGGTAGCTATTCTTTATGAATCTCTATGATAATTCTTATTTTGTGTGCAAAGATTGAACTAATCCACATTTAATTCCAAAATAGGTTCACCTTGCAAGTCCAAGCTATTCATCCATTTACTCACTGAATGAATATCTATTTCATCTACTGTGTGCCCAGGCATAACTGTATTAGCTATTTTCAAAGAAAAGTAAGTAGCCCGTCCTCACGGCCTTTTTTCCTGGGAGTGAATATTATAATATAGGTATCAAGAAGAGTCATTGAGAAGAAGAGGATGAGCGAAAACAAGTGATCTCTGGAGAGGCCATGGAAAGCTATAGGACAAAGGGATCTTCTGGAGAGGTGAGTTTATCTCAAAAGAGGAACAAGGCTTTTCCAAATGGACAATGCAGAGCTTGTACAATGTCACAAAAGTCTAAATTTTTCATTGTATTGAGGCAGTTTAATTAGATTATACTTATGGATATTATAGTTACTGAGTAATTTTGCTATGAAAATTCTGAAAAGGCAGTCTTGCTTCCCTTGGTGTGTGCATCTTAATGGTTTTGAAGAGGGAAAAGAATCCATGCTTGATTCCAGAACATACTAAGACATCAGCTATATTAAATGAAGTATACACCAAAGTATCTTTGTTAATTGGTGACAATGGGTGGATTGAAGGAGGCAGTTCAGATGTCCAGCAAGAACGTGTTTCCTAAGATGCAGAATTTAACCCTCTGTACTGAGTAGGGCTAGAAAACCCTGGGTGTTACAAAATAGAGACAAACCCTTTTCTCTGGGTTTATTTGAAAGAGATAAAGTTTCTCTCTAGATAGGGAGACACCAAGAGAACCCAGAATCAGCTGATCCGTAACGGGCCCAGGTCTTTATCCTAAATTTAACTGTCAGGAAACTTAGGGAGCCTAAGAGTCCAGAAGTCTCTCTCTAAAAGAAATAATGAAGATTGTGGGGAAAAGATTCCAGTTGGACATAATCTGTCCCATTGTCCATAGTCTGGTTATGAGTTTCTAGAAAACCAGCACAACTCCTTAATCTAATCAAGTGCATTGTAGCTCTCTGTTCATTTGAGAATCACTGGAGAGAGCCTTAGGAATATTACAAGGTAAGGGGCCAAATCAGTGAAATTTAGAACGTAATTCTCTCCCTTATTAAATAAAGATCCTTGAATAAGTGACCCAACTTCTACGGATATAGCAATAACTACTTTGTAGGGTTGTTATAAGGCTTAAATGAATCAATATATCTAACATATCTAGCTATATATTTATTTAAATTTTTATTGGCATACAGTTGACTTACAATATTGTGTTTCTGCTGTACACCAAAGTGAATCTGTTATACATGTACATACATATATATATATATATCTCCACTCTTTTTTGTAGATTATTTTCCTGTGTAGGACACTTCAGAGTATTAAGTAGAATTCCCTGCACTATACAGTAGATCCTTATTGCTTATCTACTTCATATATAGTAGTGTGTATATGTCAATCCCAGTTTCCCAATTTATCCCTCCTCCCTCTTCTTCTTTCCCTCCTGGTAACCATAAGTTTGCCTTTTTTTTTTTTAACATCTGTGACTCTATTTCTGTTTTGTAAATAAGTTCATTTGCATCATGTTTAGATTCTACATATAAGCAGTATCATATGGTATTTGTCTTTTTCTGTCTGACTTGCTTGACTCGGTATAACAATTTCTAGGTCCACCCATGATGCTGCAAATGGCATTATTTTGCTCTTTTTATGACTGAGTAATATTCCGTTGTATATATACATGGTGTGCTGAAGTCCATGGGCCCGCAAAGAGTCAGACATGACTCAGTGACTGAACAACAACATTTGTAAATGAGGCTCAGCACACAGGTGCTAGACAAGTGCTTACTTTTATTAACTGTGTTTCTAATATCTAAAGGTCACATGACTTATGGCAGTTTTATTCATTCTTTCATCAACTCAAAATTAAGAAGCAATATGCACCATGTCCCACTGCACAAAAGATTAGACCAATGCTTCCCAAAACTTTATGGGCAACTGGTTATTTGGGGATTTTATTTGAAGCAGATCTCATTCAATGAGTCTGGGATAGAGTGCCAAGATTCTTTAGTTGTTCAATGACTTCACTATTGCTGAATGGTGGATCATATTTTATATAGAATGAGCATAGACACTTGTGCCATGGATCTATAAATCCATTTGGGTGGATCTAAAGAAACAGACTTAAGTGCTGCTTCCAGGTACTGACATGTGGGTTTGGCTACAATGGGATGTTTCTTCATTTATTTAAGTGCTTTCTCAATTCTAACCCATGTAATGCATTTATGCCCTACCTCTTGTGATTTACAACTTAGAATCTTCTGATCACTTTCTCTCTTACCCTAAGTCCTTATTTCAGATACAGCCAGAAAACATTCTTTGATCAATTCACAGTCCTGACACAATCTGATGTTTAGGGACAGGTTAAATCAATCAAGATACCCTTTTGCACTTGTTTTCAAACTTTAGTATGCATTGGAATTACTTGAAAGATTTCTTTAACCACAGACCATAGGAACCCACCCTGGGAAGTTCTAACTCATTAGGTCAGGGATGACAGTTTTGTTGTTTAGTTGCATCCGACTTTTGCGACCCCAACCCCATGGACTGTAGCCTGCCAGGCTCCTCTGTCCATGGGATTTCCCAGGCAAGAATGCTGGAGTGGGTTGCCATCCCCTTCTCCAGGGGATCTTCCTGACCCAGGGATCAAACCCAAGTCTCCTGTATTAGCAGGCAAATTCTTTACCGCTGAGCCACCAGGGAAGCCATAGCATGAGGGTGAAGAATGATTTTTTTCTAACAAGGGTTGGTTTGAGAACTGCACATGGAAAGCATTAGCTCATACTGACAAGGTTTGGGTACCTGTGAAGAGGAACTGACGCTATTCAGACAAGAGGGGCCAATCATATTTGAAACATGAAATTCTGAAGTAGCACAAATGGAATACACATGTAACCAAAGATTACGGCAGTATGCTGCTGCTGCTGCTAAGTCACTTCAGTCGTGTCCGACTCTATGCGACCCCATAGATGGCAGCCCACCATGCTCCCCTGTCCCTGGGATTCTCCAGGCAAGAACACTGGGGTGAGTTGCCATTTCCTTCTCCAATGCATGAAAGTGAAAAGTGAAAGTGAATTCGCTCAGTCGTGTGCGACTCTTAGCGACCCCATGCACTGCAGCCTACCAGGGTCCTCCATAGTGGAGGATAAACTCTATTTCATCAAAACATACCACAGCTAAAACCAGCTCACAGCATACAAAGCCCTTATTTACTGTAAACAGAGAAGACTATATGAAATTGAGGGAAAAGATCATGTGTAAAGACCAAACCTAGTCTCTCTGTATTTCAAATAAGACAAAAAATAATGAGGCCCAGATATTTTGCAAATTTTGCATTGGAAAGTGTCATGAAAGGATCCTAGTGTAGATATCATCATGTTTCAAATATCAACATCATCTCCACCTCCTCCTGGAAGCTTTATCTGATAGTTTGATGCAGAGATCAACATTCTTGGTACTCAATTTTGGAGTCCCTATTCTACTTTGGCTATTTATACTATTATTTATAATTTTATGTCACTGGTCACAGACTTGGAATTCATGGAGGACAATGATCATCCTTTTAATTCTGTTTTCAGAGTTTATCACAGTGAACACACACATATTTTTAACATAGAATACACACTTGTCTTAAAAAATTGTGATAAAAGTTACAGTGCATCTAAGGCATCTCTGTTTTTGTTACAAAGTCAAGTGTTTAATATATTTAGTAAATAATTAGACTGATATCAGATAGCTGTCAGCGTTTTGCCATATAAGTACTGAATATTGTATTTACATGAAAACAGCACTTTCCACTGCACAATCATTTCAGTAGCATGATCAATTCATGTACAAGGAAGGAAAACTTTAAACTTATTTACAAATTTCTTACTAAATGTTCATTAACAAAAGGGTAGTTCTTTAAAATGGGGTTATATTCACAAGATGAAGTATTATACAGCAATAAAAATGGATGAAAGATAACCACAGCCAACCTTCGTTATTCTCTGATTCAATAATTGCATGTTCCCACCTTGCTAAAATTTGTTTGTATAGCCCTAAAACAAATACAGGTGGCACTTTTGGGGTCACCTTTGGACACACAGTGAGAAATTTGAGTTGCCTGATACACAAAATACCCTGCCTTCTTGTTTCAGTTCTCATTCTGGAAATGTATATCCTTTTCACAGTCTGTTCCATGCCATACTTTTCTCACTTTTGTACATCTTTTGATGATTTTGCTGTTTAAATGGCCTCTAAGTATAGCTGCCAAAGTTCTTGCAAATGGTCCTAAGTGCAAGAAGGTGGTCATATGACTTACAGAGAAAATGCATATGTTATATAAGCTTTGACCAGGCAAGAGTTATGGTCCTGTTGGCTCTGAGGTCAGTGTTAAAGAATCAGCAGGATATGTTAAATAGCTGTCATAAAACAAAAATACATACAAAACAAGATTAGATATTAATCAGTTAACAAAAATGTTGTAACCAAAGGCTCCTAGGAACTTAACTCTGTATTTCTGCTAGGAGCAATCATTCAATATTGGCTAATTCAGTATTCAGAGTGACTTTACAGAACATAAGTATGGCAAATAATGAGAATCAACTGTATGTGCAGCTAGAAAAACAAACCTCAGTAACATAACTCTTAGTGAAAAAAAAATGACATCCTGGAAGAGCATATGGTGCTCTTTTTACAAAATTCAAAAACAAAACTAAACAATACTTTGTTTAAAAATGATTTTAAAAAGCAAGGAAATACAAATTTGTAGGCAGTCATTGCCTTGTGGAAGCAGAAGGAAAAGGGTTAGGTCCAAGCAAATTGGTAGACATAAGGAAACAGGCGATGGGTTCAGCATGAGTGCTAGTCATCTTATTATTTAGCTAAAATAATTAAATAAATTGAGACGGTCACGTTTGCAGGATAACAACTGGTCATAAACATAGGATTACAATTATATCAACTTTTGGCACTGGCCACTTAAAACATGTCTGGACATTTTTTCATACCTCAAAATATATATGATGAACAAATGAATAAGCAGATATATTTTACCCCAGTCAGTAAATGGTTTACCCCCCGAATCCAGACTTTCTGTGAGACTCTGAAACAGGGATCCTCAGGAAGAATTGGAGGGTACTCTGCCACAGAAAGAAATGATGAGTTCTCAAACTTCGAGACCAGCACCTGGATTTCTTGTGTCATTTCTGAGAGTCCAGACACTTCGCATACGGACGGATCACTGATGGAGAGGGGTTCCATAGAGCACAGCAGCACGGAATTCAGATGCATCCTTGATCCAACCAGTCAAAACTCAAAAGTGAAAAGAGGGGGGATGATCCTTCATACCAAGATAACAAGCACAGAAAAGATGACTGGATCTCGCATGATTTCAAGCTATAGATAAGAATAAAAACTAGTTTTAAAACCCAGAACTCTGTGGAAGGGGGTGATAGAGAAATGCCTCTAGTGTTGAGAAAGATGCAGAAAGCATAAATGTTGCTAAGCAAGTAGTTACTGCCAGTTTGCCATGGTGGCTAAACCTCAAAAAGTCTAAGGGAAGTTAGTAGGATTGGATTTGGAGAAGGGCAAGTACTATAAGGCAACAAAGTATATCATCTTAAATAAGAAATCAAGGCGTGTCCTCACAGGGCGGGGGTTGCCTCTGATGTACGAACGCTGTATTCCAGCAGCCAGTTTCCTCACAGCGGTCAATAATTTAGGATGATTTGTATAATGCACCTTGCTGTAGCATGCAAATGACACAATGTCCTCCCCGGTGGGGCTGTGATGGAGTCAGGCTGGTGGAACCGAAACAAATGCCTGATATTCAGCCCGCATTTAATCACACCTTTGGTTTGATTTACTAATGCTATTGTGTTTCCATTTTCTGGTAAGATATTATTAGCAAGCAACTCAGCCTGAATACTAGAATATGTTGGATCAATTTAAGAGGCAATATAGATCACTGGAGTTTCTTTTGTCAAATGGAACCATTAGACTTGCATGTTAAAAAAGTATATATTTCTGTTTCAAATGTGTAAGCGATGCATTGCTCACCATTATGCAAAAGGCCACCAAGAAGCTAAGAGGAGAGATGCAAATGGATGGCAGGGAGGGGATGATAAATATGTTGTTGCCCGTGTAGCTTATATTCAACTATGGATGTCTTGTTTTGTGGAAGGCATGTGCATTATCCTTTTTTCCCTAGAAAGGAACTTAGCATATTCTCAAGGTTGTAATCCGAGACAGTCCACCATCTACTTTTTACACAAACACACCATAACTAAAATATATTCCGCCTCGGTGTAACAACTAATATGGCCTCTTTTGATGAGTAGTCTGCTTGAAAATTGGACTCAAGTCAAGCGTTTTCTCTTTGTCATCTGAGGATGCATTTTCCACTGTGCTTGTTTTTCTGTGTCACGTCGGTTCTGCTTTTTGGTGTCCCACTGTCTTTTGCTATACAGTGCACGGACAGAACAGCTGAGTAATTATGCCCGTGTGACTGCAGTTTTACCTTTGGGGCCCTTTTGCTGTGCCCACACATAGGTGATTAACCTAGGAATGGTGACATTCCTTGCCTGTGAGGGATTGGCCATGTGACTCGATCAACTGGCAGTACAGCAGGCAGCTGAGTCACACCAGTTAACCTTACAGCTTGGCAGTGAGAGTCTGAGAGAGACAGGTGAAACGGGACCCTAGGCGCTCTGTCCCCAAAGAGTTTGGCTCTGGATTGTGAGTGAACAAACAAATCTAAAGAGACGTCGTAGACAAGGGAAAGAAGGCGCTCTTTGGACTCTCACTCTAGCCCTGCCTAACCTTAGATACCTTTACGCATTTTCTCATGTTTAAAATGGTGTTCCTTTTCCACCTCACACATGTATCCATATATTATGAAGACAAATAATAATAAATAGTAACAATTGCTATCATTTAATGATTTAATAAGTTGCTTTCATATGTCCTTGGTAATTAGTGGGATAAGGAAAAAAAAAAAGCCAAACCAACAAACAGAAAAACAAACCCCAAACCACACATATATATACAACAGCACTAAGGCTGAATGCACGTGGAAAAAAAGAAAGCTGTTCAAAAGCAGGTTGGGCAACAAAAACAACAGCAAAATAATCCAAAATTAAATATTTTCTGTCACTGTTCTTTCCAACGTTGGCATTGTGAGTATACAACAAGGTAGATCTATAAGCTTTTATGTGCTTTGACGTGTTTTTCCATGTTAGAGATTTTGTTGTTGGTGGTGGTGGTTTCCTTGTTTTGTTATATTCACATTTATAATTTAGTTCCAACTGAGTTTTTTCTTTACTATTTGTAGTCATGGAAAGAGGCTCATTTGGTTTGCCTTCTATCTAATAGAAGTGCTATTCTTTCTTTGGACATTTTGTTGGTTCTGATGAATCTCTTGTTATTGTCATTTAGGTCCCTCCAGTCTATATACTTATTTAAAATCTAGAATGCCTACATTGGGTTAATGAAGCAGGACTGGTCAAAATAAGAAAAAGATATATAACAGAGACTGAAATGGCCCCTGTCTTCATTACACTTGCAGATATATTAATACTCAGCACCTACTATGTGCCAGGCACTGAACTTGGCAGTGAGGCTACGGTAGTCACCGTGTCAGGCAGAATGCTCGCCTTCACATAGCATACAACCTAGTGGCAAGAATAGACTATAAATAAGTAAACACATAAATAATATCAAAGTACAAATTCCACAAAGAGAACCAAGTCACATGATGTGTTCAGGCTGGAAGAAGAATGTGTTAGCCATGATCAGATCTAGGGGCAAAGTATTTCAAGGGCATTTATAGCAGCTTATCTAGAATAGGTGTTTTTATAGGGAGGAATAGGAAATAAGATTGAAAAGATAGTTTGGGAGAAATTCTTTGAGAGCTGTAAATGTCATGGTAAGGCAGTGTTATGAGTTGAATTATGTCCCCTCAAAAGATGTTAAAACCGAATCCCCCTGTACCTGTGTTTGTGACCTTATTTGGAGACAGTGTCTTTGCCAGTGATCAAGAAGAGTTGAGGGCATGAAGGCGTGCCCTCCTTCAATATGACTGATTCAGTTTAAAAAGGGGAAATTTAGAGACAGAGACAAACACAGACAGGAAGAATGCCAGGTGAATATAAAGACAGAGATCAGCATGATATCTGATCTACAAGCCATGAACATCAAAGATTGCCAGCACACCAGCAGAAACTAGCAGACCAGTATGGAACAGATTTTCCCTCATCGCCCTTAGATGGAACCAACCCTCTTCACACCATAATTTCAGACTGCCAGCTTCCAGAACTGTGAGACAGTAGATTTCTGTTGTTTCTGCCACAGTGTTTGTGGTACTTTGTTAAAGCAGCCCTAGCAAACTAATAATGGACAGTGATCCCAGATCCATGGTGCCGTGCCAGGCGCTGCTCCTGTACCTCAGCATGTGCCATGGCCTCAGAATGTATCTGAGAGGCAGCCAGGACAATTCAACTGAGTTTGCCAGAGTAGATAAAACCCACTGAGCTAAAACACTGAAGTCTTTTTTGTTTGTTTTGGTAAGCACCAGGAGACTCTTTGAAAGTTTTGATAGATAAGTGAAATGAACCACCTACTTTCTGACCTCACTTTCCAGCATAAGGGTTGTGTGTAAACCCATTCCACTTCTCGCCTCAACCCAGCACTGACTGCAGTGTCTTGAGTGCTGGGTCCTTTGTCCCTTGCTGTAAACTGGGAACCACTCAAGACCAGAAATTGTGTCTTAGCACTCTGGATTTCTAGTACCTCTCCCTGATGTCTGATATGTGCTCATTTTTTACAGTAAGTATGGAAATACAAATGAGTTCTGTTCCGAGAGCACATTCATAAGTCCAATTTTTTTGTAAGTCCAATAAAGTTAGCCACATACACAACTAACACAGTCGCCTATTAGTACTATTATAATTTTATCATATTTTTCACATAAATAATACATAACAAATGATCACAATGAAGAGAATATTTTTAATCTTACAGCACCTTGAAAAGTACAGTAGTGCAGTAAGTACAACAGCTGGCATACAAGGCTAGCATTGAGTGAACAGGTAAGAAGTGGTACTGACTAGAGGAGGGAGAGGACGTGGGAGACGGTAGAATTGAAGGATCATCAGCAATAGGAAATGGAAGGCAAGCTGCAATTTTATTCACATTAGACACTGATGGCTAACTTACATGACTGGACACGTGAACACACATTCACCTCTTTGAAAGTTTTCAACTTGATGGTTCATATGTAGAGGGCTTACTGTACTAGCTTGGTGGCAAATGCGATTATTTTCTCATTTTCACTCTGAAATAATTTCAGACTTTCAGGAAAATTTCAAAAAGTGCATTAAGAACCTCATACTCCCTTTTCCCTGATTTACACATTGCTCACATTTTGCCACATCTGCTTTAAATCATTTTCTTCCTCTTGATATAAGCATTCTAGTTTTTTTTTTTTTTCTGAACCACCTGAGAGCAAATTATACTGATCAAACCTCGGCCCTCTGAAAGCTTTAGTTTATACTTCCTAAGAACAAAACCACTTTTATGTAATAATTGTAAAGTTGTAAAAGTCAGAAAATTAAATATTAATAAATACTCTTATTTACAGCTAGTCTTCAAATTTTTCCAATTGGTTCTTCATAGACTTTTTTTTTTTTTTTTTCTGAATCAGGATTCAATGCAAGCACATCTATTTAATTGACTTGTCATGTTTCTTTAGTCTCCTTTCATCTGGAACTGTTTCTTATCCTTTCTTTGTCTTTCATCGTATCAATGGTTTTGAAGAATACAGAGCAGTTATGTCGTAGAATCTTCCTCAATATGGTGTGTCTAATGCTTTCTAATGATTAGATTTAAGGTGTGCATTTTCAGGCAGAAATGCCACAGATGTAATTATGTGTCCTCAGAGCATCACATTAGGAGACTCAGAATGTCAATCTGTTTGTCCTGTTTTGGGTAATTTTAACTGATTTCTTGGTTAAAGTGATGACTATCATGTTTTCCCACTTAGTTACCACTTTCCCTGTAATTAATCAATAATTTGTGGGGAGATAATTTAAAACCTGGTAAATATTATATTTCTCAGAAAATTCTCCCACATTAGTGATAGGCTCCCATTATTGATTTCTGTTTGATTCCATTATTATTATAGTGACTGCACAATGGTGATTTTGCTATTTTATTTTTTAAAATATTTATTAGCTATCATTTTGTTTCACCCTCTCCCTAAATGTTTAATTCATTTATGATCAGTATGGGTTTGGGTATTCTTGTTTTACTCAATGGATTATAACATCATTTATGCTGATGCTCAAACTGTTTCAGATTTGCCTCCTGGGAGCCACTTCAATCTGCCTCCTTTGTACTGTTACATGTCCTTTTTTTTTTTTTTTTTTTT
>NW_011494708.1:1192947-1205267 GCF_000754665.1 Bison bison bison | reverse complement strand
TGAGCATTTTTTATTTTCAGGCATAGCAAGATATTCTAGTTTGGCTTGCATTATCTTTACCTACCTCCTCCCCTTGGAATTAGTCATCTCTCCAAAGAACTCTATTTCCTTTTACTAAGGAAGGATAACTAGATGCCAAAGACTGGACACAATGGGTTAGATTCATTCTCAATCATTCCAAGACTCCATTTTTAAAATTTTGTCATTTTAGTCACTAGGTCATGTCCAACTCTTTGCAACCCCATGAACTGTAGCCCGCCACACTCCTCCGTCCATGGGATTTTTCAGACAAGAATACTGAAGTGGATTGCCATTTCTTTTTCCAGGGGATCTTCCCAATCCAGGGATTGAACCTGTATTGCCTGTGTCTCCTGCACTGCAAGGGGATTCTTTACCACTAAGCCACAGATTAAATTTGTCTTACTCACCACCTTTGGTGTCATGTAACATTGACAAGAGTTCCTTTTAAACATTTTCTGTAATTCAGTATAGATCTTGTTTTCCCTTCCTCCTTACGTCTTCTTTTTTTTTGGAAAAGTCTGAAGTTATTTGGGGCAAGTGACTTCTCTTCTCTTCTCTCCAACATTGTTTATCAATACCCCTAGTGTAACCATTCTGTACTTTTCTCCAACTTTAGGTAGACTTTGATCTTCCCTTCTATGGCCCTCCTCCTTTTCCAAGCTAATCTTCTTGATTCCATTTTCTCCTGTCTCCTCAAGGACTCTCTCCTTCTGTTTTTCCGTTTCCTTCTTGTATTTTTCCATTTCTTCTAATACATTATATAATCATTTTCCTAACAATTCTCAGATCTTTTTTATGTTAGAAAAACATCTTATCCAATCCTGTGGAGAAAGTCTTATATTGCTTTGTTTCACTATCAAAGTGCCTCAGAAGATAATTTGCATTTTCTGTCTCCATTTTCATAGTACACACATACTTCTTGGGGTTGGGCAAAGATCTCAGCCCTTCAACTCAATTTGTTCTCTTCGAAATCATCCATGATCATAAAATCATCCATTTTGCCTTCCACAGGAATGAAAACTTTTTAGGGAAAGAATGTAGGAGAAAAATGAGAATTGGTGTTAAAAATAAGATGTTAATAAACAGTGCTTGAAATGAGAATAGCAACAGGTGTCAGAAAGCATGGTTTTTGCTACTTGCCCATGTGACAGCAAATGCATAATACATATAACTTATTTTTCTGAAAAATGGGAAGAATGGATTCTTTCCTCATAGGAAAGTGCTAAAGACCAACTTTGTAAATTATAAAATATGAGACAAACATTACTATTTATTAATAGATAACACAAATATATATCATAACTTTTCCTTTAAAGATATAAAACACCAGCAAAGGTCAGTGTTAGTTACTAGAAGATTAAAGATCAGTCCAGTGCTCGCTTCGGCAGCACATATACTAAAATTGGAACGATACAGAGAAGATTAGCATGGCCCCTGTGCAAGGATGACACGCAAATTCGTGAAGCGTTCCATATTTTTACGACCCAGAGGGATGGTATGGGGAGGGAGGAGGGAGAAGGGTTCAGGATGGGGAACACATGTATACCTGTGGCGGATTCATTTTGATATTTGGCAAAACTAATACAATTATGTAAAGTTTAAAAAAAAAAAAAAAAAGATCAGTCCACAGCTTTCTCTGCCCTTTTTCCTTCTTAGACATGATATAATGTCATGGGTCCTGTCTTGCGAGTGAATTTTCAGGTACCCTCTTCCATTCAGACCTCTTTTCTGAGTCTGCACTCTACATTTCTCATACCTGTTGGACAAATTCTCCTACAAAGTTTTGACAGGTTAGAGTTGATTCTGACTCAACCAACATTAACCTGTCTTTCTTTCTCCATAAATTCTATTACATGTTTTATAAAATTCCAGTTTCCCCACACATTGTAGTCAAGTCTTCCATGAGTGACCTTGCCTACAAGGTCTCTGAGAAAGAGGAGGTTGGATTTTCCTTGGTCACAGCACTACCTTTTGAATTCCACCCAGATGTGTATATTTCTTAGGAAAATCATCACTCTTTACTTGATATAATTATTAAACATGAACAAAATGTATCCTTATTAGATTGCTATTCTGCTTCTTCAGTTTGCCTCAGGTCACACTGTCAAGTCTCTTGGCACTGGAGTGTTTTCAGTACCAGGAACCTGGGATGGACTACTTGATGCCTTTTCTTCAGTTTTAGGTTAACACCTTAAATGTCTTCAGTACCATTTTATTTTATTTTTTATTTTTTTAACTGGGGGCCGCGGGACGGGGGTTGGGGGAGGCAGCTCCTCGCCGCTGGCCCGAGGCCTGTGGCGGTGGGAGTCTGCGAAGGGTCGCTAGAGGAGCGCGGCAGGTCCTGTCTTCCTCCGCGGCGGGTCCTGTCTTCCTCCGCGGCGGGTCCTGTCTTCCTCCGCGGCGGAGGCGGCAGCGGCGACGCGGATGGATTTCCTCAGTCATCCCAACTCAACCGTCCAGCGCTGCTCTCCCCAGAGCGGAGGGATCCCGCCCTTCAGTACCATTTTAGTCATAATAATAAGATCATTTCCACAGAGAGTGTCATGAGGCCTAGTTAGTACCTGTAAAGAACTTTGTGATCTTACAAGGAAAAGAGAGCAAAACCCTATTCAACCCAAGAACAAAAAACAGACGAAGAGACTGCTCAATTTAGTTAGAGCCACAGGCATCTAACACACTGGAAGAAATGCGAGTCTCCCGATGGGGATGCTTTCCAAGGGTGGGATTTTATGCTATCAATATGCCCCTGTTGGAAGAGTAGCTTTTTTATTTTAGCACTTTGTGAGGCAGTCCACTGCTGCAGAAAGGATGACTTCATAAGAACTGGGTTCTAATTCAAGTCAATCTGCCACCAACTAGCAGTGCAAAAATCAGTCAGTTCATAGATTGGAAGGTCTTTCCCTCATCTATAGGTTGAGTGGTTTGAATCAAATGACATCTGAAGTTCATTTCAACTCCAGCATATTCATGACTGAAATTCTTGGTTTTATGTTAGACAAATACAATTCAAGCAACCTATATTGAGTAGGTTCTATGTGGCGGGCATTGTGGTAGTTTCTAGGCAAGTTCTGCCTCTTTGCACAACTTCAAAGGTGCCATCTATATAGAAGACAGTGTTAATCACCATCCTCTAGTAGTGTGGATTTTTATGGCCCTGGAGACTCAATTAATGAAGCCTAGTCGTTGATCAGGGAATAAAGAGATGAAGTCAGTTGCCTTGGTGGGGAGTAAACTAAATCTTCTCTAATGAGTTGATGTCTGCCCTGGATTTTGAAAGAGGAATAAAAGTTTGCTGGTAGGAAAGTGGATTAGGGAGGAGTTTGGGAAAGCATCTTGGTGAGAAAGAAAAGAATGTACAAAAGCTTGAACATAAGTGATTTGCTAGAAAGGAAAGTTCAAGGGAGCATGGAGGTGATTATTCAATACACTCTGATATGATGTTGTGTCTCACTATATAAACATGATTTTTTTTCATCTTCTCAAGCTATAAGAACCTGCTGTTATTTCTTATTTGTGGTCAAGATTTGTTCAAATCTCTATATCATAAGATGCAAAGATGATTGAAGCTTTATCGAGTCAAATACAAACAATGCCAGTTAAGCCGGCTTTGCGTTTTCTGACCTGTTTAAACAAGAGTAAAGAATGCAGGATTCCCATGCAGGCATATTACCTCAGGACTGTGAGTTAGCTTTATAGGGGAATTCACAGCATCTATGCCTGGCTTCTTCCAGAACTTGTCACAAAGAAGTGCAAATAAGGAGACCAGAGGAGCCAGCCAAGTTCTCTCTAAAATTATCCCTGTCATCAGAAACAATTAATACTATGTACAGCACAGTATTGTTCTAGGAATAGGAGCCAAAGGAGTTTAGGGAGATTTGCAGATCATGTAATTTTGTGACTGGAGTTTATGGTTGGCAATGGTTGGTGTGTTAAAACTTAATTGGTGGGAGGATTTGAGGGGGTCCAAATAAAACTCTTTAAGGGGTTCAAACAACATTGCTAGAGGAAAGAAATGGTTTATCACATTCTTGGGAAATCTGTATCTTTTATTTCTCTTTGGAGCTAATCAAGTTGATCTGATTCAGTGGAACCCTGCAGCGCGTGTGTGTGTGTGTGTGTGTGTGTGTGTGTACATATGTGTACATGTGAACCTGTGAATGTGTGTGAATTCATTTTTACTTCACAAAATTCTGTCGGGACTCAGTAAAGATCAAACCCTCACACCCAGAAAAACTCTCCAGGTTGAAATAATAGAACCTCAAATGAATTTACTTACACTCCTTTGCTCTTGTAAGTACCAAGTTCAATCACACCTGACAGTCTTTATTCACTTTAACAAAAACCAAGTCACATGACAAGCAGAGATAATAATGTAAGCAGAGAAAGAGAAAGGAGAAACATTTAAAAAGAAAATGTAATAATCGGATAGGAGAAACTACAATTTCTTTTTTCAACTCAGATTATTTCTGTGTGTCTTGTCAAGCACTTTCTTTGTGTTACTGGGTAAGCAGGGAGTTCTAATTTCTCCATCACTAGTCTTCAGTCTAAATGAGACATTATGAATGGTTTCTCAAAGTAGTTTCAGCATGTTCTATATAAAGTGGGGGATAAACGTGCACCAATCTGACTTCTGTTGTGGAAAAGCATCAGCTTCATTTTTGGTTTTATTTTTACATTTGAGGAAAGAAGAGTTTTGGAAAGACGTCTAATACATTAATAAATCTATCCTCTGGATCCTAGTTGACATTCAGTTTAATAAAAGCTAAAAGTGCTGTCTCAAGCTCATGAAGAAAGAGCAAAGAAATCAGTATTTCTATAGTAGATTTTAGTAGTCATTAAAATTTGAAGCTTCTACAAGGCAACCTAATTTTGTGGTCTATGCAACTCTGGGAACTGAGAATTTCATAAATAATCAGAAAATAGAAAACTCATATGCAGATAAGAAAATGTTTTCCTAGCAGAATAAAGGTTTTCAGCATCATATACGCTTGTACAGTTATCCCAGCTCTTAAAGATAAAATTCTAGGTAAAGCAAAACAAAATTCCAGAGGCCATGTATATCTAGGACACAGAGATTAAAGGCAAATCCTTGTTTTCTGAGGGAAACCACAAGCCAAAATCGCCTTCCCACCACTCCCCAAATAAACTGTTCTATACTAGATTCCCTAATGGTCAAAAGAAGACATGGAAATCGACTCAAAGGCAAACTGAACCTGAGCTTTGACAACAGGATTTGCAGGGAGGAAAGAGTGCCACCTACTGAATCACCACCTTTTAGATGTTTCTGTCAGCACTTTGATTTTCCTTGGAGTTCTACCAACCAGGGAGTGTGACCTTGCTTAGAAATGAAATCTGACCTCATTGCAATGCAAGCTTAGCTTTCTGCAGGCACATTACAAAATCAGCCAGAACCCCTTATCTGCAGATTTCCCCCCAAATAGTGCAGCACTAAGTGAGAGCCACAAGAAAGACAAGCAGAGGGGCTATGTAGACCCAAAGCAGCAAGAACAGCTGCAAAAGAGGATCAGGCATCTGTGTAATGATATGTTTAGTCACTAAACACAACTATTTTATCTTAAGATAGACTCAAAATCCACTACACATGTTTATGTAAAGTCTTCTTATTCTCAGTCTGAGGAAAGTGCCTGACTAAATGTTTTTGTTGCATTGAACTTAATTGTTGACATCTGGAATTGGTTAATGTTAATATTAACCAAAGCATTTGACTAAATAAAATGGTATGGGAGAAAGGTCTATTCTGAAAATGTGTTGTGTGATGTTAATATAGGTAACTATACAGTTTAATGGAAAACTTTCTAAGTATATATAAAAATAATAAATATATATAATGACTGTGGCCAATATTGATTTATTAACTTAGTTTAATATTAAATATTATATTGTATTTTATGAGTCACTATGCAAGAGATTTTACCCATGTAAAATTTTCATATTACAAATCCATATTTGTTTTATGTATATATACACATGATATATATATATATATATATTTCCTTGAGAAGGAAATGGCAACCCACTCCAGTATTCTTGCCTGGAAAATCCCATGGACCGAGGAGCCTGGTAGGCTACACTCCATGGGGTCGCAAGGAGTGAGACACAACTGAGTGACTTCACTATATATATATATATATATATATACACATATACATACATACATACATGCATACATATTGTTTTTGTTGTTTAGCTGCTAAGTCATGTCTAACTCTTTGTGACCCCATGGACTGTAGCCCACCAAGCGCCTCTGTCCATGGGATTTTACAGGCAAGAATACTAGAATGGGCTGCCATTTCCTTCTCTGGGGGAACTTCCCAGCCCAGGGGTTGAACCAGCTTCTCCTGCATCAGAAGGCAGATTCTTTACCACCGAGCCACCAAGGAAGCTCTTTACCACTGAGCCACCATACACACACACACACACACATATAGTCGTGATTTGGCTCCTAATAATCTTCATATGTTATGAACCATGAAAACATTAGAAAAGATACAAATGTAAAACTATTGACCATATGTGCTTTTATTTTCTAATTCACTTTAGAGTTTCCCATCAACCATTGTAACATATAACTTATCTTTTATATGTGTCTCATTTTCTATCTATGATTGGCTAAAAGAAAATGTTTTGGAAAATTAAAGCTTCCCTGAAGAATAGTACAACTAAATATAAAAAATTACATCAAGATCAATATACACAGTAATGTAAGAAAGGGCATGTTTAGATATATTTGCTTGTGTTCTGATGTATACCAGTGGTGTCTATAAAAGAGTAAGGAATTCAAAGAAATTATGTAGATTGGCCTTGGGAAATTCAGAAACATCAGACAGCCTTGAGCTAGACTGAAAAGAAACACTTTAACAGAGCATCTTAACCCAATTAAATAGCTATCCCCAGGCATCTTTGCTGTAGTAAGTAATTGAAACCAATGACAAATGTTCTGCTTTCATAAAGGGCATAGTGTTAGAAAAATCTAAATATTTTTCAGCTGTTATTTTTGTTTATTCTTTGAAAGTAAAATGTCTGAAATATTAGAAAAGAAGTGGCCCAAAATCAAATGAACATAGAAGGCAAGCTTAAAGAGCTCTCAATGGCCAAAGCTAGAACAATTTGAACAATAATATAATTTTGAATTATAATCCAAAGTATAAAATAAATACAACTCTGTCCATAATGATATAAATAAATGACCAAATAAATTAATGGAGGTGAATAGACAAATTTTCCTTACAGAATGTTGATGTACTATTGAGGGTGGATTGGACTTATTGACTCACTTCCAAAGAATAGGGTATAAAAAGGAAAATAAAATAGTAATTTTGTAGTGCAGAATCCTGTAGATATATTGATTTATATTATCAATGACATCATGCGAATGTCATATACTCTCTGATGTGATATAAGAAAGGCATTACCTCTGTGGTGTTTCTTCCCAAAACTCATAACCACATTCTAATTATGAGACTATATAAGATAAGCCACACTTGAGGAATATTCTATAAAATACTTGACCAGTATAGCTCCAAACCATTAAGGTAATGAAAAACTGGGAAAGACCAAGAAAATGTCACAGAGCAGATAAAACCAGGAGACATGACAACTGAATATAGAGTTCTTATTTGGATCTTAGAACAGAAGCAAGAGGAAAAATGTAAAAATTGGCGAAATTCATATAACAACTGGAGTATAGTTAAAGAGTAATATAGGATTGTTAGTCTCGACAAATGTAAGATGATAGTGTAAAATGATTTTGCTGCTGCTAAGTCGCTTCAGTCGTGTCCGACTCTGTGCGACCCCAGAGACGGCAGCCCACCAGGCTCCGCCATCCCTGGGATTTTCCAGGCAAGAACATTGGAGTGGGTTGCCATTTCCTTCTCCAAAGCATGAAAGTGAAAAGTGAAAGTGAAGTAGCTCAGTCGTGTCCGACTCTTCGCGATGGACTGCAGCCCACCAGGCTCCTCTGTCCATGGGATTTTCCAGGCAACAGTACTGGAGTGGGGTGCCATTGCCTTTCCTGAAAATGATATTAGGAGAAACTAAAAGTGGGTAAGTAGTGTAAATGTATAATTCAAACAATCTTTACAAATTTCTTGTAAATCTAAAATGATTTCAAAATAAAATGCTTATTCAAATTGTTTGAGGAAATAATTTGTCAAGTCTCTGAATCTTAAGATATATAGCTCTTGTGGGTGCTCTATACTTTTAAATTTATTTGTGGATTTCATTGTGATACATGCTTCCTATTAAAATTAATTCATTTGTAATATTTCTGTTTAAGGAAGTAGTCTTACATTATATACAGATAACAATGAGTCTTTAAGTAGATAATATCAAGGGTATGAGATAATATTGATTGCAAAGGAAGTGGAGAAAAATAGTTTTTGGATATAGTTTGAAAACAAAATCAGATTTGTTAAAGCAGTAGAGGGTATAACAAAAACTGATTCAAGGATTTCTCCATGGTTCTGAGCGTAAGAAACTGGAAGGATGGTGTTACCATTAATTGAGATGAGAAAGATTTCAAGAAGAGCAGATTTCTGAAAAGAAAAAAGAGGATCATGATTCAGATTTGAATATATTGTCTTAATTATTATGCTTAAAGTACCATTTTAAACAATATATTGAATATATCAAATATGTATTTTAGAAAAGATATACAAGTTAGAGATACAAATTTGGAAAAAAATCTGCCAGCAATGAAGAAGACTTGGGTTCATTCCCTGGGTTGGGAAGATCCCTTGGAGGAGGGCATGGCAACCCCCTCCAGTGTTCTTGCCTGGAGAATCCCCATGGACAGAGGAGCCTGTTTGAGCTACAGTCCATGGGGTTTCAAAGAATCTGACATGACTGAGTGACTAAGCACAGCACAGCATATGGATGGAAACAAATGATAACAGCATAAAGGTGAATAATACAAAAGAAGAAGATCCATGAGGTCCTCCAGTATTAAGAGAGAATCTTAAAGTGGTAAAAGAGAAGGAAAAACAAAACAAAAAACAATTCACAAAGCCCTGGGTGGAATACTCAGAAGGGTCTGTCTTAGAAGTAGGGAATAGTTCCTTATTGTTGTTGAGTCACTCAGTTGTGTCCGACTCTTTGTGACCCCATGGACTGCAGCACACCAGGTTTTCCTGTCCTTCACCAACTCCTGGAGTTTGCTCAAACTCTTGTCCATTGAGTTGCTGATTCCATCCAACCATCTCATCCTTTTTATCTCCTTCTCCTCCTGCCTTCAATCTTTCCCTGCATTAGCCTCTTTTCCAATGAGTTGGCTTTTCCCATCAGGTGGTCAAAGTATTGGAACTTCAGCTTCAGCATTAGTCCTTCCAATGAATATTCAGGGTTGATTTCCTTTAGGATGGACTGGTTTGATTTCCTTGCAGTCCAAAGGATTCTCAAAAGTCTCCAACACCACAGTTCAAAAGCTTCAGCTCTTTGGTGCTCAGCCTCCTTTATGGTCCAACACTCACATCCATACATGGCTGTTGGAAAAACCATAGCTTTGACTATATGTACCTTTGTTGATAAAGTAATGTCTCTGTTTTTTAACACACTGTCTAGGTTTGTCATAATTATTCCTAGATCAAATGCTGCTCTGTCCTGCCTAAAAACAAGCAAGCAAAACCCAACCAAAAAAGACCCCAAAATGAACACTTGAAGGGATTACATTGCTTCCAATGTAGAATACAAATTGTATCCTAGAACAGAGCTCAAAAATACTTATAGAAATAAACACATAAAAATCCAACACCCATTAAAATAAAATCCATAATGTGTGGCCACAATCAAAAATTAGAAGGCATGCAAAGAATCAGATAAACATGACTTGTGATAATGAGAAAATTCAATCATTTGAAACTGACACAAAAGTGACACAGATGTCAGAATTAGTAGACAAGGATAATAAAACAAGTATTATAACTGTAATGCATATGTTCATAAAGCTAAAGAATTGAACATAATATGTAGAAATACAGAATGCCTATTTTTAAAAGATCAAAATCACAATCTAGAGATGAAAGTATAAAGTGTGAGAATAAAAACACACATTATGTAATCAATGGAAAATTAAACCCTGCAAAGAAACATTAGTAGTAAACTTAAAGATGTACCAGTAACAATTATTGAAAGGAATACAAAGAAAAAAAAAAACCATAAACATAAAATCAGCTGAATATGCTCGCATTTGAAAGGACTACGATTTGAATCCCTGAAAGAGAGAGTGAGGCACAGAATCATTTGTGGTAATAATGATTTTTCAAATTTTCCAATTTAAAAATAAACATAAAGAACACTATTGAAGCTCAACAAACTCCAAGTTAGAAAATAAAATAAAAACTTAAGTAAGACAACACCAAAACAAAACATAGTCAAATTTCTCAAAACCAATGGTAAAGAAAGTGGAGAAAACCACTAGACCATTCAGGTATGACCTAAATCAAATTCCTTATGATTATAGGGGAAGTGAGAAATAGATTTAAGGGACTAGATCTGATAGAGTGCCTGATAGACCATGGACGGAGGTTCATGACATTGTACAGAAGACAAGAAGCAAGACCATCCCCAAAAAAAGAAAATGCAAAAAAGCAAAATGGCTCTCTGAGGAAGCCTTACAAATAGCTGTGAAAAGAAGAGAAGTTGGAAGCAAAGGAGAAAAGGAAAGATATAAGCATCTGAATGCAGAGTTCTAAAGAATAGAAAGGAGAGATAAGAGAGCCTTGCTCAGTGATCAGTGCAAAGAAATAGAGGAAAATAAGAGAGTGGGAAAGACTAGAGATCTCTTCAAGAAAATTAGAAATACCAAGGGAACGTTTCATGCAAAGCTAGGCTCATTAAAGGACAGCAATTGTATGGACCTAACAGAAGCAAAAGATATTAAGAAGAGGTGGCAAGAATACACAGAAGAACTGTACAAAAAGATCTTCACAACCCAGATAATCATGTTAGTGTGATCACTCACTCAGAGCCAGATATCCTGGAATGTGAAGTCAAGTGGGCCTTAGGAAGCATCACAACAAACAAAGCTAGTGGAAGTGATGGAATTCCAGTTGAACTATTTCAAATCCTAAAATATGATGCTGTGAAAGTGCTGCACTCAATATGCCAACAAGTTTGGAAAACTCAGCAGTGGCCACGGGACTGGAAAAGGTCAGTTTTCATTCCAATCCCAAAGAAAGGCAATACCAAAGAATGCTCAAACTACTGCACAATTGCACTCATCTCACACGTTAGCAAAGTAATGCTCAAAATTCTCCAAGCCAGTCTTCAGTAATACGTGAACCATGAACTTCCAGAAGTTCAAGCTGGTTTTAGAAAAGGCAGAGGAACCAGAGATCAAATTGCCAACATCCGCTGGATCATCAAAAAAGCAAGAGAGTTCCAGAAAAACATCTATTTCTGCTTTATTGACTATGCCAAAGCCTTTGCCTGTGTGGATCACAACAAACTGGAAAATTCTGAAAGAGATGGGCATACCAGACCACTTGACTTGCCTTTTGAGAAACCTATATGCAGGTCAGGAAGCAACAGTTAGAACTGGACATGGAACAACAGACTGGTTCCAAATAGGAAAAGGAGTCCGTCAAGGCTGTATATTGTCACCCTGCTTATTTAACTTGTATGCAGAGTACATCATGAGAAATGTTGGGCTGGAGGAAGCACAAGCTGGAATCAAGATTGCCGGGAGAAATATCAATAACCTCAGATTTGCAGATGACACCATCCTAATGGCAGAAAGTGAAGAAATAAAGAGCCTCTTGTTGAAAGTGAAAGAGGAGAGTGAAAAAGTTGGCTTAAAGCTCAACATTCAGAAAACGAGGATCATGGCATCCAGTCCCATCACTTCATGGCAAATAGATGAGGAAACAGTGGCTGACTTTATTTTTTTTTTTTTTGGCTCTATAATCACTGCAGATGGTGATTGCAGCCATGAAATTAAAAGATGATTACTCATTGCAAGGAAGGTTATGACCAACCTAGATAGCATATTAAAAAGCAGAGACATTACTTTGCCAACAAAGGTCTGTCTAAGTCAAGGTTATGGTTTTTCCAGTGGTCATGTATGGATGTGAGAGTTTGACTATGAAGCTGAACACCAAAGAATTGATGCTTTTGAACTGTGGTGTTGGAGAAGATTCTTGAGAGTCCCTTGGACTGCAAGGGGATCCAACCAGTCCATTCTGAAGATCAGTCCTGAGTGTTCATTGGAAGGAATGATGTTGAAGCTGAAACTCCAATACTTTGGCCACCTGATGCAAAGAGCTGACTCATTTGAAAAAACC
>NW_011494708.1:1189203-1192788 GCF_000754665.1 Bison bison bison | reverse complement strand
ACAGAGAATGAGATGGTTGGATGGCATCACCGACTCAATGGACATGAGTTTGGGTAAACTCCTGGAGTTGGTGATGGACAGGGAGGCCTGGCATGCTGCAGTCCATGGGGTCACAAAGAATCAGACATGACTGAGTGACTAAACTGAACTGAACTGAATGGTAAAGAAAAATTTTTAAATCAACAAGAATAGGAAAAACGTATGTGAATTATCAGAACCAAGATAATCCAAAGGAAAAGCAATAATAAATACAATATGATATCCTGCAGGGGATCCTCAAACAACAACAACAAAAAGATGTTAAGCAAAAATTAATGAATTTTAAATAAAATGTTGACTTTAATCATAATAATACATCTATCTCAGTTCAATAAATGTAATAAATGTACCATAGTAATGATAAGATATAAATTATAAAGGAAACCAGGTGCACACAGCACATGGAAACTTCTGTTCTACGTCAGCAGATTTTAGTAAATTGAAAAAAAAATTATTTTAAAAAAGTATGTACAGAAGAACACAAGTAAGGATAATGGAAGATATTTTTTCAGAAACAATACAATTTAAAATACCAATTGAAATAAAAGCTGTAAATCAAAAATTTTGTATTTTAAAATATAAGTATATAATAAAGAAATTTTCATTCATACAAAAGCTAGAATAATAGAATACCCTGATAATAAAAATGTTAAAGGAAATACTTCAAGCAGATAAAAAAGAAGACTAGATCAAAATATGGATCGACACCAGGAAATAAAGAGGACCAGAAAGAGTAGCCAATAGGGCAAAAATATAAGATACTATTCATATGGTTCACATCTTATCAAAAGTTATTAACTTCTAAGATGTAATTGGTCTGAAAAGTACAGTATATGTAAAAGCAAAACATAAAGCTAAAAGCTGGTTGTTTGAGAAGATGAATAAAATTGATAAACATCTAGACAGACTGAAAAAGAAAAGAGAGAAGACTCAAATTTATTATGTTATAAATAAGAAAGATAGTACTACAGATTCAACAGATATTAAAATTATAATGAATGATTTGAATAATTTTATACCAATACATTTACTAACTTAGATAAAACAGACACATTATTTAAGAGATGAAGACTACCAATCTCAGTCAAAAAGAAATAGATAACCTGAATAGAATTATTGCTTCAGTCATGTCCGACTCTCTGGGACGCTATGCACCTTCCAGGCTCCTCCATCTATGGGATTCTCCAGGGAAGAATACTGGAATGGGTTACCATTCCCTCCTCCAGGAAATATTCCACACCCAGGGGTTGAACCCGCAGCTCTTGTGTCTCCTGCATTGTAAGGTGGGTACTTTACCACTAGTGCCACTGGGAAACCTGAATAGAACTGTATCTACTTCAATTATAAATTTTTAGTCATAAAAAGAATTATTGACCCAGATGTCTTAATTGCTGAATTCTTCTAAGCATTAAAAAAAAACAAGGTGAGGGTAGGATGATTTGGGAGAATGGGATTGAAATATGTATAATATCATATGTGAAATGAATCGCCAGTCCAGGTTCGATGCATGATACAGGATGCTTGGGGCTGGTGCACTGGGATGACCCAGAGGGGATGGTATGGGGAGGGAGGAGGGAGGGGGTTTCAGGTTGGGGAACACGTGTACACCCGTGGTGGATTCATGTTGATGTATGGCAAAACCAATACAATATTGTAAAGTAATTAGCCTCCAATTAAAATAAATAAATCTATATTAAAAAATAAAAAATAGAAAAAACAAACACTACCCTACCCACCCCCAGCAATTCTACACTGACTCTATTAAAAATTGAAGATGAGGGAACATTTCCCAACTCATTCTATGGGGCCAGTAATACTATAGTTCAAAAGCCATGCAAGAACATTATAGGAAAATAAAATTGTATACAAATATCTTCAATGAATATTAGTGCAAAAATTATTTAAAAACTTTAAGAAAATAGAACCCAGCAAAATATCAAAGGAAAATATGCAAAATGAGATTTATCTAAGAAATGGAAATATTGGTTTATCACTTGAAAATCAATCTAAATTTTAACTAAGCAAAAATGAAAATCATACAATCATCTCAACACATGAAAAAAATTATTTGACAGGTCCCAACATCCTTATTGATTTAAACAACAACAGCAAACAGCTACAAAACTCTCAGCCGTGAAGGCAACTTTCAAATCTGAGTAATGGGTATCTAAGAAAAATCTCTAGTTAACATCACAACCAACATTGAAAAAGTAGAGGTTTAACCACTAAGATGAGAATAATGGAAGGTATATTTTCTACTCAATATTGATGTGTGTCTGAATAAGTATAATAAGGCAAAATGAAAATAAACAAATAGAAACATTTAGATTGGAAAGGAAGCTTTACTCTTAGTGGACATGATGATCTGTGTAGAAAATATTAAATCTACAAAAAGGTTATTAGAACAAATAAGTGAGTTTAACATGGTACAGTATACATAATCAAAAACCACATTCAATTGTATTTGTATTTTTATGAAAATTATAAAATAATTTTAATTATAAAATAAAATTATAAAAATATATATTTAGAATAGTATGAAGACACATTAAACAGGGGAAAAAATCTGCAAAATTATGTGTAATAACTGTACATGGGAGTTATACAACACTGCTGAGATAAAGTTGTCCTAATTAGAAGGAGACAAGCTATGTTCATAGTTCTAAAGACTCAATATTGTCAAAATACAAATTTTCTCTAAATTGAACAATAGATTTAATATAGTTTTAATCAAAATCCCAACATTCTATCTTGTAGAAATTGAGACATTAATTCTAAAGTTCTGACGTTGCGTGGACTCAAAATAGTCAAAACACCTTTGAAAGGAAAGGCGCCAAGACTTATTATGAAGTTATAGTAATTGAGGCAGTTTAGTATTTATATAAAGATAAATAAATCAGTGGGACAAAATAGATCAGAAATAGGTCTGCATTATATGGACAACTTATTTTTTTTTTAAAAGATACAAAGGCACTTTAGGGGAAAACATAGTTTTTTCAACAAGTTATTCTGGACTACGGATATTTATGTGCCTCCAATGAGAAAACTTTGGTCCATACATTGTACCACGTACAGAAGATAAAAATGGGTCATGGACCTAAATATAAAACCTAAAACTTTAAAACTTCTAAGAAAAAAACTGAGGAAATATTTGTGATTTATGCACAGAGAGACTTCTCTATGCATAAATTGTATTGTATATAAGAAGCAGAGACTTCTTATATACAATAGCAACAACAGGAAAAATTGCTAAAACTCCTAGAGGAGAACATAGGCAAAACACTCTCCGACATACATCACAGCAGGATTCTCTATGACCCACCTCCCAGAATATTGGAAATAAAAGCAAAAATAAACAAATGGGACCTAATTAAACTTAAAAGCTTCTGCACAACAAAGGAAACTATTAGCAAGGTGAAAAGGCAGCCTTCAGAATGGGAGAAATTAATAGCAAATGAAGCAACTGACAAACAACTAATCTCAAAAATATACAAGCAACTCCTACAGCTCAACTCCAGAAAAATAAATGACCCAATCAAAAAACTG
>NW_011494708.1:1187052-1188868 GCF_000754665.1 Bison bison bison | reverse complement strand
TATAATAGCCAGGACATGGAAGCAACCTAGATGCCCATCAGCAGATGAATGGATAAGAAAGCTGTGGTACATATACACAATGGAGTATTACTCAGCCATTAAAAAGAATACATTTGAATCAGTTCTAATGAGATGGATGAAACTGGAACCTATTATACAGAGTGAAGTAAGCCAGAAAGAAAAACACCAATACAGTATACTAACACATATATATGGAATTTAGAAAGATGGTAACAATAACCTTGTGTATGAGACAGCAAAAGAGACACTGATGTATAGATCAGTCTTATGGACTCTGTGGGAGAGGGAGAGGGTGGGGAGATTTGGGAGAATGGCACTGAGGCATGTATAATATCATGTATGAAATTAGTCGCCGGTCCAGGTTCGATGCACGATACTGGATGCTTGGGGCTAGTGCACTAGGACGACCCAGAGGGAGGGTATGGGGAGGGAGGAGGGAGGAGGGTTCAGGATGGGGAACACAGGTATACCTGTGGCAGATTCATTTCGATATTTGGCAAAACTAATACAATATTGTAAAGTTTAAAAATAAAATAAAATTTAAAAAAATTATATAGCAATATAAGGAAAATTGATATTAATGTATTTGACTTTATCAATAATACAAACTTCTATTCCTTGAAGGTTATCATTCAGAGAATGAAAAAAAAAAACTACAGATTAATAGAATTTTTGCCAATTATATACCAGTAAAAGACTGTGCTAAGACTATATAAATAACTCTTCAAACTAAAAAACAGGAGAACAAAAAACCCAGTAACCCAGTAACAAGTGAGAAAATATGTGAATAAATACTACACCAAGGAAGAAAACAAGAATGGCAAAAAGGCACATGAAGAGTTGCTCAATGTTGGGCTTTCAGTCTATTCAAATAAAAACCATAATAAGATACAATTGCACCTATATTAAAATAGCTAAAATTTAAGACTGACCATATGAAACATTGTGAGGATGAAAAGCAAGTGAAATTTCATATACTGATTTTGAGAATGTAAAATGTTAAAACCAGTTTGGAAAAAAATGCAATTTTGAAAATTTTAAATGTATATTTACTATATGGTCATTCTACTGCTAAGCATTTACCTAAGAAAACTGAAAGTATAAGTTCATTCAAAGACTTAAATGTTCATAGCATCATTATTTATTAAAGTTAAAATCTAGAATTAACCCAAATGTCCAGCAGAGGTGAATGAATAAACTGTGGTAAATCCATACGATGGACTACTCTTCAACAGTACAAATGACTGAGCTATTGATACACTCAAAAATGTGGATGAATCTAAAAGAAAAATTTGTGCTGAGGGAAAGAAAAAAGAAATTAAAAATCACTAAATACTTTATAACTCCATTTGTATAAAACTCTAGACTATGTAGCTAATCTTTATTGACAGATCAGTGGGGTTCTGGTGATGGGAATTGGGATGGAATGATGGCATGCTTAAAATGAATCTTTTGGGGGTGATGGATTTGCTCGTTGTTTTTTGCGGTGCTGGGTTCACAGGGATACGTGTGTGTTGGATTTTATCAAATTGTACACTTTTTAAATAAATGTAGTTTATTATTTGTCAGTCATAACAATCAATAAAGCTGTTAGACAATAAAAAGTAGATAAATAAATAAATAAAAACGTCCCAAGTAGTGAGATGGGCTGGGATCCAGGACTTTTTACTGCAGAGCCTGCACCTGGACAAATGTCTCCTCCAGTAACAGAATACAAAGGACTAAAAATAACTGTATGCATGAGCATGCTAAGTCGCTTCAGTTGTGTCCAACTCTTTGCAATACTATGGATGAC
>NW_011494708.1:1166033-1186869 GCF_000754665.1 Bison bison bison | reverse complement strand
ATTGGGATGGAATGATGGCATGCTTAAAATGAATCTTTTGGGGGTGATGGATGTGCTCATTGTTTTTTGCGGTGCTGGGTTCACAGGGATACGTGTGTGTTGGATTTTATCAAATTGTACACTTTTTAAATAAATGTAGTTTATTATTTGTCAGTCATAACAATCAATAAAGCTGTTAGACAATACCTGCTGCTGCTGCTGCTAAGTCGCTTCAGTCGTGTCCGACTCTGTGCGACCCGAGATGGCAGCCCATCAGGCTTCACTGTCCCTGGGATTCTCCAGGCAAGAACACCGGAGTGGGTTGCCATTTCCTTCTCCAATGCATGAAAGAGAAAAGTGAAAGTGAAGTCGCTCAGTCACGTCCAACTCTTAGTGACCCCATGGACTGCAGCCCACCAGGCTCCTCTGTTCATGGGATTTTCCAGGCAAGAGTACTGGAGTGGTGTGCCATTGCCTTCTCTGAGACAATACCTAATTCATGGTAATTCCACAGTAAATATTTGTTGAATAATTGAATAAATGAAAGGTTGTATTAATTATTGGTACTACTTGAAGAATAGTTAAATATTATGTGAAAAAAATTACCAGATCATACAACACAATAATTCTTAGGAAATCATCAAATGCTCCCTACTTCCAAAAAAATCTGATGAACAGTATCTAAATAAATGTCACCCATTTTTTTTCTCTGTAGTAATATGAATGCTGATTCCCAAATTCTGTAGAATTATGCAGTGACAACAAGAAGAAAACAGTTATCTTACTATTTTAGTATTAAAGGGAAACGTTTCAAATTCTGAACAAATCAGTAATCTATATATAGTGTTCACAATAACTTTCATGAATAAGTATGCACATAGTCAGTTAAAGAAAATCCACTATTTTTCCCCTATTTAAAAAAAAAAGAACATTTCCTTGTTTCTGAAAATCTACAAAACAATAACTGGGGAGGATCATTTTTATTGCAAGGAGATTGTTCATTTTACAAGAAAGTTCACAGAGGAATTACTGAAATATCAGAGTTTACCAGTGCATTCAGCTGTTAGTTATCAGATTGTTAACTACTTTACAGGATGAGGTTAAGCTAGAGAGAAAATGAGGTTAATACACAAAAATGGAGTATTGGAACTACTTTGAATTGGCTATACACCAGAAATAAGAGTTTGAGATGTTAGAAAAAATAACATAAGACAATGGATAAAAGGACACATTCTTAACAGAAATTCAATTTATGATAACACTATAAGATGATGTCTGTAGTGGAATATAGTGAGGAAACTGACTAATATTTGGCAAATTGAATACATATTTAGTTGAGCATATTTAGGTAAAAATCATCGATGCTTTTCATATCAAAAAAAAGAGCATATGTTAGGAAACTTGTGAGCAGCCTCTCAAACTTAATAAGTTATTCTCAACCTCCTTAGAGCACCTGGTCTTCGTGAGTATGTCTCCTTGACTTCAAGGGAAACTAAAGTTGATGAGCCTATGACATTTTATCCTCATTCAATTCTGTGATCAGAACTAAGTGACTTGTGAAACTGTGTTGATTCTGGGTATGGATCTGTGACCTCAATAATTTGCAAAATTGTGATATGTGAGTTTAATTTTTTTGTTGTTGTTTTAGTGTGCAAGCCAGGGAACCAGACCAGCACACATCTTTCATTTCATTTGATAAGAAGTGAGATACAGCTATATAGCAACCACACTGCAGGATATTATGGCCCTTCCATTCTGCTATAATGATTCCACTACATATAACTAAGAAAATCTAGGAGGAATCACCTTTGTGTTCACAGGTAAGTATTTTCAGAAACCACAGATTTCGAACAAATAAACAAACAAGCAAATAAAAATCTATTCTCTTAATCTGTTTTCCCTTATTGAAAACCATTAGTTCATTGGGCATTGCCGACAATTTTGTTGGTTACATTCACTCCCAACATACACTGATGAGGAACCATCAGTGGCATACCATGGTAGTACCACTTTATGCTACTGATTTTCACCAGACACTGAAATGTACCATGGGGTACTATCCTACCATATCAGGCATCATTGTCTTTCCTGTGGGGCACCATCTTTCACATCCCTCTGCTGAAGTGTCAAAGCAGTGTTGTGTTCTTTTCATCTAGCCAATCAACATTTGGAGAGGTTCTACTATGTGATGAAGAGACAATGGTTAAAATAGACCATCAGTTTTCAATAGGGGAGCATCACAGAGTATAGAGCAGTGTCTTGGCCCAGCTGGAAAGACGGAGAGGTAGAGCAGGGGTAGATTGTACAAAGCTTTACCCTAAAAGCAATAGGGACTCAAAGTATTATGGGAAGTACATGGTCATGCATGCTTTTTGAAAAAGGGCTGTATAGTCTCAGTGAGGAAAAAAGAATAAATGTAGGGAAAGCAGTTATAAGCCTCTGGCTTTAGCCCACATGAGGTATAGAGAGAGGCATCAATCTGTTAGAGTTTCAGAGGGAAAAAAGTCAACAAGGCTGCTGATAGATTGAATGAGGGCAATGAAGGATTGCAAGATGCTAGGGATGACCCCCAGGTTTTTCACTTTCTCTGACTGTGAAGGGAAAAACTCTCTTTAGTGTCACAACTCTCATAGGATTCCAACACAGACCTCTGTATTTGTGTGTGCATGTGTGTATTTTTTAAAAAAGTCATCATTTATTGATTTCTTCCTGTGTGCTAACACACTGTTATATTTCTCAACATGCAATAGTGCATTTAATTCCCTGAACAATTCTGCAAGTTAGGTACTCACTATGTTTTTCAATTTAATGACCGAGATAGTAAGGGAGTGAGCATTAAATAGGAGTGTCCAAGGCTGTTTGGCTAGGAAGGAGCAGAACTGATGTTGGTAGCTTGGCAGTCTGAGGCCTCCTTCTTAAAAATGCTGTGCTTAACTCTCGCTTTCTCAGTTTGTGTTAATTTTCTTTGTATAGAATGCTGATATAAATGTATGGAAGAAGTGTGTGTATATGTATGCATGTTTCCTTCGTGCATGGGGTTATTTGTGATACATGCAGGTACATATATATTTGTGTGTACATGAGTATCACTGTACATACAGGTATCAGTGTGTCTTGTGTTTTTTTGTGGTATATATCTGGATTATGTGTATGAGGTTGTGTGTGTGGTATATGTGTATGTAATCACATGCTAGACTAAGAGATAAATCATTTTATTCTGACAGTGAAGCCTTTATTCCCAAGTAAGCTTGTTACACCCTGATCCTTAGTTTATTAACACAGTCTTTTCCCATCCTGAATAAAGTGTGAATTATTTTAAAGAAAATAATCTCTCAGGACTCTATCATTATACTAAGTTATTTTTGTTATGCCTTTTTCTTAAATATTTGTGTTTAAAGCTCTTATATAATGTAAAGCAAAAATAAGTTTATAAATTAAATGCAAACAAAGAAAATCTAAAACTAACAGCATGATGCACTGTAACGGATGATGCTATTTTGCTGAAACTAAATTCTTGTAATGAGAATATGGCATTGATGAGCTATGGCACAGTTTTGGCTTATTTTTAAAGTAGCATGAATAAAAATTCCTCCATTGTTTTCCGCTCTTCGCAATACTGAGTACTTTATTCATGCAGTGCACCTTGATGTAATTTGGCTTACACATTACATTAAAGCAATATTTATGTATCAAATAAATTTCTCCATTTCTTTTCTTTCTCATCAGCACACAATAACTACAAGAATTACATAAAAACTAATATTGGTACTAAAACCTCATATTACACAATTATAAATTGTCATGTTCTTACAATATATCATGTTTATATCATCCAAGTTTAATACAAGACTTAAAAAAATATCTTAGAATTATTGAAGTCTTGTTTGAAAAATGCTACCTTGAGATTTTTTGATGCTATAGATTCTCTAAAGTGTCTGACACAAGTAATTTTCCCTCTGACAGTCCTAAAATTCCATTAACAGATTCAGATCTTGAGATCCTAAGAAGGAACCCAGATTGTTCTTTAACTGTCCCTTACCCCCACCACCACTACCACCAAGTTGAAACAATTTCTTCTTTACAAAGATGTAGCAGCTGCATGGCATTTCCTGCATGGCATTGCCTGCATGGCATTCAGTTGAATGGCTCAATATTCATTCATTCACTGCTTCCACAAACACGTGTACTATAGGCTTTTTGTGGCACAGGGGGGTAAAAAGATGAGTGAGATGAAATTTCTGCTTCAGAGACTTTAGACCATCACCTGTGTAAGAGAAACAGACAGCTAATCCAATGTGCACCTAATCCGCAAGCTATAGATTTGTAACTGGAACATATAAGTTTAATAAGTATTTATGAGTTATGCATGTCATATTGATGATAATTGAAGACTTAAGAATTATGAGTGAGATCATTCCAGAAGCATGTATAGAGAAGAGGCTTATATTACACATGTATTTCAGGATTGGGCAATTGAAGGAATTGCCATGAAGAAGACTATGAAGAATTAGCCGTAGCAGTAGGATGAAAATCAGGAGGGTTGTGTCTCAAAAATAAAACTAAAGGAAGGTTTCATAAGGAGAATCCTGTGACCAGGGTCAAATGCTGCCAAAAGATAGTGAAAATGAACTTGGATTCATTTTCATGAATGAATGGATGTGGGATTTAATGGCAAGGAGTCTGGGAATAGTTTTGCTGCATTAAAAGAGATGTGAAATAAGGAGAGTTTGGTAGAATCTACATGTTGGAGGCTTGGGGGCTTGTTGAAATTCAGTTTTGTTTTTTTTTTTAACTTATTTCAGATCATAATTGAAAGTAGACTTACCACTTGGAAAGTTTCTGTCAAATCAGAGCCCATAGTGTTCTATCACAGTAGAAATTTGCCAGACAATTTTACTGTTTGAATTTAAATTTGGACTTAGTTTATAAGTACATAGTTTCAGAGTCTATAATGGCTACATATTTGAAAACTGGAATTCCAGAATCATGCCTTGTAGAAGTCCCTGCAGTTCAACTAGTTTGGCCTCATTGTCTTCAAAAGAAAACAAAGTTCAAAGCACTTTACCAAGTACGGAGTCTAGACTGGTGACATGCTTTCCATACTAGGGTTCGTCAAGCCCCCAGAGCCACTGACCTGTTAGGAACCGAGCTGCACAGTGGGAGGCAAGCGGTGGGCAAAATGGAAACCATCCAGGTGCATGGAAAAATTCTCTTTTACAAAACTGATCCCTGGTGTCAAAAAGGTGGGGGGCTGCTGCTCTATACCACACTGCCTTACTAGGTTCAAATGTTTGTGTTTAAACATTGTTCTTTGAGAACCTATATCTTTCTAGAAATAATACCAGAATATTCAACTTTTGAGAAATATGCTCAGAAGCAAAAAATGAAGGGGAGACCCATGCTATGAAAACCATACCCAATACCACTTTAAACCCATATAGACTTTAGGGGCCATGGTAGCGGCTATACTTTAATTTTTTGCCAAATGGCTCAATCAGATATATTTTCTCTTCTCTCGTTTGTTGCTATAAAGAATTACAGCATTAAAGGTTTTTTGTTCACATAATGATCAAATAATTAAGAGTTCATTTTAATAATTTAAAAACTTTATAATAATAAAAGGGGCTTCCCTGGTGGCTCAGAAGGTAAAGAATCTGCCTGCAATGAAGAAGACCTGGATTCAATCCCTGAGTTGGGAAGATCCCCTGAAGAAGGGAATGGGTACCCACTCCAGTATTCCTGCCTGGAGAATCCCATGGGCAGAAGAGCCTGGCAGGCTACAGTCCATGAGGTCACAAGGAGTTTGACATGACTGAGAGACTAAGCAAGCACATACATATTAGTGAAAAAACACAAATGGTTGGATGGTTTTGTCACTTCATTGTTTAGTCACTGAGTCATGATTCTTTGCAACCCTGTGGACTGTAGCCCACCAGGCTTCTCTGTCCATGGAATTCTCTAGGCAAGAATACTGGAGTGGGTTGCCATTTCCTTCTCCAACTTGTTACTTACAAAGGCAGTTATCACATTGTTCATCTTTCCATTTGAGATGGGTGCAGCACAATGGAGAGACACAAAAGCCTTGATTAGTTAAACCTATGACCAAGGCTTCAACCCTGAAGTTAAACTTTGACCTCCAGATTGAAAGAATTATGACTTGGTCTCTGGATACCTATCACTGTCAGTCTTAACAAATGCAGGAACTCAAGGCAGCTAACACACCAACTCTTCTAATTAGGCTCAGAAAACCTAGTGACTAAAGCTTTCTTCATATATTTTATGAACAATGACATTAGTAGCTATGTAGGGTTTCTTTATCCTTCTATTATCTTCTCCACAACTCAGTGACAAGAATAAAAGAGATATTATTTTTCTCTGAGATAGATGAAGAAACAAGATGAGAACAATTAAAAAATATATTCAAAGTTACACAGTTAATAACTGGTGGAACCAAATTGATAACCCATCTATCCTAACCTTTTTGAAGTGGGTCAGGCAGCTACCCATTGGAAAGAAGCAAAGCTAAGAGGACAGAATTCTTTATGGTGATTTCAGATCTAAGAAAAAGGGCATAGATTTTTTTTCATTTATGAAGGAGAAAAAAGATGAATATATATCCTTTGCAATTCCTGTCATTGAGAGGTGGAGTCTACTAATTTTTCCCTATGAATTTGGGTTCCTTTAGTGACTTGCTTGAATGATAGAATGTGCTGAAAGTGATATTCTGGCTTTCTTAGGTGAAGTCATAATAACCTGTGTAGTTTCTGTCTATGCTTCTTGGAAAGCTTAGATTCCAAGTAAGGAATCCTGAAAACACCATTCTTTAGGGAAACTCAAGATCGCTGCATGCATGAAGCAAATGGGATGACCGGGCAGACCCAGCTATTTCAGCCATACCAACCTAGCAACTGATTTTTGAATTATAAAGCCATATTAGATGTTGTTGTCCCAGGAGATACAATGTGGAGAAGAATTGAAGAATGCAACTGATAAAATAGGTCCTTAAAATATAGCCCTCATTAAGCTGTCCCAACAAAATGTAGCTACTTGAGGCAGCCGTGTTGACTCCCAATCATCAGGGAGCAAGGATAAGACATTCCCTGTTTGAATTATGAGCATTATAAAAATGGAGGTGTTACACCACTGAATTTTAAGGTGCTTTTAATAGATAGAAATAGCAATAGATAATAAATAAACAGAACTAAACAGTAGATAAACAGAACATGTTAGGTAAAGCCATTGTATGGTGTTACAATTGAGAGCCCTTCAAAATTAGAATTTTACTCATGGAAATAACATGGTAAAATCCAGTTATCCAAAATGCTTGAAGAATAAGTCATTCTGGATGATGAAATGATGGCCATTCAAAAGATGAAGGTGATCAATCTTTTAAATGCTGGTAATGTTGTATTTTAACTGTTTCATATGAATAGTTATATATAGAATCACTTATGCATTAAACACAGACATTGAACACATATGCTAAGCACTTGGTAAAAATTTTGACTAGACAGAGCCCATGCTCCCCACAGAATTTCCAGATTATGGAGGAGGAAAAAACATTAACTTTCCCAAAGTTTCAAAGAAGTCATGTTATAAGGCCAGGTTTCCAACTCAGATCTACCTGACTCCAAAAACCCAGATTTGTCTGACTCCAGAGTTCACGGAAAGACACTTTATAATATGGTACAACTGAAGCCAATGCCCTATTCTCCTGCTTTTAACTTTATTCCTTTTTAAAAATCATCATTTTAAGTATTTCCACTCTAAAAAATACAGCATTAAAATTATTTACGTCTGTCTATGACCTTTTAAATACAAGCTGAGCTACATTGTGAAAGTGAATTTTCTTGTGTTTCTGCATGGTCATAGCTGGGCTTTAATCATCAAATCCAAATGAAGCAAACTGTTTGCAGTCATTTAAGATGGCATCAGTGATAATAATAATGATTCCTTACACTTTCCTGGTGCCTCTCATCTAAGGATTGTAAAGGGCTTTACAAACATTAATTAAGCCTTACAGGATTTCAATGAGGTCATGAAGCAGTTTAGTTATTGTAATACACTGAGACTTTAAATAAAGCAAAAGCAACTTCAGAATCACATTTTGAAGTGCTTCCCTTTGCTCTTGGTGGTTTGGATCCAGGTGTTTGAGAAGGATTTTTGTATTCCTTCTTTTATTTCAGGTTTTTAAGAAGTTGTAACACTATTGTGTGTCCCTTTTACACATTGGAAGACACAGAAAATAACATTGTATATTTCACAGGAAACAATTGATTCACAAAGGTACATTTCATGTTCAGTTCAGTCCCTCAATTGTGTCTGACTCTTTGTGACCCCATGGACTGCAGTACTCCAGGCCTCCCTGTCCATCACCAACTCCTAGAGTTTACCCAAACTCACGTCCATTGAGTCAGTGATGCTATCCAACCATCTCATTCTCTGTCATCCCCTTCTCCTCCTGCCTTCAATCTTTCCCAGCATCAGGTCTTTTCCAATGAGTCAGTTCTTCTCATCAGGTGGCCAAAGTATTGGAGTTTCAGCTTCAACATCAGTCCTTCCAATGAACACTCAGAACTGATCTCCTTTAGGATGGACTGGTTGGATCTCCTGGCAGCCAAGGGACTCTCAAGAGTCTTCTCCAACACCACAGTTCAAAAGCATCAATTCTTTGGCACTCAGCTTTCCTTATAATCCAACTCTCACATCCATACACGACTACTGGAAATACCATAGCCTTGACTAGATGGACCTTTGTTGGCAAAGTATGTCTCTGCTTCTCAATATGCTGTCTAGGTTGGCCATAACTTTCCTTCCAAGGAGTAAGCGTCTTTTAATTTCATGGCTGCAGTCACAATCTGCAGTGATTTTGGAGCCCCCCAAAATAAAGTCTGCCACTGTTTCCACTGTTTTTCTATCTATTTGCCATGAAGTGATGGGACCGGATGCCATGATCTTATTTTTCTGTTGAGCTTTAAGCCAACTTTTTCACTCTCCTCTTTCACTTGCATCAAGAGGCTCTTTAGTTCTTCACCTTCTGCCATAAGGGTGGTATCATCTGCATATATCTGAGGCTATTGATATTTCTCCTGGCAATCTTGATTCCAGCTTGTGTTTCTTCCAGTCCAGCGTTTCTCATGATGTACTCTGCATAGAAGTTAAATAGGCAGGGTGACAATATACAGCCTTGACATACTCCTTTCCCTATTTGGAACCAGTCTGTTGTTCTATGTCCAGTTCTAACTGTTGCTTCCTGACCTGCATACAGATTTCTCAAGAGGCAGGTTAGGTGGTCTGGTATCCCCATCTCTTTCAGAATTTTCCACAGTTCATTGTGATCCACACAGACAAAGGCTTTGGTATAGTCAATAAAGCAGAAATAAATGTTGGATTCCACATGTAATAAGTACCCAGCATTACCATCCACTCAAGAGAACAAAGAACACAATACCTGCCCTCAAAGAGCTCCCAACACAGTGGGACAATGTACAAGTAAATCAGTGTTATTGTAGTGTGCTAGAATGATATATAAAGTATTATTCAAGCATGTGAAAGTATATTGAATTCTGAAAAATAATAGCTAATACCACACAGAGCTTATTGTATTCTACCCTTCCAAGACTTCACATGAACTAACTGCTTGATTTTCATGATAATTCTGGTATGTAAGTACTTTTATCTGCCTAATTTTACAAACATGGGCACCAGGCATAGAGATCTTGAGTAACATGCCCAGGCTCAGCTATCCACCTACAAATAGCTCTTGAAAGATAAGCTTTGATAATAGGCAAATTCCATTTTAAAACATCAGAAAGAGAAATAATTCTAATGTATTTCTGATCAGCAATAACCTCTGGGAAAAATCATCAAAGAAAACCAAATTTCTATGGAGGATTTCAGTACCATTCAGACTGTCTTTCAATGATAGGCTCAGCTCACAACTTTATGAGTCAGTTGGGACCAATGTTGTTTAGCCCTAAATCTCTGGCCAGGGCCATCATGATGCAGCCATACATGAACAGTAGGCTGCCTTACGCTTATACACTGATGATATATATTTTCAAGTCCTGAGATACTGCCTTCACTATTGCCCAAACTTCGATTCTCTAATGATAAAAACAGTAACTGTCCACAGGGCAAATTCTTGGAAGTCTTCCGTCTTCGTCCATTTCTTCCATTCCTTTCCTCTGGTCATGACTCTGGTCCTGTTTCTCCTTTTACTACTCCAACCTCATCAGAACACCTGAAACTCTTGTTTCCATCTGGGGGCTCCCATTTCCATTTCTCATATAACCTGCTCAGTTAGATTTTCATGGATAATATTGGCAATCTGAATTGTGTTCCTCTTGAGTATATTTTGCTCATTAATCTAGATGAAATTCAATACCTTCCTCACTGAGTCTGATTCAGGAGTTCCATGTGGCAAAGTATTGACTCTCTGCACATTGTGCTGTGCTGTACTTAGTTGCTCAGTCATGTCTGACTCTTTGTAACCTCATGGACTATAGCCCGCCAGACTCCTCTGTCCATGGGGATGCTCCAGGCAAGAATACTGGAGTGGGTTGCCATTTCCTTCTCCAGGGGATCTTCCCAACCCAGGGATAGAACCCAAGTCTCCCACATTGCAGGTGGATTCTTTGCCATATGAGCCACCAGGGAAGCCAAAGAATACTATAGTGGGTAGCCTATCTCTTCTCCAGGGGATCTTCGTGACCCAGAACTTGAACCAGTGTCTCCTGCATTGCAGATTCTTTACCAGCTGAGAAACAAGAGAAGCCTCTTTGCACATTACCTAGTCATAAAAAGATATGGGTGTAATTTGAAACATTCAGAAGCAATGCACATTTTCCTTACATTTTTCATGATGTTATATGTTGATCTACCTAGGCCTGTTGGAGAAGGAAATGGCAACCCACTCCAGTGTTCTTGCCTGGAGAATCCCAGGGAAGGGAAACCTGGTGGGCTGCCATATGTTAATATGGCAGACCTGAGTTGGATATTACAAATTCAAGAGATATGTAGTGAATGTGTGAGAAGAATAGAGGCATATTCAGACAATAGGTACTGGACCAAATGTGAAAAATTTCAAGGAGTATTACTTAGTGGAGGATACAAATAGTTAATTTGACCACAAGTAATATGCAGTGAAATACAAAGCTCTGAAAGTCCCAAAGGGACTAATTCAACAGGTCTTAGTAGGTCAATGGATGATTCTGAGAGAATAAAACAATCTCTTACCTAAGGCCTAACTGAAATGCGTGTGTGTGTGTGTGTGCACGTTTGCGTTTGGATGTACACGTGGATGTATAAGGGCAGGGAGGTAAGAATGTGTTCTAAGCTGGAGGAAATAATGTATGCAAAATTTTGCATACATTTGGGGAGATCATCAAGTACTTCTATTTACAACATCACTTATAGAAGACATCATGGTAAGAAAGGATAGAGGCTCAAATTAAGGCACTAGCTTAAGAAATTTGGAGTAGGGATATATTTAGGTGGTGGAAACAATAAGAATTGATTAGATATGAGAGAATGGTTAACAGTAACCTCTAGACAGGTGACTGAGTAGAATCATTCTTTCCAGTGGCATAATGCACACAAGGAGGGCCAAGTTTTGAGGGGATCCAATAACATAAGTTCAATGTTGGAGATAATATATTTGAAATAATATGGTAATTAACAGAATGGGCTCTGGAACCAGACTGTCTGGGTTTGTATCCTGGCTCCACTGTTTATTAGCTGTGTGACCTTGGGCAAATTACTTCCCTATACCTTGATTTCTTCATCTTTAGAATGTTGTTAGTTAATTGTGATGGTTCATTTTATGTGTCAACTTAACTGAGCCACAATGCCCAGGTACTTGATCAAGCATTACTCTGGATTTTTCTGTGACAATATTTTGTATGAGATTAACATTTAAATTGGTGGACTTTGAGTAAAGCAGATTGTATTACATAGTGTTGTTCAGCCTCATCCAACCAGTTGAAGGCTTCAATGAAACAAATGCCAACCTTCCCAGAACAACAGGAAATTCTGCAGCAGACCGCCTTTGGATTTGAACTGCACCTCCAGCTATTCTTTGAGTCTCTAACTATTGGCCCACTCTGCAAATTTTCAACTTTCCAGTCTCCATATGGGTGTGTATATATATATATATATTCATTCAGTTACTAGAAAAATTAAATAAGATAAAATATGTGAATGTTTTAGAATAGTACCTGGTACATGGTGAGTACTCAAATACTAAGTGTTCAGGGGTGTCTGTGGAGCATCAGTGTCCAACATGTTTTGCATACATCAGTGTGTATTTGTAGTTCATGGGTGTTGTGTAGGGTGAGATAAAGATTTGGTGTTGCTAGCATATACATGATAAATGATGCAATTAGAGTAAATTAGATTATCCAGAGAGAGAAGATGCCACATAAGAAAGGCTCAAAGCACAATCTTTAAAAAGTTAATATTTAAGAGATAGACAAAGAAAGCTTTAAAGGAGAAGCCAGAAAAGAGGGAAACCAGGAGGTTTTCATTAAAGAATGGCAAAATAAACTCACTTTTGGTAAAATTAAAGTCAGAATAGGACATTAATTTGGGAAATATTACTAGAGTGGACATATGTCTGAGTTTACTTTGACCTCTCCAGGTTTGCACCTGTTGTTCCAGTAAGGTTAGAAAATATCTGATGGCCACCTAAGATACTACCAAGACAGTCAGCATGTGATTTGAAATGGTTCAGTCAAGTTAAAAGAATAGGGTTTTTCTCACATTCTTCCACTGTTTGGAAGAATGTGATGAAGAATGCTACTGACAACCATTTTGCTTTCACAGAACATAGAACCTGATTTCTAGATTTCAAGGATGAAGTAACAAATTAAAAAAAAAAAATTAGAATTTTTAACTTTTTGGCTGCACCATGTGGCATGTGGGATCTTTACTCCCTGACCAGAGATTGAATGCATGCTCTCTGCATAGAAAAAGTGGAGTCTTAACCTCTGGACTGATAGGAAAGTATCAACAAATTTCTTTATTCTTTGAGGCATTTTGATTGGGAGTATTCTGTAACTTGAAATCCAAACTACCCTAACTGATGTCCTGAGACAAGGGCAATTGTCAATGGAGGAAATACAAAGTAGCAATATTCTAACTATAAAAGTGAAGTAGGGACCATAGCCCCACAGGCTCCTCTGTCCATGGGATTTTCCAGGCATGAATACTGGAGTGGGTTGCTACTTCCTTCTCCAGGGGATCTTCCCGACCCAGGGACTGAACCTGGGTCTCCCATATTGCAGGCAGACACTTTACCGTCTGAGCTACCAGGGAATCTTTTTTTTTTTTTTCTATAAGACAGTTTAAAAATTAGGGAGAGAAAAAGATGGTGGAGGAGTAAGTGGACGTGGAGTACATCTCTTTCCATGGATACATTAGGAATAAGCTTTCAGGCACAGAAGTGCATGCAGAACACCAGCTGAGAGCGGACAGGAGTACCTGACCAGAAGAAAAGAATATATAGAACTACGCAAAACTCGGTAGGATGAAGGAACTAGGAGGAAAAACAAGAGGGTTAGTAGGACTAGACCTGCCCTCAGTGGGTGGGGGAACTGAAGTAGGGGTTCAATCCCCACATCGGGGCAATTGTCTGAGTCAGAGGAGAAACATTTAAGGTTGAGAGTGAAACAGCTGATCTGTGGCAGCCTAAATGGATTGAGAATCAGACAGTCCTTGCCGCAGCCACACATACCCGGGACAGGGATGCAGGTCCCTTGGAAGTTGCAGTAGCTGGGAGCTTGAGTTTAGGGGTTGTGGAGCAATCCCAGGGTAAGGGCTGCTGGAAGCTGGGGTTTTGGGGTTGTGGAACAATCCAGGGTGAGCACTGTTGGGAGCTAGAGTTTAGGGGTTGTGGAGCAATCCCAGGGTGAAGGCTGCTGTTGACTGCAGAGAGATGGATCATGGGGATTTGGGGGAGGAAACTGTGGGAAATGCCTGTGGAGGAAAGCTGGGCAGCCATGGAAACTAGACAATGCTGCTGAGTCACCTGTAGAGGGTGGAGCCATCACGATAGCCTCTCTCCCCACAAGCCAGCATTGGCAGCTGAACAATAGAGAGGCTGGCCTGTCAAATGCCTGACACACTGAACTACAGAGCAGGATCCCACCCAGGGTGCCTGTTTAAGTGCCTGATGTGCCAATCTACAGAGTTGAACCCCAGTCAGGGGAGCCCCTCTATGTGCCTGATGTGCCCGAACAACAGAGAAGGACCCCAGGCAAGGGGGCCCTCTAAGTGCCTGAATGGGTGAAGCTTCAGAGAAAGACTGGCTAAAGAGGCCTTCTGATTGCCAGCTTGAAAAAAGACTCTGATAGGGCCATAACTCCTAGGGCAGAGGCAGTCCGTGTCCCTGCATAGCCAAGCCAAGCAGCTGCACCACCTTCGTGCTCAATTCTCACTGGGGCAGAGCTCCCGCAGGCAAAAAAATTTTTGCATATATGCACACAGGGTCTCTTTGGTCATGTCCAACTCTTTGTGCCCTGTAAACTGTGGCCTGCCAGGCTTCTCTATCAGGGAGGGGGGTTCTCCAGGCAGGAATACTGGAATGTATTGGCCAATATTGGTTGCCATACCCTTCTAGAACACTATACTTCCTGCTACCATAGCCGCCAACCCGCCTGAGTACCTCGTGTTGCCAGAACCTCTGCGATCCAAGCAGCTGCACCACCTCCACACCTGACCTTCACATGGACAAACCCAAGTCCTTCAGGGCAGCCTTGGGAGCAAACCCCAGTGGACAACCCACATGGAGAGGTGGAAATAAAACCATAATTGAAACCCAGGGGCAGTGTGGCTAAGAAAGGAGACCCAAAACCTTTCCACCAACTGTACAAGCTGCAGATTAAATCCACACAATCAACTAGGCAGACTCTGTGTCTATGGAATATATAAAAGGTCATTGAGAGCTCCCACAAACGAAAACGCACTAGTTCTGATAGCTGTGGACATTGGAGGCAAGAATACACAGGAGTAGGACCAGATAAGAATCTGAGCTGCCCCCACAGCAGGTCCAGAGATCAGGACAGCGTTGTGCATCCTGGGGAGGTGAGGTGGACTGTGACTCCCAGTGAGGGAAAGGACTCTGACAGCAGTGACTCAAGAAAAACATTTATTATTCTTATTTTTTGACTTGTTTTGTAGATTCTTTTGGATTTTTTTTTCCTTTTTCCCCCCTCTTTTTCCCCCATGTTGTAGTTGTCAATTTTATTGACACTATGAAATATAATTAAGCTTTTGAGTTTTTTTTTTTTCCCTCATTCACATTTTTAATTGTTGTTATAAACCTCTTCCCCTACATTGGACTTTTGTGGTTCTATGGAGTCTTCCTTTTTTTTCTTTATTCTTCTTCCATTTTTTTTCTTCTTTTTAAAAATTTTAATTTTTTATTTTTTAAACCTATTATGTTTTTTCTACATTTATACCTTTATTTGCCTTTTCTACTGTTATTTTCCTCTTACAGTTAATCTTTAAGGCGTATAAATCTTCATTTACCTCTATTTAACTTTGTGTATCTGTTCTTTCTTTCCTTTTTTCTCAACATTTTGTTAGTTTTATTTTCAATGCTTTATTCCCCAATTGGCACCTTGCTTTAGTTTCATTTTCCAGTTTGTGTTTTAGTTAGTTTTGTTCTGGTAGATCTAATTTTTGGTTTCTTTGTTCATAGGGTTAATCTATTGTACTTTGTTTTTGTTGGACTGTTTTGATTTTGCTTATGGGTATTTATGTATATTTGTATATACAGTCACACTTTTGATTGTTGTTATAAACCTCTGACTCTACATTGGACTTTTGCAGTTTTGTGGATTTTTCCTTTTTTTTTCTTTCTTCTTCCATTTTTTCCCCTCATTTTTATGCTTTTAATTTTTTTAAACCTATTATTTTTTTTCTACCTTTATGCCTCTGTTTGCCTTGCCAACTGTTCTTTTCCCCTTGCAGTTAATCTTTAATGTGCATAAATCTTCTTCATCGACCTCTGTTTAACTTTGCTTACCTATTCTTTCTTTCTTCCCTTTCCTCTCAACTTATTTGTTAGTTTTGTTTTCACTGCTTTATTCCCCACTTGGAACCTTGGTTTAGTTTTGTTTTCCAGTTTGTGATTTAGTTATTTTGTTCTTAACTGGTAAATATAATTTTTGATTTTCTTTGTTCACTGGGTCAATCTTTATTACTTTATTTCTCTTGGACTGTTTTCACTTTGCTTATGAGTGTATATGTATATGTGCATATTCCATTATTTTAATTATTATTTGCCTGATTTTGTAACTGCCACTTGTCTGGGGTTCATCTTTGGTTTCCATTTTTGGATATTTGTTTTAATCTCATTTAATGCCATAACAAAACACTTGTGGAATCTTCGTTCCTGACCAGAGATCAAGCCCTGAGCCTTTGGAGTTGGAGCACTGACACCAAGACTGTAGAATACCAGAGAACTAACACTCAGTTCAGTTCAGTTCAGTCGGTCAATCATGTCCGACTCTTTGCAACCCCATGAATCGCAGCACACCAGGCTTCGCTGTCCATCATCAACTGCCGGAGTTCACTCAGACTCACGTCCATTGAGTCAGTGATACCATCCAGCCATCTCATCCTCTGTCGTCCCCTTCTCCTCCTGCCCCCAATCCCTCCCAGCATCAGAGTCTTTTCCAATGAGTCAACTCTTTGCATGAGGTGGCCAAAGTACTGGAGTTTCAGCTTTAGCATCATTCCTTCCAAAGAAATCCCAGGGCTGATCTCCTTCAGAATGGACTGGTTGGATCTCCTTGCAGTCCAAGGGACTCTCAAGAGTCTTCTCCAACACCACAGTTCAAAAGCATCAACTCTTTGGCGCTCAGCCTTCTTCACAGTCCAACTCTCACATCCATACATGACCACTGGAAAAACCATAGCCTTGACTAGATGGACCTTTGTTGGCAAAGCAATGTCTCTGCTTTTCAAAATGCTATCTAGGTTGGACATAACTTTCCTTCCAAGGAGTAAGCGTCTTTTAATTTCATGGCTGCAGTCACCATCTGCAGTGATTTTGGAGCCCAGAAAAATAAAGTCTGACACTGTTTCCACTGTTTCCCCATCTATTTCCCATGAAGTGATGGGACCAGATGCCATGATCTTCGTTTTCTGAATGTTGAGCTTTAAGCCAACTTTTTTACTCTCCACTTTCATCAAGAGGCTTTTGAGTTCCTCTTCACTTTCTTCCATAAGGGTGGTGTCATTTGCATATTTGAGGGTATTGGTATTTCTCCTGGCAATCTTGATTCCAGCTTGTGTTTCTTCCAGTCCAGCGTTTCTCATGATGTACTCTGCATATAAGTTATATAAGCAGGGTGACAATATACAGCCTTGACGGACTCCTTTTCCTATTTGGAACCAGTCTGTTGTTCCATGTCCAGTTCTAACTGTTGCTTCCTGACCTGCATACAGATTTCTCAAGAGGCAGGTCAGGTGGGGGGAGTATTAAATAGTGAGAACTCACACAAAGGAAACCGCTTGAATAGAAGACCCAGCATCACCTAACCACCAGTAGCACTCTGTGTAGGATGCTTCATTTAAATAACAAAACAAAAATACAAACCCAATATACAGCAGACAGGATTACCACCTCAAGCAGCCTTGCCCATCAGAGGAAAAACAAACAAACAAAAAGTCAGCATAGATCTCACCCTATACAAAGCTTACACAAACCACTAGACCAACCTTAGGAGGGGAGAAACAAAAAGGAAGAAAAAATTCAACCTTGAAGCCTGGGAAAAGGAGACCTCAAACAAAATAAGTTCAAAAAATAAAAATAATGAAAAGGCAGAGAAATACTATACAAATGAAGGAACAAACTAGAAACACAGAAGTCCAAATAAACGAAGAGGAAATGGGCAAACTACCTGAAAAAGAATTCAGAATAATGATAGTAAAGATGATCAAAAACCTTGAAAATGAAATGCAAGAATCAACTAGAAAAGACCTAGAAGAATTAAAGAATAAACATACAGAGACAAACAACACAATTACTGAAATTAAAAATAATCTGGAAGGAATCAGTAGCAGAATATCTGAAGCAGAAGAATGAATCAGTGAGCTGGAAGATAAAATGGTGGAAATAACTTCTGAAGAGCAGAATAAAGTGAAAAGAATGAAAACAACTGACAATAGTCTCATAGACCTCTGGAACAATATCAAATGCACCAACATTCGAAATAAGGGGTCCCAGAAGAAGAAGAGAAAAAGAAAGGGTATGAGAAAATTTTTGAAGAGATTATAGTTGAAAATTTCCCCAACATGAAAAAGGAAATACTCAATCAAGTCCAAGAGGCACAAAGACTCCCACACAGGATAAACCAAAGGAGAAACATGCCAAGACACATACTAATCAAACTAACAAAGAATAAACACAAAGAAACAATATTAAAAGCAGCAAGGGAGAAGCAAGTAACATACAACGGAAACCCCATACACTTAACAGTTGATCTTTCAGCAGAAACTCTGCAGACCAGAAGGGAATGTCAGAATATATTTTACATACTGAAAGGGAAAAATCCACAACCAAGATTTTTGTACCCAGCAAGGATCTCATTCAAAATTAATGGAGAAATAAAAAGCTTTTCAGACAAGCAAAAGTTAAGAGAATTCAGTACCACCAAACCAGCTTTACAACAAATATTAAAGGAACTTATATAGTCAAAAAATACAAGAGAAGAAAAAGGATCTACAAAATCAACCCCAAACAATTAGAAAATGGCAATAGGAACATATATATCAACAATTACTTTAAATGTAAATGGATTAAATGCTCCAACCAAAACACACAGACTGGCTGAATGGATACAAAAACAAGACCCATATATATGCTATCTACAAGAAACCTACTTCAGACCTAAAGACACATAGAGACTGAAAGTGAGAGGATAAAAAAATATATTCCATGAAAATGGGGAGCAAAAGAAAGCTGGAGTAGTAATCCTCATATGAGACAAAATAGACCTTAAAATAAACTAGATTACAAGAGATAAGGAAGGACACTACATAATGACCAAGGGATCAATCCAAGAGGAAGACATAACAATTGTAAACATCTATGTACCCAACATAGGAGATCTCAGTACGTAAGACAAACACTAACAGACATAGAAGGAGAAATTGACAGTATAACAATAATAGTAGGAGACTTCAACAACCCACACACACCAATGGACAGGTCATCAAAACAGAAAATTAATAAGGAAACACAAGTCTTAAATGATACATTAGATGACATGAATCTCATTAATATCTTCAGAACATTCCACCCAAATGAAGAGGAATACACCTTCTTTTCAAATGCACATGGAACCTTCTCCATGATAGACCAAATAAATCTAGGGTCACAAATCAAATCTCAGTAAATTTAAGAGCTGAAATCATATCAAGCATCTTCTATGACCACAGTGCTTTGAGACTAGATATCAATTACAAGAAAAAACTGTAAGAAACACAAACACCTGGAGATTAAACAACACGTTTCTAAATAACCAACAGCTTACTGAAGAAATCAAAAGGGAAATAAAAAAATTTCTAGAAACAAATGACAATGAAAACACAACAACTCAAAACCTATGACATGCAACAAAAACAGTTCTAAGAGGGAAGTTTATAGTAATACAATCCTACCTTAAGAAATAAGAAAACCATCAAATAGAGAACCTATCATTACACCTAAAACAACTGAAAAAAGAAGAACAACCCCCCCCCAAAATTCATAGAAGGAAAGAAATCATAAAGATACAAGCAAAAATAAATGAAAAAGAAATGGAATAAGCAATAGTAAAGATTAATAAACTAAAAACTGGTTCTTTGAGAAGATAAAATTGACAGTCCATTAGCCAGACTCATCAAGAAAAAGAGAGAAGAATCAAATCAAAAAAAATTAGAAATGAAAAAGGAGAGGTTACAACAGACAATGCAGAAATACAAAGATTAGGAGACTATTATGAACAACTTTATAGCAATAAAATGGATAACCTGGAGGAATGGACAGATTCTTAGAAAAGTTCAATCTCCCAAGACTGAACCAAGAAGAAATAGAAATTACAAACAACCCAATCACAAACACTGGAATTGAAGCTGTGATAAAAAATCTCACAAAAAAACAAAAGCCTAGTGCCATATGGCTTCACAGGGGAATTCTATCAAACATTTAGACTTCTGAAACTCCTTCGAAAAAGTGCAGAGGAAGGAACACTTCCAAACTCATTCTACAAAGCCACCATCACCCTGAGAACAAAATCAGACAGTCAGTTCAGTTCAATTCAGTCGCTCAGTTGTGTCTGATTCTTTGTGACCCCATGAATCACAGCACGCCCGGCCTCCCTGTCCATCACCAACTCCCGGGGTTCACTGAGACTCACTTCCATTGAGTCAGTGATGCCATCCAGCCATCTCATCCTCCGTCGTCCCCTTCTCCTCCTGCCCCCAATCCCTCCCAGCATCAGAGTCTTTTCCAATGAGTCAACTCTTTGCATGAGGTGGCCATAGTACTGGAGTTTCAGCTTTAGCATCATTCCTTCCAAAGTAATCCCAGGGCTGATCTCCTTCAGAATGGACTGGTTGGATCTCCTTGCAGTCCAAGGGACTCTGAAGGGTATTCTCCAACACCACAGTTCAAAAGCATCAATTCTTGGGCGCTCAGCCTTCTTCACAGTCCAACTCTCACATTCATACATGACCACTGGAAAAACCATAGCTTTGACTAGACAGACCTTTGTTGGCAAAGTAATGTCTCTGCTTTTGAATATGCTATCTAGGTTGGTCATAACTTTCCTTCCAAGGAGTAAGCGTCTTTTAATTTCATGGC
>NW_011494708.1:1165733-1165903 GCF_000754665.1 Bison bison bison | reverse complement strand
CACAGTTTATTGTGATTCACACAGTCAAAGGCTTTGGCGTAGTCAATAAAGCAGAAATAGATGTTTTTCTGGAACTCTCTTGCTTTTTCCATGATCCAGCGGATGTTGGCAATTTGATCTTTGGTTCCTCTGCCTTTTCTAAAACCAGCTTGAACATCAGGAAAGACATC
>NW_011494708.1:1165285-1165633 GCF_000754665.1 Bison bison bison | reverse complement strand
GGGTGGTGTCATCTGCATATCTGAGGTTATTGGTATTTCTCCCGGCAATCTTGATTCCAGCTTGTGTTTTTTCCAGTCCAGCGTTTCTCATGATGTAGTCTGCATATAAGCTAAATAAGCAGGGTGACAATATACAGCCTTGATGTACTCCTTTTCCTATTTGGAACCAATCTGTTGTACCATGTCCAGTTCTAACTGTTGCTTCCTGACCTGCATACAAATTTCTCAAGAGGCAGATCAGGTGGTCTGGTATTCTCATCTCTTTCAGAATTTCCCACAGTTTATTGTGATTCACACAGTCAAAGGCTTTGGCGTAGTCAATAAAGCAGAAATAGATGTTTTTCTGGA
>NW_011494708.1:1162356-1165185 GCF_000754665.1 Bison bison bison | reverse complement strand
GATGTTTTTCTGAACTCTCTTGCTTTTTCCATGATCCAGCGGATGTTGGCAATTTGATCTTTGGTTCCTCTGCCTTTTCTAAAACCAGCTTGAACATCAGGAAAGACATCGCAAAAAAAGAAAACTGCAGGCCAATATCACTGATGAACACAGATGCAAAAATCCTCAACAAAATTTTAGCAAACAGAATTCAGCAACACATCAAAAAGTTCATACACCATAATCAAGTTGGGTTTATTCCAGGGATGCAAAGATTCTTCAGTGTACACAAATCAGTCAATGTGATACACCATATTAACAAACTGAAAGATTAAAGCCATATGATAATTTCAATAAATCCAGAAAAAGCCTTTGACAAATCCAGTACCCATTTATCATTAAAACTCTTCAAAAAATGGGCATAGAGGTAAACCACCTCAACATAGTAAAAGTCATATATGATAAGCCTACGGTAAACATTATTCTCAATGGTGAAAAATTCAAAGTATTCCCCCTAGGATCAGGAACAAGACAAGGGTGTTCACTTTCACCACTATTATTCAATATAGGTCTGGAAGTCCTAGCTACAGTAATCAAAGAAAAAGACATAAAAAGAATCCAGATCAGAAAAGGAGAAGTACATCACTGTTTGCAGATGACATGATACTGTACATAGAAAACCCTAAGGATAGTATCAGAAGATTACTAGAGCTAATCAGTGAATTTAGCAAAGTTTCCAGATACAAAATAAATACACAAAAATCACTTGCATTTTTATATACTAATAATGAAAAATCAGAAAGAGAAATTAAAGAATCAATCCCATTCACCTTTACAACAAAAATAATTAAATATCTAGGAATAAACTTACCTAAGGAGACAAAAGTACTGTACACAGAAAATTATGACAGTGATGAAAGAAATCAAAGATGGCATAAACAGAGGGAGAGATTCCATGTTCCTGGATAGGTAGGAGGAATAAATATTGTGAAAATGACTATACTATCAAATCCTATCAATAGATTCAACATCAATTCAATTCAGTTTATATGCTCAATCATGTCCGACTCTTTGAGACCCCATGAATTGCAGCACGCCAGGCCTCCCTGACCATCACCAACTCCCGGAGTTCACTCAAACTCATGTTCATCGACTCAGTGATGCCATCCAGCCATCTCATCCTCCGTCGTCCCCTTCCCCTCCTGCCCACAATCCCTCCCAGCATCAGAGTCTTTTCCAATGAGTCAGCTCTACACATGAGGTGGCCAAAATACTGGAGTTTCAGCTTTAGCATCATTCCTTCCAAAGAAATCCCAGGGCTGATCTCCTTCAGAATGGACTGGTTGGATCTCCTTGCAGTCCAAGGGACTCTCAAAGTCTTCTCCAACACAACAGTTTAAAAGCATCAATTCTTTGGCACTCAGCTTACTTCACAGTCCAACTCTCACATCCATACATGACCACTGGAAAATTGGCAAAGTAACGTCTCTGCTTTTTAATATGCTGTCTGCTGCTGCGCTAAGTCGCTTCAGTCATGTCCGACTCTGTGCGACCCCATAGACGGCAGCCCATCGGGCTCCCCCGTCCCTGGGATTCTCCAGGCAAGAACACTGGAGTGGGTTGCCATTTCCTTCTCCAATGCATGAAAGTGAAAAGTGAAAGTAAAGTCACTCAGTCGTGTCTGACTCCTAGCAAGCACATACATGGACCGCAGTTTATTGTGATCCACACAGTCAAAGGCTTTGGCATAGTCAATAAAGCAGAAATAGATGTTTTTCTGGAATGCTCTTGCTTTCCCCATGATCCAGAGGATGTTGACAATTTGATCTCTGGTTCCTCTGCCTTTTCTAAAACCAGCTTGAATTTCTGGAAGGTCAGAGTTCACATATTGCTGTAACCTGGCTTGGAGAATTTTGAGCATTACTTTACCAGCGTGTGAGATTGCGCGGTAGTTTGAGCATTTTTTGGCATTGCCTTTCTTTGGGATTGGAATGAAAACTGACCTTTTCCAGTCCTGTGGCCACTGCTGAGTTTTCCAAATTTACTGGCATATTGAGTGCACCACTTTCACAGCATCATCTTTCAGGATTTGAAATAGCTCCACTTGAATTCCATCACCTCCATTAGCTTTGTTTTTAGTGATGCTTTGTAAGGCCCACTTGACTTCACATTCCAGGATGTCTGGCTCTAGGTGAGTGATCACATCATCGTGATTTTCTGGGTCATGAAGATCTTTTTTTGTATAGATCTTCTGTGTATTCTTGCCACCTCTTCTTAATATCTTCTGCTTCTGTTAGGTCCATACCATTTCTGTCTTTTATCGAGCCCATATTTTCATGAAAAATTCCCTTGGAATCTCTAATTTTCTTGAAGAGATCTCTAGTCTTTCCCATTCTGTTGTTTTCCTCTATTTCTTTGCATTGATTGCTGAGGAAAGCTTTCTTATCTCTTCTTGCTATTCTTTGGAACTCTGCATTCAGATGCTTATATCTTTCCTTTTCTCCTTTGCTTTTTGCTTCTCTTCTTTTCACAGCTATTTGTAAGGCCTCCCCAGAGAGCCAATTTGCTTTTTTTGCATTTCTTTTCCATGAGGATGATCTTGATCCCTGTCTCATGTACAATGTCATGAACCTCCGTCCACAGTTCACCAGGCACTCTATCTATCAGATCTAGTCCCTTAAATCTATTTCTCACTTCCACTGTATAATCATAAAGGATTTTATTTAGGTCATACCTGAATGGTCTAGTGGTTTCCCTACTTTCTTCAATTTCAGTCTGAATTTGGCAATAAAGAGTTCATGATCTGAGCCACAGTCAGCTCCCGGTCTTGTTTTTGCTGACTGTATAGAG
>NW_011494708.1:1120486-1162256 GCF_000754665.1 Bison bison bison | reverse complement strand
CTCCATCTTTGGCTGCAAAGAATATAATCAATCTGATTTCGATGTTGACCATCTGGTGATGTCCATGTGTAGAGTCTCCTCTTGTGTTGTTGGAAGAAGGTGTTTGTTATGACCAGTGCGTTCTCTTGGCAAAACTCTATTAGCCTTTGTCCTGCTTCATTCCGTATTCCAAGGCCAATTTGCCTGTTACTCCAGGTGTTTCTTGACTTCTTACTTTTGCATTCCAGTCCCCTATAATGAAAAGGACATCGTTTTTGGGTGTTAGTTCTAAAAGTTCTTGTAGGTCTTCATAGAACCTTTCACCCTCAGCTTCTTCAGCATTACTGGTTAGGGCATAGACTTGGATTGCTGTGATATTGCATGGTTTGCCTTGGAAATGAACAGAGATCATTCTGTCGGTTTTTGAGATTGCATCCAAGTACTGTATTTTGGACTCTTGTTGACCATGATGGCTACTCCATTTCTTCTAAGGGATTCCTGCCCACAGTAGTAGATATAATGGTCATCTGAGTTAAATTCACCCATTCCAGTTCATTTTAGTTCACTGATTCCTAGAATGTTGACGTTCATTCTTGCCATCTCCTGTTTGACCACTTCCAATTTGCCTTGATTAAGACCTAACATTCCAGGTTCCTATGCAATATTGCTCTTTATAGCATTGGACCTTGCTTCTATCACCAGTCACATCCACAACTGGGTATTGTTTTTGCTTTGGCTCTATCCCTTCATTCTTTCTGGAGCTATTTCTGCACTGATCTCCAGGTAGCATATTGGGCACCTACCAACCTGGGGAGTTCCTCTTTCAGTATCCTATCATTTTGCCTTTTCATACTGTTCATGGGGTTCTCAAGGCAAGAATACTGAAGTGGTTTGCCATTCCCTTCTCCAGTGGACCACATTCTGTCAGACCTCTCCACCATGACCCACCCGTCTTGGGTGGCCCCACAGGGCATGGCTGAGTTTCATTGAGTTAGACAAGGCTGTGGTCTGTGTGATTAGATTGACTAGTTTTCTGTGATTATGGTTTCAGTTTGTCTGCCCTCTGATGCCCTCTCGCAACACCTATCGTCTTACTTGGGTTTCTCTTACCTTGGACGTGGGCTATCTCTTCACAGCTGTTCCAGAAAAGTGCAGCTGTTGCTCTTTACCTTGGACGAGGGATATATCCTCACCGCTGCCCCTCCTGACCTTGAACGTCCAAGGAGCGGTGGCTGCGCAGTGCAGGAGGGCCAAGAGGAGCTACTCCATGTTCAAGATTCAATGTGATCCCTATCAAATTACCAATGGTATTTTTCACAGACCTAGAACAAAAATTTTCACAATTCATATGGGAACACAAAAGACCCCAAATAGCCAAAGCAGTCTTGAGAAAGAAGAATGGAGCTGGAGGAATAAATCTTCCTGACTTCAGATTATACTATAAAGCTATAGTCATCAAGACAGCATGGTACTGACACACAAAAAAACGGAAATATAGACCAATGGAACAAGACAGAAAGCCCAGAAATAAACCCATGCACATATGGGTACCTTATTTTTGACAAGGGGGCAAGAATATACAATTGGGCAAAGAAAGCCTCTTCAATGAATGGTGCTGGGAAAACTGGGCAGATACATGTAAAAGAATGAAATTAAAACACTTCCTAACACCATACACAAAGATAAACTCAAAATGGATTAAAGACTTAAATGTAAGACCAGAAACTATAAAACTCTTACAGGAAAACATAGGCAGAACACTTGATGATATAAATCAAATCAAGATGCTCTATGACTCACCTCCTAGAGTAACAGAATAAAAACAAAAGTAAACAAGTGGGAACTGGATAAACCAAAAGCTTTTGCACAGCAAAGAAAACTATAAGCAAGGGAAAAAGACAACCCTCAGAATGGGAGAAAATTATAGCAAGTGAAACAACTGACAAAGGATTAATTTCCAAAATATATAAGGAACTCATACAACTCAACAGTAGAAAAACAAACAACCCAATCAAAAAGTGGGTTAACGACCTAAATAGACATTTCTCCAAAGAAGACATACAGATGGCTAACAAACACATGAAAAGATGCTCAACATCACTCATTATTAGAGAAGTGCAAATCAAAACTACAATGAGATATCACTTCAAACCGGTCAGAGTGACCATCATCAAAAACTCTGCAAACAATAAATGCTGGAGAGGGTGTGGACTCTTGCACTGTTGGAAGGAATGTAAATTGATGCAGCCACTATGGAAGAAGGTACGGAGATTCCTTAAAACACTAGGAATAGAACTACCATATGACTCAGCAATCCCACTCCTAGGCACATACCCAGAGGAAACCAAAATTGAAAAAGACACATGTATCCCATTGTTCATTGCAGCACTATTTATAATAGGTAGAATATGGGAGCAATCTAGATGCCCATCAACAGATGATTGGATAAAGAAGTTGTAGTACATATACACAATGGAATATTACTCAGCCATAAAAAAGGAGTGCATTTGAGTCAGTTCTGATGAGGTGGATGAACCTACAACCTATTATATAGAGTGAAGTGAGTCAGAAAGAAAGATAAATACCATATTCTAATACACATGTATGGAACATAGAAAAATGGTACTGAAGAATTTATGTACTGGGCAGCAATGGAGAAGCAGACATAGAGAATAGACTTATGGACATGGGGAGGGGGAAGGAGAGGGTGAGATGTTTGGAAAGAGTAACATGGAAACTTACATTACTGTACGTAAAATAGATAGCCAATGGGAATTTGCTGTATGGCTCAGGAAACTCAAACAGGGGCTCTGTATCCATCCAGAGGGGTGGGATGAGGCAGGAGATGGGAGAGAGATTCAAAAGGGAGGGGATATATGTATACCTATGGCTGATTCATGTTGAGGTTTGACAGAAAACAGCAAAAGTCTGTAAAGCAATTATCCTTCAATAAAAAAATAAATTAAAAAAATTATCCCCTTCACCAGTGCCTTCTAAGGAGGGAGAATCCCTTTCACATAGCAACTGGACTGCACTTTGTTGAACATTGGAATGGGTGTAAGTAAGCAAATTTGTAGAAATCATAAGATGAGTGCAAATGCTCTAATAATGTGAGGAGTCATGGGAAGGGTGGCATTCAAAGACAGTAAGTAGAGTCAAGGAATTTGGGTGCTTCATAGAAGGGGACAACCAAAGGAACTCTGGAGAGGCAGAGTATAAGTATAGACTATATGTATCTGGATTATGTAACAAAACTGGCAAATCTCTTAAAATCCCTGGTTGATACACTGGATTGAATGCATGTCCTCTGCATAGGAAAGGTGGAGTCCTTGTAATTATCTCCAATTAACCACTCCCTTCTTACATACCCTTCTCTGGGATTCAGTGACACCATAGACTCTAGTGTTTTTTTTTTTTCCTCTCACACTTTGTAGCTCTCTCTTTTTTAGTCTTCTTTGCTGGCTCCTCTAAATGATGGAGGACCTGGGACTTCCCTGGTGGCTCAGTGGTAAAGAATCTACCTGAAATTTATAAGATATGTGCAGGAGACATGGGTTCTATCCAAGGGCTCAGAAAATCCCCAGGAGAAAGAAATGGCAACCCACTCCAATATTCTTGCCTGGGAAATCCCACTGACAGAGGTACCTAGTGGGCTACACTCCATGGGGTCACAAACAGTTGGACAAGACTTAACAACAGCATGAGGAACTGAATATTGCTTACAGTAGGAAGAAAAGTCAATGATGTCCCTGATGAAATGGCAACAGATTAAGAGGGACCGAGGGAAAAAATGGGTGTTGAGAATGTTCAGAGAGTTAACAGAAACAATTCCTAAGGAGCTCTGGGGTGAAAGGAAGCATAGAATTGAAAGGCAGTCAGAAGATCTGGAGAAAAAGAAAACAAAAAAATATTGTTTTGCTTTCATTTTGATAATTCTTTAATTATTAATAATTAATAATTATTTGATTTCATTTTAATAATTTTTTAAATTTATGGAATCATTGTAGTTTTATTGAAAAATTGCAGAGATTGTTTTTGGAAGTATTTTTTTTTAATTTGGATGCAATAAATCTTAGTTGCAATATGAAGTGTTGCAACTAAGAACCTGCAAGCCACAACTAAGAGACTGCGTTTTAAGATTTTTTTTTTTTTTAAAGGAAGGAGATGAAGTGACACAACAAGGGGGGAAAAGAAAAGAATCATGACAGCATGAATTCCTTGAGATACCAATCCATGAGGAAAAGATTAAAGGAAAGTGTTGGTCTTAAGTAGAAGCAGAGACAGAATAAGGGCAGAGTGGGTACACAAAATGGGGAGTTGGTAGACTTGATAGTAGAAGGATGAGGTACTTCTCTTTGGAGTATAAAGCTCTGTCATTGGCCAATGGTGAAGAGTAAAAGATGTGACAATAGCTTCCCAGAAATGAGAGAGAGTTTTCTAGTGAAGTACATCCAGTGTTAAAAAGCTGCTTAAGATTTATTTCCATGTGTTTGAAGACTGACCGAACAGCCAAATATGTGATTTTTTTTTTTTATGACAGTATTTGTATGTTCGAGTTCAGAAACAGTGTTAGTAGAGGGTTAAGTTGAACCAATATAAATAAGAACTGGGGCTTTGAGAGGCCTGTGTAGACACACAAACTGATCTCTTGAAGTCTCATATATAATACCTTCCTTTTGACTTCTAACCAATAAAACATAGAAATGATGAAGGGATTTTGTGGATGTTTAATTAAGGTCCATAACCACGTGTATTTGAGTTAATCCAAGAGACATTATCCTAGACAGGCCTCACCTAGTCAAGTAAGGCCTTTAAAAGTGTAGCCAAGCCTTCCCTGAAGATAGAAACTTTAGACAGCAGAAACTCTCTTTTGTTCACTTTGAAGAATGAAGTTCCATAAGTCCACAGCCATGAGAAAAAGAAATTCTGCCAGAAACCGAGGGAGCCTGAAAGTGAGTCCTTCCACAGCTGAGCCTCCAGAGAACAACACAGTCCAGATGACAACTTGATTTCAGCATAAGGATACTGTGAGCATTGAATTCAGCCAATGCCCAGTCTTTTCTTTTCATTTATTTACATATTTATTATTGAATATAATTAATGTACATCATATAAATTTCACATGTACAACACTGATTCATGATTTTACAGGTTATACTCCATTTATGGTGGTCATTTACTTGCTAAGTCATGTCTGACTCTTGCGACCTCATGGACTGTAGCCAGCCAGGCTCCTCTGTGGGATTTTCCAGGCAAGAATATGGGAGTAGGTTCCATTTCCTTTTCCAGGGGATCTTCCTGACCCAGGGATTGAACCCAGGTCTCCTGCACTGCAGGCAGATTCTTTACCGACTGAGCTACCAGGGAAGCCCCATTTATAGTTATAAAATATTGACTATATTCCTTGTCCTGTACAGTACAGTATATCTGTGTAACTTACCTATTTGACACATAGCAGTTTGTACCTCATAATCTCTAACCCTTATCTTGCCCCTTCTTCATTTCTTCTCACCAGTGGGAATTGGAATTGGAATTGTTAGTCACTCAGTTGTGTCTGACTCTTTGCAACCTCATGGACTGTAGCCCACCAGGCTCCTCCGGCCATGGAATTTCCAGGCAAGAATACTGGAGTGGGTAGCTGTTCCCTTCTCCAGGGGATCTTCTTGACCCAGGGATAGAACCTGGGTCTCCTGCATTGCAGGAAGACTCTGAGCCACAAGAGAACCAGTAGTTTTTTCTCATAATCTGTGAATATGTTTCTGTTGCTATATCCACCAGTTTGGTAAATTTTTATATTTCACAAATTACAGATGTCATACAGTATTTGTCTTTGTCTGACTTATCTCAGTTAGCATAATGCCCTCCAAGTTTATCCATGTTGTTGTAAATGGCAAAATTTCATACTTTTTATGGATGTTGTGTTGTTTTTTTAACATTTTATTGGAGTATAGTTGATATACAATGTTGCATTAGTGTCAGGTATACAGCATAGAGATTAAGTTTTATATATACACATATATTATACATAGTTATATATAAATATAGTCATTCTATTTAAGCTTCCTTTCCCATATAGGTTATTACAAAATATAGAGTTCCCCATGAACAGGCATATTTAAGAGTACTTTTTGCAAATAATTATTATTCCAACCTATGGAAATGAGAGTAAATTAGGATGTAAGAATGGAAGGTTGTTAATGGACAAGAGAAATCTCATAGTCAATGGATTAGAAAGCTCACTGGTATTGGATAATTGTAGTGAAAGTTGAAGAAAAAATTAATGAAAAGGAAAATAGGTATTGGTTGTAAAGAGAGAGAATGACAAAAGAAAATACACACACACAGAGGCAATTATTAATTTAAATACTGGGGAGTTGTTCTGCTTTCTTTCCTGTTGCCCCAAGACATTTTGAAGCAACTGTCTTAGGCAGGTATATGTATCAGTTTTTTGTGGGCACTGTTCCTCAGCTAGGCTGACTCAACATTTAAACCAAGCAGACTATGACAGGATGAGCATGGGAAAGAGAGCCACAGAATTCTATTTGTTTGCAAATCTCAGCCAAGTCCTCCAATCAATGAAGCTAACAATTTGATTCCCAATTTCTTTTGTCTATCTATTAATTCGTTCCAAATCTCAATGAGAAATAGACTTGTTATATTTTGATCCTCTAAAACCCCAACAGCTATAATAGAAGACTTTGGCCCTTGTCCAAGAATGGAGGTGTTGTGATCACTTCTAATATATACCTTGGGGCAGTCTCTGAACCTGATTAGGAATGTTCATACTGTTGAGGGAAGGGACTGAGAAACGTATTCAGAAAATAACCAAGTACAAGACAAACAGTAGGTATTTAATATATAAACATTTTCTCCCTCCTTATGAATGAGAAGCCTTTGGATTGATTGTAGGTGGTAACTTTTCTGTAGCTGAGGAGCCTAGGTACTATGAATGCTAAAGACTTCTGAATTATCATGTGACTTTAGCAGCCAAACGTAGGTAGATTGTTACTTCCAGTGACACAGTGAGGATGATCATGGAGTCATCTTTCATGGCAGTAGAATTGGGGTTGGAGTCCACATGTCAATACTGAACAGTCAAATATTTAACTAACTGTACAACAGGAAGTGACTGAGGGGGACACAGCTGATTGCTTCATGCTAACTAGTTTATATGGGTTGATCAGGTTGCCTCACACTCGGAAAGAAATTTGTAGAACCTTTTGAAAATTATAGCTTATAGATAAAAGCTAAAAATCAGCTAGGTAACATATTTCTTGCTTGGAGGTCACCTATATGCATTGGTGCTGGACTCGGCCTGAAATTGCCTGTAATTAAGTCTTTCTACCCCCAAGTTGTGATGTATGATGTAGTACAACAGCTCCTTAGATAAGTATGGATGAAAATGGAATGACTGGACTCAGTCATCCCTGAGAACAACATCATCCTTGCCCTGCTGAAATTTGGCTATATGTTTATAAAACCAAATTGGTTATATATCTGATTTTATATTTGGTTATATGCTTATTTGCAAATAAATTTCTTTCTTATCTAAATTAGTTCAAATTGGGCATCTTCTAATTTGTAATTGTATGTCCTTTAGTAATATGGAGAAATTCAATTTCTTCTTTTTTTATGCTTCATTTGGTTTATCATTAGTTTCTAAGTTTTCTAAGGAATGTGCACTTATTTGCAAACAGAATACTACAAAATTTATGATACAATAAAAATAGAGGAAAAGAAGGTTCTGACTCCAGGAAGTTCTAAACATCAATTTAGTTAGGGAATATCAAACGTGAGAAATGTGTCAGGGACCAAAATGATCTTCTGGTCTGCTGGACCAGATTTGCTGATCTGCTGGAGATTAAGCATAAATTTTTTTGGGTCAATATTTGTATAGATTTGTCAATCCCTGAATATAAAGACTCAAAATTCAACTTGGATTATCTAAGAATCTATAAAAATTGTATGCCAGATAGATTTTGCAGAAAAGGAATTTGTATAGGATTGTAGGAAAGTTCACAAAAGTGTCTTTAGAATAGGATGAGAGCCAAAACTACTTCAGGGATCTGGAGAACATTGACTAATAACCTCATCATGATGGATGGGATGAATCAGCTCTATTTCTTGGTAATTATTTCACTCTGCCCAAGATTTAATGTCCTGAGAGGAACCTGAATCCCTTGCTCACCCCGGTATTTTGGTTTACCTACCCTTCCTCCAAGACCAAGCACAGTGATGATGGAGAGGTATTTCAGAAAGAAAGAAAAAAGAGGAAAGAAAGAAGAAAAATGTATTTGAGTGCTATTAAGAACTCAATAAGGAATGAACAGAATCACCGATGCAATGAACATGAGCTTGGGAAAACTCCGGGAGATGGTGAGGGACAGGGAGGCCTGGCATGCTGCAGTCCATGGGGTCACAAAGAGTTGGACACAACTGGATGAATGAACAGCAACAACAAGAAATTAACACTAAGACACTGAACAATACTACAGGTCAGTTTTGAGTAAAAATTACTCAATATGAATCAATGTTTAATTTTGTTTCACGTCCATTCTCTCCTTGGTCTCTTCATGAAGGCCAGATTGGGCTTCTTCACAGCATGGTGGCTTGAAAACAGCCAAACTACTAACAGGATTTCTCAGAGCTCTGGTGAGTGTCTCAAGAGAACCACACAGAACTTTGGTGCTTTTATGGGCTAGCCTTGTGACTCAGCTGGTAAAGAATCCTCCTGCAATGTGGGAGACTTGGGTTCAATCCCTGGGTTGGGAAGATCCCCTGGAGAAGGGAAAGGCTACCCACTCCAGTATTCTGGCCTGGAGAATTCCATGGACTGTATAGTCCATGGGGTGGCAAAGAGTCAGACACGACTGAGCAACTTTCACTTTCAGAAGTCATGTAGCATCATTTTTTCTACAAGCCCACTTGTGGATAAAGAATTTGCTTGCCAGTGCAGGAGATGCAGTTTCAATCCTTGGGTCAGGATTTCTTGGAAGAGGAAATGGCAATCCAATCCAGTATTCTTGCCCGGAGAATTCCGTGGACAGAGGAGCCTGGTGGGCTACAGCCCAGGGGGCCAGAGCTACTAAGCACACAGCACAGACTCATATTCAAAGAGAGAGAACTGAGACCCTACCTCTCAATAAAAGGAAAATTAAAATTGCAGTGAAAGAAAATCATGTATATTGGAAGATATTTTGAAAAGTAAAATCTGCCACCTCTGGGAAATACAACCTGCCACAAGTATAGACCCCAAACATACTAATCTCAGTATAAGGAGCCTGGTGGTGTCTTGAAGTCCTCATATCGATTGCCTTCTGCCCTGCCCCTCTATCCCTCATGTTTTCTAAACATAATAAATCCTAGCACAACTCAGTAATAGTTTTCATACACTTCACAGAACAAGAGAAAAGTTGGGAATGAAGTAAAATCAATTCCAGTGGATGAATCACTTTTTAAATTATAGTTTTCTGAATATGAAGAATATTATTCTTATAGGAGTACTTTTAAATATCTTAGTCATAAGAGGAATCAGTTCTTTTTTGAGGAAGTGTACAAAGAGCTTTCTGTTTTAGATGGAGAATATGTCATGATTCAAGGTGCATTGATTAGGCACCAACTATTCACTGAGCTCCATTCTTGGTGATGGAAGAGTGATGGAATAGACAGCAGGAAATGAAACTTATTTTAAAAAAAATTCCTGCCACCATGGAGGTTACCTGAGTCCATTATCTGTTTGAGAAAGGACACTGCCTGGTAAAGGTATAGGTGTTCGATTTCTTCCACCCTACTGGGTGAGCTTCCGGTACAGGAACTCTGTCGGTTTCACTACTGTAGTCCCAGGGCCCACCACAGTGCCTGGAGGACAGCAAGTTTCAATAAATATTTGTTGAACTATATTTGTACAGATGTGAAGGAATTCATGCCAGTCCCTTAAAAGGAAGGGCTCTCATGAGAAAGGAGTGAGCATGTCCTCTTCTTGAAGGACCGACAGTAGACTAGCTTGAGGAGATGGCTGTTCCCCATCCTTACCAATAAAGCTTTAAGAAGATGCAGGGGAGGAGCAGCGGAACTGGTTCTCTGTTATTTTTTCAGTAAGAGAAGGGTAAAGAAATCTGTACAATTTCTTAAACTTTGCAATTCCCTTGTGTTTGTTATTCTTGCTTTTCTCTATTTCTCTGTGGTGATTAATAGTCATTTTTTCAAATGTCATGTGTACCGGTCTTTGGGGAGCAGAAGGAAGGAGGAAGCTGGGGAGACTGTTACTCTCTGCAAGGAAGCTCGAGGGGAGAGAATCCTCGAGGGATAAAGTTGATGTTCACGGCTTCAGAGACTGGGGAGTAGGTGGAGTCCCCGAGGCCCGCTCCAAGGAGAGACAGAATGGCAGCAAGCCTGGGCTACAGAGCATCCAGAAATTCAGGTGTGCAAAGGCTGTCGTGGTTATTTGACCAAGCCTTGTGCAGTGTTTCCTGGTATAGAATTAAAAACAAATGAGTGCTCTTCTAGCACTTTGCTTTCGATTCTGTATTCTCTATGTCAGTTAAACATGTCACACTAGAAATCTTTCTGAAGCCCTGCCCTGCTTTTCTCATCCTTCATTTATAATCCCTCACCTAATCCTGTCATTTTTGCCTGTTCAAGTCTTTCAAATCACTCCCTCTCATTTCCGTCTTCACTGCCTTGCCTGTGCTCAGACCTGAATCACATAACTGCCCCCAACTGGTCTCAACATGACAATCCTTCATCCTATTTCCCACTCTTTTTTCTTAAACACAAGCTTGATTATATCCTTTGATGCTTAGCTCTCTGGTATGTGTGGACTTACTACCCGAAGACAGCATCCCAAACCTGAGCATATGAGGCCTCTGCTCTCTGTTGAACTTTTAGACTCATATGTTTTCCTCCTCCCCCAATACACCTTACACTCCAGCCATATGGGTTGGCTAACTGAAGCCAAACTAGTTTAAATGACTGACTTTTATAATTTAGCATATAATGTTCACTTTGCCTGGAATGTACATTCTTTTCTCTCCAAAAGATAGATTCCTTTTCGACTTTCAAGACCTAGATAAAATATCACTTCTACTCAGTGAAGCTTTTTTCCACTCCCTCCGGCACTGTGTGTAAATTTTTTGTGTGGATGAGTTTTGTCACTAGACTGTGACTTTCTTGAGAGGAGGGATTTCCTGTTAACCCACATACTATCACAAGTGCCTAACACAACACCTATTGTCAAACTGATAAATAACAAAGTGAATAAATGAATGAGTGGCGAGGATGGCTTTTGTCCTGTGATGTGATGTTAAGAAAAAAGATGGAAGTGCAAGTCTAGGTAGATGTGTACATGGCCTCCCTGGAACATGTCACTGATTATACCTGACAATCTGTCTTTTTATTGCCTAGAGGTATAAAGAAATTAAACCAGGAGAGTCCAGTACAGCTATTCAGTCTCTAGACAGCAGAAACTCTCAACTTTCTAAAGGATATGCAATTCTGTTCTTGGGTGAAGGAAAACACCAGCTTTGAACAAAGTAGGTTTGTAGGACAGTACAAACAGCTGCGCCTGAAGAAAAGTGTTCACTTTTTCTTTATTTTGGCAAAAGTACCTACTTCCTGGTGCCCTGTGTATAGCCAGCTTACGTTCATCTAGAAACAAGGAATTCAGTCAAGTAGTATATTCCAAAAAGATAATTAAGAACAGAGATTTACTAATTATATTGAATTAGCCAATATCTTTGGGGAAGGCAATGGCACCCCACTCCAGTACTCTTGCCTGGAAAATCCCATGGATGGAGAAGCCTGGTAGGCTGCAGTCCGTGGGGTCTCTAGGAGTCAGACACCACTGAGCGACTTCACTTTCACTTTTCACTTTCATGTATTGGAGAAGGAAATGGCAACCCACTCCAGTGTTCTTTCGTGGAGAATCCCAGGGATGGGGGAGCCTGGTGGGCTGCTGTCTATGGGGTCGCACAGAGTTGGACATTACTAAAGCGACTTAGCAGCAGCAGCAGCCAATATCTTAATCTGTTGAGGTTTCTGTAACAAAATGCCTTAGACTGGGTGGCTTGATCAGTGGAAAATTACTTCTTGTGGTTCATTGCTGAGAAATCCAAGATGAAGGTGTCTGCAGATTCAGTGTCTGGTGCAGGCCTGCTTCTTTGGCTTATAGACAGCTGTCCTCTCTGAGGGAGAGAGAGTGTGCTCTTATGTGTCTTCCTCTTCTTAAAAGGGTACAAATTGCATCATGAGGGCACCACCCTCATGACTTTATCTAAACTTAATTACCTCCCATATGCAAACATCATCACATTGGGGGTTACTGCTTCAGCACATGAATTTTAGGGGGACACAAACTTTCAGTCCATACAACTAACCAGGAACGATCACAAGGCAACAGCAATAATAGACAATAAAAATACATAACGGTGTTAGTGTAGTGTAGTAGAGGTTTATTGAATGCTTGCTATGTGACAGTCACAATTTCAGGTGTTTTTGCATATCTTGGCTCATTAAACCTCCTATTGACCTTATGAGGAAGGTGATATTGTTACATTCATTTTAAATATGAAGAAATTAAAACACAGAAGGCTTCAGTAACTAGCCTAAGGTCACTAATTATTAGCAGAAGTGGAAATCAATCTCAGTAATTCTGGCACCAATGCTCATATTTTTAACCACAATGCTGAATTTAGAAGAGGAAACACTCATGGACATTTTCTACTTTAATGCTTTTTTACATTTTTGTAGTTGTGGAAAGATACATCATATATATACATATATATATATATATATATATATATATGTATTTAAATCTTAATATATTAAACAAATAAAAACTGAACCAGATTTCTATTCCTGGCAATATTGTAGGCAAGGTACACCAAATGGATTCCTTTCACACAAAAAATGGAAAATTAAAAGAGAAACTTAAATGTATATTTTAGTACTCAGTAAAATAGAAGTTGTCCAGGAGCAGAAAAAGGTGGGACAGAAAATATTGGATTGGCCAAAAAGATTGCTCAGGTTTTTCCATACCATTTTATGCAAAAAAAGCAAAATGAATTTTTGGGCAACACAATGCAAAGAAATAAGATGGAAGATTTCATAAAAAGAATTTGTAGATTTCCAAGAAGCTATAACTTTTCTTTTAACAATCTTGTGGAAGAGAGGAGGAAGGGTATTCTTAATAAGATACCTCGTCAGGAAAAAAAAGGAATTGGGAAAATATACAATATGCGAAGGGAAAAAGCAAAGAACCTTGTAAATTCTGGCCTTGAGTCTTAGATGAGATAAAAATTTAAACGTTTGCTCTAAAAGTTCTTAACTACATATTAGCCTTCACACAAGTTGAGAATTAAGGCCTACAGTATCTAAAAGTCCCGAGTCAAGAAATTATGTAAAATATTCCTGGGCTAGTGTTCTCTCAAGGGTCTAGCAGAAGCAAATGCAAATCCTCTCTCAAGGAATGCATTCTCAGCACAGATGTTATAAAATTTCTTAGGTAAAACTCCAAAGGAATATAAAAAAGAAAAAAAAAAAAAGAGAAATTCGTGAAGAAATAAAGCATGTGGTTTCTGGTCAAACATATAAATATCTTAGAAGTTATCACTCCTGTTCTCACAAGTAAAAAGTTGAACAAACTGAAAATCGACACCTCTCTTTAGATCCATCAGGTAACACATGGATCCACCAAATGCCATAGGTTAAACTGGTGTCCTAAAAATTGGAAAGAGAATTAAGTACCAAAAATCATATTACCTTCTGTTTGCCTAGAGCCTAAGCCCAAGCAAAAGCCTGATTCTGGAGCCAGTACTCATAAGAGCACTTAAAATGTGACTGATGGATTGCTAGGGGTAACATATGGACTGCTGCTGCTGCTAAGTCACGTCAGTTGTGTCCAACTCTGTGCAACCCCATAGACGGCAGCCCACCAGGCTCACATCCCTGGGATTCTCCAGGCAAGAACACTGGAGTGGGTTGCCATTTCCTTCTCCAGTGCATGAAAGTGAAAAGGGAAAGTGAAGTCGCTCAGTCGTGTCCGACTCTTCGCGACCCCATGGACTGCAGCCTACCAGGCTCCTCCATCCATGGGATTTCCCAGGCAAGAGTTCTGGAGTGGGTGCCATTGCCTTCTGCCACATATGGACTAGTTTTAGAGTTAAAAGCACCTGTGGGCTGGGCTTGGGAGGAGGGCACAGTTTTGTGCATTTTACCTCCTGGAGTTCTACCACGTTTACCTCAGGATGAAGACTGGAGAAGACACCACCCATACTTCTGGTGGAAGAGAAAGTAAGCATTCTGAAAGACATTAGAGCATTCTAAACAAAGGAGTTAACTCACTCCTCCAAAGACACAATTAACCATAACTTTACTTAACCAATTTAAATTTCACCAGAACCTAACTGACCTGGAGAAAGTAGAATACTTAAATCCAACCTCTCTCTGGCTTTCTTGTCTCACCTAACGGAAAGGCAAAAAAATATGAAAAACACTTTGAGAATCACAGCCAAGGGGCATAGGGTCATGAAAAGACAGAGATTTAATTTTTGGATTATAGAATGCTTCTGTTCTTTCTACACTTTACTATAACATCATCAGGTTTCTGTATAATAGCAGTGAGTTTCAACTAAAATAACTTCCAGATTTTCAAGCTGGATATAAAAAAGGCAAAGGAACCAAATATCAAATTGACAACATCCATTGGATCATAGAAAAAGCAGGAGAATTCCAGAAAAACATCTATTTCTGTTCATTGACTAGGTTAAAGCCTTTGACTGTGTATCACAACAAACTGTGGAAAATTCTTAAAGAGATGGGAATACCAAACCACCTGACCTGCCTCCTGAGAAAACTGTATGCAGGTCAGGAAGCAACAGTTAGAACCAGACATGGAACAACAGACTGGTTCAAAATTGGGAATGGAGTATGACAAGACTGTATACTGTCACCCTGCTTATTTAACTTATATGCAAGATACATCATGCAAATGCCAAACTAGATGAAGCATAAGCTGGAATCAAGATCGCTGGGAAAAATATCAATAACCTCAGATATGCAGATGACACCACCCTTATGGCAGAAGGTGAAGAGGAAATAAAGGGCCTCTTGATGAAAGTGAAAAAGGAGAGTGGAAAAGCCAGCTTAAAACTCAACACTCAGAAAACTAAGATCATGGCATCCAGTCTTATCACTTCATGGCAAATAGATGGTGAAACCATGGAAACAGTGATAGATTTTATTTTCTTGGGCTCCAAAATCACTGCAGATGGTGACTGCAGCCATGAAATTAAAAGATGCTTGCTCCTTGGAAGAAAAGCTATGATAAACCTAGACAGTGTATTAAAAAGCAGAGACGTTACTTTGCCAACAAAGGTCCATCTAGTCAAAGCTATACTTTTTACAGTAGTCATGTATGGATGTAAGAGTTGGACTATAAAGAAAGCTGAGTGCCAAAGAATTGATGCTTTTGAACTGTGGTGTTGGAGAAGACTCTTGAGAGTCCCTTGGACTGCAAGGAGATCCAACCAGTCCATCCTAAAGGAGATTAGTTCTGGGTGTTCATTGGAAGGACTGATATTGAAGCTGAAACTCCAATATTTTGGCCACTTGATACAAAGCGCTGACTCATTTGAAAAGACCCTGATGTTGGGAAAGATTGAAGGCAGGAGGAGAAGGGGAGGACAGAGGATGAGACGGTTAGATGGCATCACCGACTCAATGGACATGAGTTTGGGTAAACTCTGGGAATTGGTAATGGACAGGGAGGCCTGGCGTGCTGCAATTCATGAGGTCTCAAAGAGTCGGACACGACTGAATGACTGAACTGAACTGAAACTCTATCTTGGGCTGTCTTTTTCTGGGTATGCTATGTACAGGTTTGTGGTTCCTGGTTGAGAAAAAAAGGGCATTTGTCATGATCTTTACAGAGAGAGGACAATTGGAATTCATTCTACCTCCCCTGGACTTGTTGTTAAGCAGCCTTTGACTTTGATGGATATCCTTATTTTAATTGTCCTGTTATTGTGTATTACTTTTCTCTCTAAAAATATAGATTTGTAAGTATTATTATTTTGAATTCTGTGACTCTTCATTTGCAATAAAATGTGTCTAATTGCCACTGATATAGTACAGGGAAGATAAAATATTAGCCAAGCAAACTGAAAAAAAAATCTAGAAAATAAGTATTGATGAGATTTAGAACAACAGGGATTTTTACCCACTTCTGGTTGGATTATATATTGATACACCACCTTGGAAGGAAAATTATGAACAACCTGGACAGCATATTAAAAAGCAGAGACATTACTTTGCCAACAAAGGTCCATCTAGTCAAAGCTATGGTTTTTCCAGTGGTCATGTATGGGTGTGAGAGTTGGACTGTGAAGAAAGCTGAGTGCCGAAGAATTGATGCTTTTGAACTACGGTGTTGGAGAAGACTCTTGAGAATCCCTTGGACTGCAAGGAGATCCAACCAGTCCATTTCAAAGGATATCAGTTCTGGGTGTTAATTGGAAGGACTGATGCTAAAGCTGAAACTCCAATACTTTGGCCACCTCGTGCGAAGAGTTGACTCATTGGAAAAGACTCTGATGCTGGGAGGGATTGGGGGCAAGAGGAGAAGGGGACGACAGAGGATGAGATGGCTGGATGGCATCACCAACTCGATGGAGATAAGTTTGAGTAAACTCCAGGAATTGGTGATGGACAGGGAGGCCTGGCAAGCTATGATTCATGGGGTCGCAAAGAGTCGGACATGACTGAGCGACTGAAATGAACTGAACTTTTTTTAGAAGTAGCTTGGTATTGTTTGGTAAATTTGAAGATAAGTATATTCTAAGATTCTAAAACTTTTTTTTATAATAAATACTTGGCCACCAAGAGAGGTGTATAAAAATTTTTGTGGCAGTGTTTGGACACAACCCAAATATTTATCAACAGGGGAATGAATAATTACATTTTGGACTCTAGTGATACAATGATACTGATGGATAGAAACCAGTCTTGTAAGAATATATATTATGAAACTATACTAAATGTTAAATGTATAAAGCTAACAATATACATACTTTAAAAGATAGAAATGCAGGTTTAAAATTTCTAAAAGCAAACAAGATAATGATATACAATAATTCAAGACAGATTATGATTACCTCTGCTGCTATTCTAATGGGACAGAAAGGGTTTGGGATATGAAAGAATTTTTTATTGGTTTGCTAATGTTCCATTTCAGGAGTGTTTGATATATTATTCTATATATCTAAAGGAATAATTTAAAACTACTTGTCCTTTTACCAGTGCCATCTATTGACAGTTAAACATATTAAGGACCAGAGAGGTAAGTGACTGACACTGCTATATAGGTCACAACTAACAGAGATGAGTCCAGAACAGTCCATACCATTTTCTAGCTAGCCAAGGATATAATGTGGGGTATAGTAAAAACATGATTTGCAATCTTGAATCCATCATGATCTATGCATAAGGTAGAATAAAATAGGAGGGGCCATTAAAATCAGTTTGATCAAAAACTTAACCATGGAAAGATTTGGTAACTTCCTGCTGGACCACAAAACAGAGAATCCCACTAGAGCATCTTTACTAGACAAAATTGCAGGCAGCAGAAAACACTGCAGCAAACTCTGTTAGGGTCTTGATCCAAACACGAGAATATTATTGGAATTCACTATAACGCCTCTAAGTAACATGGGGAAATGTTTATAATGAGCCACTTGGGAAATTTGGAATATTGCCTTTTTCTATAATGCTCGATGGCTAAGAATTTTAAAACAGGTTTTTGTCAGTCTATTAGACTCAATAGTAGAAATACGTTTCTAGTTTTTCTGCTATATATTCAGACTAGGAGAAATATGATGCCAGTAAGGGCTAGCCAGCCTTCACTACTGGGGATTACTTATATAGCACAATATTTATAAAGGAACTTAACACATGACATTAGGATATAGAAAGACATTCAAAGGAAATGAATCAGATATTCTAAAATATTTGATAAAGTTAAGACTAATTAACAGTGTATTTTCATACATTTTGGGGGGTATGGAGGAAGGTTTTATGGAGTTTTTTTATCTAAAGGTAGAGAAGAATGCTATTAAATCTTGCCTGTTATAAAGACAAAGGGAAGAGATAAGTACCTTTATATCATGGTGTTCAAATGTCATTCTATGACTGGTTATATCATGTGTGCATGAGTGCTAAGTTGCTTCAGTCATGTCTGACTCTTTGGAACCCTATGGACTGTCATCATCCAGGTGCCTCTGTGGATGGGATTTTCCAGGCAAGAATACTGGAGTGGGTTGCTATGCCCTCTTCCAGGGGATCTTTATGGTCCCAGGATCAAACCTGTGTCTCTTATGTCTCCTGCATTGACAGACAGGTTCTTTACCACTAGGACCACCTGGTTATATCAGAGTATCCTATTTTTAAAAAATGCTCATTCATATAAATTCCAAGAAATTCATATAAAATTCATATAAAAATTCATATTCACCTTCAGGCTGAAGATGGTGCTTAGCTGCTGCTGCTGCTAAGTCGCTTCAGTCGTGTCCGACTTTGTGCGACAACCATAGACGGCAGCCCATCAGACTCCCCCGTCCCTGGGATTCTCCAGGCAAGATCACTGGAGTGGGTTACCATTTCCTTCTCCAAGATGGTGCTTAGAAATTTACATTAATTAAAAAAAAAAAGCTTCCTGGATGAATCTCATGGAAAATTCATCCTGAGAATTACTCTTCTGAGTAATTTTAAGATCATTAAAATACTCAATCACCAAGGATGGAGTGAGGTGGTGGTACCTTAATATCCTGGTATAAAAATGGCACTGATCTACCTAGAGGAATAAAAGAGATGATAAACTTTTTTACCATCAGGAAAATTCCATCAGGATTGAGAGAGCGAGACCAAACAATTTTTCTGAAGAACACTATTCTTAAGCTACCTTCTCTCTTGAGTGTTCTGTTGACTCTAAGATGGATCCAAAGCCCCCAGAGTCGTCAATATCCAAGTTTGGAAGAAAGCAAAGAACAGAATTAGTGAAGCCAACTGGTATTTTTCAGTGCTTCTAATGATAGATCATATTTCTGAAAACTTGAAAGATTCATAACGCATACCATACCCCTGACGCATTCCAGATGAGCAGACTTTGTGTGCTCAGAAGTAAGCGAGAAGATGTGCTGCACTGAATTTTATTGATTTTTTCTCTTTGCTTGTATAGTTTTATGATGTTCCATTTTCTCTTTCCTGTTGGTTTGGAAACTGTGGCCTTCGTTATTTATTTTCTTCCTTCATTTTACATTTAAAATGTATATGTAACACTGCATCAATTTTCATGGCCATGGGTGAAAGGACAGGGTGAATTCTACGGACAAGAAAAGATGGTCTATTGATAGGAGAGTTAATTATTTCCCTGGTAAGAAACTTCTTCTCAAGTTCTCTTCCCTTTTCATTTTCTGATGTTTTTGGAATGCATTTATAATTTTATTTTTAATCTCATTACTTTTTGAATTTTAGCACTGAATTCTCACTTTCAGAGATTATATATTGATAGCTTTGAATTATTTCCATTTGTATTCTGCGCCAGGCTTTTTGGTTGTTGAATCAAGAAGTTCTACAACTTCTTGACATAACTCATCTAGCAATAAGACTAAGCAGATGAATTTATAATAGAAATAGGCTTTTGCTTGTGGAAGTTTGATAATTGATGATGATAAATTTTGCTAACAAATTTATTTTTTCTCTGGTCTTTGCATAGTTCACATGGTGGTTTTAATTAGGATATTATGCCTTTTGTATTATAAAGTAACACTCACTCAATAATCTCAAAGTTTTGGATATGCCAGCCAATTATCTATTGAAGTCGTGTTTGGGCTCATGGCTCATGGCACAAAGTGCAACCTCTAATTTGGCTAGTTCTTTTTAATATCTGCTGAATTAATATGCTAGATTAGAGAATGAAAGTATATGGGTCATTGCTGGCTCCAAGGCTAGAATCAAAGTGAGCATTACTCTTCTTGTTAAAAAATTATTTGAACGCATGAAGAAGAGGTCAAAAGAAGCTCTTCTTGTCCACTGCTAGGACTCATTATGATTTTGGTATTCCCAGATTTCAGACATTCCCATGACATTGTCACAAATTGTTTCTTACTTATAGTATAACAGGTTTATAATTATAAACCTTTTTATAGTATAAATATAGTTTATATATTATAGTATTATAATACCTATAATATTATATTAGTTTGAGTGACATAATATTGACATTTTCATGTCTCACAATGGTTGAATACTGATAATTTTATATAATTCAATCTATTAATATTCTATCCATTCACTTTTTACCTAACATACTATCTTTAAAAGTGAAACAACAACAACAACACTGCCACCAAAGGAAAACTTGTACTACTTGTGATAAATAAAATGTAACATAACAGACAAATGCAATAAAAACAAAACAGGAAAGGTCAATGCCATTAATTTTTAGCTAGATACTTCAGCCTGTCAAATGCTCAGAGCTGGAAGTCTGCACTTTCTTTGTTAAGAGGAGGGATTGGCAGTTAGATTCAGATGACAAAAATTAAACCAAGATTTTTTTCTTGAGATAATCAGTATTGGAAAAAAATTCAAAAAGGAGTAACTCTTTCTTCTGTGATTTAATATTATTTAATTCCATTCTTTGGAAACACCTGACTTACATTTTGGAAAATACCACATTAGGTCATTTGTTTTGCCCAGTTTTCTCTTTCATTTTCAGAGGGAACTTCTAAGCATGCAATAAATGACACTGTTATTCATGTGCCAACATCTAGTGCTAAATTAATTTCATAAATTATGTCAAATGAAGTAGATTATATCTTGCAAGAGTCTACAACTCTCTAATGTCATTTATCATGGCATATAGTTTAATTGAATACAATTTTATTTATATTCTGTTTCTCTCTTCCAGCCTCTGTGAATTCTGGATCTTCTTTCCTCCCTGAGTCAGTCCTAAGATGTGAATAATTAGGTAGTAGTAGACAACTGAGTTAATGAGCATAACAAAAGACGTGGAAAGGTAATATTTACAAAGGATAATTTAATCTAATCCATTATCATTTCTATAGTACTCAGGTTCAAACTACAAAACTGGTATGCAACACTTTGAGATAAACACACTCATCGCTCACTTAACTCTTCATTTAATTTACCGACTTCAAGAAACTGGATATTTTGATTCCTGGAGATATGTATCGATGTATTTGTGAGGAAGGGAAGCCACAGGATTAAATGGTAGCATCTTTCTAGTCATTAATGTTACTATATAAAGAGCATATGTATATATATATGTATATGTGTGTATATATATATATATAAACATGTACATATACCTACATATGGGCTTCCCTGGTGACTCAGTGGTAAGAATCTGCCTGCAATACAGGAGATTTGGGGTTGACACTTGGGTCAGAAAGAACTCCTGGAGTAGGAAATGGCAACCAACTCTAGTATTCTTGCCTGGAGAATCCCATGGGCAGAGGAGCGTGGCAGGCTATAGTCCATAGGGTTGCAGAGTTACACAAACACACAAACATAGGTATGTATAGATAGTATACATATACTATCTATAGTATAGATAGTATTTGCAAATAGTAAAAATATTTTATGAATTTGAAGGTAAAATGAGACTCCACACAAAAGTTTTAAGCATTCTCTTTCCAAAAATGAGGGAATATTGTTCTGAACCAACTCTCCTATTGATAAACAATAAAACTGTGTGAATTATTTATGTAAAAAATCACTTTGAAATTACTAGCAAGCTTGTTGCAGGAAGGTGGACCCCTTCCAGGGCCCAAAACTGGGCTCTGGTCTAACACCCAGAAATGAATTATCCGAGGAGACACATGTGCTGACAAAGCAAGAGATTTTATTGGGAAAGGGCACCTGGGTGGAGAGCAGTAGGGTGAGGGAACCTAGGAGAACTGCTCTTCCAGTCTTGGGTTTTATGGTGATGGGATTAGTTTCTGGGTGGTCTTTGGCCAATCATTCTAATTCAGAGTCTTTCCTGGTGGTGCACGCATTGCTCAGCCAAGATGGATGCTAGAGAGAGGGATTCTGGAAAGTGGACGGACACGGGGTGTCTCCTTTCGACCTTTCCCGAACTCTTCCAGTTGGTGGTGGCTTATGAGTTCCGTGTTCCTTATCAGGATCTCCTGTCATAAAACAACTCATGCAAATAGTTACTATGGTGCCTGGCCAGGGTGGGCGGTTTCAATCAGTGTGCTTCCCCTGAGAAGCTTATCAAGGCAGTGAGAATTTTCAGGATCAAAAATTTTTAAATAAGCAAAGCTCAGAAAGGTGAATAGATTTGGGAGCATTTTCCTCCTTGATTGATCACCAATTCTGAAAGCCATATGATGGTCAAAGGCCGAGAAGACTGGCTAAATCCTAGAAATAGAGTAATCATCAAAACTAAAGCCAGATTTCTAATCACTTCAATTACTAATTGAGTTAAGGTGATTTACACCTAATATAGAGGCTGTGCTCAGATGCTTAGTTGTGTCCAACTCTTTTGGACCCCATGGACTGTAGTCCAGGCTCCTCTGTTCATGGGATTTCCCAGGCAAGAATGCTGGAGTGGGGTAACATTTCCTCCTTCAGGGGATCTTCACAACCCAGGGATCAAACCTGTGTCTCTTGGGTTCTTTACCACTAGCGACTCCTGGGAAACCCAATATACTGCTAGGAAGAAGAAAATGTAAATCCTATTAGGAAAAATATAATTTAATCCAAAAATCATTTTTACTATAATTTTTATGCAATAGTGATAACTAAATATAATATAAGAGAGTAATGATTGATAGTGGCTCAGTCATGTCCAACTCTTTGCAACCCCATGGTCTGCAGCCTGCCAGGCTCCTCTGTCCATGGATTTTTCCAGACAAGAATACTGAGTGGGTTGCCATTTCCTTCTCCAACAAAATATAATATATTATATTGAAAAACAATAATTCACTGAAAACTGAAAAGAATAAAATGAGAGATGGAAGTAGATCCATGTGAGATGCACAAATCGAAATTATTAGCAGAGACAAATATATCTATAATTTCTAAGTTCAAGTAAATATATAACAAGATAGAGATCTACTTTAGGAAAATAAAGATATAATTGAAAATAAAATAAAAATTATAGGACTGAAAATAAAATAATTAAAATGTGAACTTAGTAGATGTTTTGAGAAAAGACAGCTGATGAAAAAATTAATGAACTGGAATGCCTGTTGCAAGAAAATATACAAATTGAACTGGGAAGAGATAAATGGATGAAAGATAGAGAAAATATGGAGAGGAAAGTGAAAAACCTAACATACATGTAGTTGGAATATCAAAAGGAAATGAGAAAGAGATTAAAGTAGAAGCATATTTGATGACAAAGGGCCAAGAATCTTACAAAAGATATTACATATAAATGGTAGAAGAATTACAACCCTCAAAGAGGACGAACATGAAAAAACAAAAACCACACATTCACACACTCATACACAGAGGCAAAACACTCAGGCATATTACAGTAAAATTGTTGAAAACCAAACAAAAAATCTTAAAAGAAGCCATAGGAAAGAGAAAATAGCTGCGGATCTAAAATTCAATAGTCAGTGTTTGATATATATTTTCAGACAAACAAGCCAAAGAATTGGCTGCCTTCATCATCCAGGAAAGGAAATACTGAAAGTCAATCAGGGAGAAAATTATCCCAGGATAAACAAAAACAAATAAAATGAATATAAGTATTTCTAGATACAAATGGACTTTGAATATTTAAGGCAATAAAGTAAATATTGTTGGATTTTATACATAGAATGACAGTTTCTGCCTATAGATCAAGAAGGGGAGAAATGGAGTTAAAATATTTTAAAGCATTTACATTATTCTGGAAGTGGTAAAAGTACTAATTTATATTAGACTGTATTAACATAAGGATTTGTGCTATAATTTCAATAAAATAACACTAAATAATAGAAAAATTATAAAGATATATGTATACATGTATATTTTTATATCTGTATATATATATAGTGTCTATATATAAATGTTTAATACATATATAATATAAAATTATTTTATATAATATACAATAAAATTTATGCATTTAGAAAATATAATCTTTCATTCATAAATATCATCTTTCTTTTATATATACTTCATACATTTATATATATAAATACTAAAATGGCAGATTTAAACCAAATATATCTATATTACATAAAATATAAATATACCAATACTGCTGTGAAACGTAAGGATTTTCAGATTGAATAATAAAACAAAATGTAATCATATAATGATTTAAAGAGACATGCCTAAATTCAGCTGTTCTGAGTAGTTGAAAGTAAAAGAAGGAAAACATAGACACATTCATATGTAAAGTATACAACCACAACAGTGCTTGTCTTTATAAAGACTAATTTTGATGTGTCAATTATAACAGTAAAGGGAGAAATGATGCAATTTGAAATAAAAGGCAAAAAAAAGTGAATTAACTACAAAATTAAACATCTTTTTTGAAAAAATATTTGAAGTCAATATCAAAAATATGCTTACATTTTCAAAATTTCCTTTATTAATTAATTATTTGTATTATACATTATAAAAATATATAGCCATTCTTAAAAATTAAATACCCCTTCAGCAAAGGTCTATAATGAGAAAAGACTAATGCTTTGGCTGGCCTCAAGGTACCAGAGAATGCTGAAATGGCAGAAAGATGGACTTCCATTTGTTTTAGAGAATAGAGCAAGTCACACTGCTTAAAATTGTTTGCCTGTAGTTTGCATCTTCGCTGAAGAATTGAAATTAAAAAATTAGTGGGACTGTGAGTCTTAGCTACAAGCACCATGTTTGGAGCAGAAGCAAACAGTCTAACAGCCAAAACCTTGATCAAGCTCCTCGCTGTCTCCGTAACTGGGCAGCACCATGGGACAGAGTTTCAAAGACTTGGACACGACACCATTTGTTTGACTGGAGCTACAGGAATATGAGTAAATGAACCTATGGACCTGGTGTAAAGGGAAGGCTAAATAGAGACAGAGGGGTAGTTATAAGGGTGTCATATTTGATAAGGTTGGAAATTCAAAAGTTTTTAAAGGATTTTGTTTGAAACTAGAAAAAAAAAATCAGGAATTAAAATCCCTTCTAAAAATGAAAATAAAAAGCACTCTCAAAATACCTTAAATATAAGTAATGTAAGAGCCTCAAGGAAATAAAACAAAAATACGTCTAAAGAAAAAATAACATATTAGAGCACAAGTGAACTGTAAATAGGTATACATAAAATTATAGAAATGGAAATATGTTCATTGAAAATTTAAAATCTCAATATTCTACATCAATTCTAGTATGATACTGTTCAAGAGAAATTTAAAGAAATAAAATGTGATTGAAATGAATTATTGAAGAATTTGTCCAAAGTCTAAATCAGAAGTACAAAGAAATAAAAATGTGAATAAGTAATTTAAGATACAGTAAACATAATAATGAAATTGACTTGTAATAGAAATGTTACTACCCCAATCTCTAAGTTCAAATATGATCATAGGCTCTTTTTACCTAAAAAATTAAGTAAAAAAAAAATCATCTTTTTAAATAAAATATTTCAGAGACTAGGGAAGAAGGAAAACATTTTATGAACTGGTGTAACTCATAATATCAAAATCAGGCAAGAACAGCTAATGGAAATATGTACAGAGACCAGTCATACTTATAGCTTCAATAATCTGCTTACACGGGTAATAAATCACATCCAGAAGTGTACACAACCCATTGAACACAGTTACATAGAAGTAAACATCCTTTACCTCATGAAGAGTATTCCTAAAAAAACATAACAATGTCATACTTACTGGCTATTTAAGTTAGGAATATGACAAAAACTCTTTGATCATTATTATTCAATATTGTACTAAGTTCCTAGGCAATGCAATTAAGAAAAAATAGTATAATTGTTGGAATGAAATGACATATATAATACACAAGATATGATTGCAAATATATAAAATCTAAAATTTCAAAATATCAATTGTTTTTAATCATTTTAATTTTTTCCTTGTTTTTTTTTTTAGGTACTTAATTATATGATCAGCAAATTGTAATAGTTTCAGTTTTTATAGATTTTCATTATAAAAATGATTTCATTTTGTAATTTCTATACTTCTAATTTATTTTTGTTCTTTAATAGAGTTGGCTAAAATCTCGAGAATAATGCTATGTAATAGCAGCATAAGATGATACTCGTGTCTTCTGACATCAATGTAAGTGCTTCTAGCACTTACAGCGATGCTGTTCTTCAGGTTGAAGGTGATAAGTTTGTATTATGTTAAAGAAACTTCATTACCAAATCCAACAGACTTTCTTTAGTCTTCCAACATTTCCCACAATGTTGTATATGTTTTGCCACCGACTCTTTTGTGTTTATTGGGAATTCAAGGCCCAGTGAATCATAGCCCACTTCCTCACCTTGATTTTAAAAATGAAAAACCAGAAAGAAATGCCAGGTTGATATCAAGATAGTACTTTAATTATTGATAACGACTAAGTGTGAGAGCTGAACAGTTCTGTTCACTGAGCTCCAGATATCAAAGACTCGGTCATGAAACCACAGTCCATCATGAATAAGGACAGGCCACCCAAGTACACAGATAAGATGCACGCCTGGAATACCAAAGAGGAGCTTGTGCAGGAACACTTACTAGAAGAGAAACAGAAGAGCTAAGCCTAAACATTTCTGTTTTAACTTCCTAAATATACAAATCTAGGGAGGGATTTCTCCTCCCAGGAAATATGAGCAATGCTAAAAGTAGTCCACAGATATAGGTAAAACCTTCTGTATTCCTTTCCGCTTGCTAATATAATATGCCAAAGCACCACAGACTTAGTAGCTTGAACAACATACATTTATCTTACATATCTGGAGGTAACAGGTCTAAAATGAATGCCATGGGACTAAAATCAAGGTGTCAGCAGGGCTATATTCCTTCTGGAAGCTCTCTTTTTTCTTCTTGTTACTCTTCTAAGTAGCTAATTGCATCCCTTAACTCATAGCCCCCAGCCAACAACTTCCTCACCCAGGCCTCTGCTTCTCCATCACATCTATTTTCTGACTCTGACACTGACTTTTCTACACCCCTTTTTGAGCCAAGGGCTCTTGTGGTTATGTCGGGCTCACCTGAATAATTCAGAGTGGTCTTTCCCTCTCAGATCCTAAACGGAATCACATCTGAAAAGTCCTTTTTTGCCTTGTGATGTAACATACTTAGGTTCTAAAGATTAGTTTATAGATACCTTTGGGAGAAAGGGGACATTAATCTGCTCACCACATCTCCTTGGTAAGAAGGACAGGATAGGCTCTTCTCTAAAATTCCCCATCTTTTTGTTTTCTTTACCCACCGAGTTTAACTCTTTAGCTTTCTGTCAATTAAAGATGTGACTGCCTTGCGGCTGCATAGGAGCAATTTGGCCTCTATCAGCATTACTCTGCTCTTACACCCATAAAGTTGCTACTTCAATGGCAACTGGAACTCTTTCGTGTTTTGTCCTTGGGCCAACTGTGTGCAGTTGAGATTGTCCACATAAATGTATGAAACTGGTCAGAATTATATGTTATATAATCAAATTTTGAGACTTCCCAGGTAGCTTAGTGGTAAAGAATCTACTTGCCAATGCAGGAGATGCAAGAGACTCAGGTTCAATCCCTGGGTTGGAAAGATCCCCTGGTGTAGGAAATGGCAACCCACTCCAGTATTTTTGCCTGAAAATTCCATGGACAGAGGAGCCAGATGGGCTATAGTCCATAGGGTTGCAAAGAGTCAGACATGGTTGAGCTACTGAGCACACACACACCTATACACATAATTAACTTTAAGATCAATCTTTTTCTTTTTTTAAAATTCAGTCTTTAACCAGAGCTGAAAATTCACTTCTTGTTCTGTTTCTCTATTTTGGCCAGTCACATCATTCAATGCAGTATATCATAAATTCATCAATGAATTAAATAACTCCAGTAAGATATTCCAAGAGTAAAATGTGTAATAGAATTATAGCATGAACAGAATTATCTCAATTTGAATTTAAGCCCCACTTCATTACAATAAAAATTTTGGAAAGAAATAAAGCTACAAATAAAGCAGCACTTTGTAAGTTAAAAGTTAAAGAAAAAATCTAATTCTTTTTCTTTGTGCATTTAAAGTTCAAAGAATTTTGTTTTCCACAGTTTCATATTCTGCATGGTTTTCAGTCAGAGATATTTTCAACCTGGTGGCATGGAGGTTTCAGAAGCAGCTGTAACCTGGACTGTCTTTCAAAAAGATCTGTGTAGTTTCTTCAGAGTCTCAGAAGATGTGTTAACTTATTTCCAAGGCTCTGATGTTTCTAACCTTTAAAGATTACAGAGAATTAATGGGACACATGAGTTTTCACAGCACTGGCCCCACAACCATCACATTGGGGAATGAGGCAGTCCTCTTCCTCAAGGGTAGTTATCCCAGGCAAAATCACATTCCAAGAACCTAGATCTGTATTGTCAGAGACTAGCAGAGACTTGGTAGCATTGGGGTAAGAGAGAGAGAGAAAGAAAATTGGATGTCAGCATGTTGGCATCTCTGAATGCTGGTTAGTTCTTTTTCTAGAATGCACAGTCCTTAAACTCTGGAGAAAATTCTGAGCAAAAAATTGCTGTTAACACTGCCAGTTTATCTATGATGGGGTAGACATCTATGTGTACATAGTGTGTTTTCTCCCATTGAGGGTCATTTTCCTGTCTTGTTTTTCTTTCAAAATTCAGCAACTTGTAAATGTTGATGGCCTCAGTCTCCAGGAGTTATCTAAGATGTCTTTTGTCTTCATCTAAGCTATGCAAAATCTCTATTTTTATTTCACATTTTAATTGTCCTGCACGGATCTTTCTAGTGATGTTCTGATCACACTCTCTATAAGCAGGCATTTTCCATCCCGTTTTCATCAGTTCTTATTAGGGAATTATTTAGGGGTAAAACACCTGCCTTTTAGGAGAGGTTTCCCCTTATCAAGTAATTAACCAGTTCAGAACCAGTATAAGAGGCTTTGGAGGGATGAGATCCTGGAGACTATAGACAAGCACAGATCCCTCTTTGATCCTTTCTCTTTGCTGACTACAGCAAGCATTGTCCAAGGGTTTCTCCTTTATCATTTTCACTTTTTGCTACCAATGTAACTCGACTGCATTAACCACTAACTTTACAGACATATCTTTTTTTCTGACTTATCCATTTTGCTCAGACCACCCATTTGTGCTCCAATCATGTAATTTCAATTAGAATGAGCATACACCCTTTGGTTTCTTACCATCACCTTAAATCAGCATGTTGGGAATGAAATTAATCATTGTTCTGTCTCCTACCAACAAGCTAGTGCCCAAAATAGTGCCCAGATTTTTTCCTCAGCTTCAAATGTTGACGCTATACTTTTGTCACCCAATATTGAAATTTCAGCATTGTTTCTGATGTTCTTGACCTAAGTAAAGCCTACTAATCCTTTTAGGTCTGCTTCAGCTTATACAGAAGGGCTTCCCTTGTGGCTCAGCTGGTAAAGAATCCACCTGCAATGTGGAGAATCTGGGTTCAATCCCTTGGTTTGGAAGATACCCTGGAGAAGGGAAAGGCTACCCACTCCAGTATTCTGGTCTAGAGAATTCCATGGACTGTATGATCCATGGGGTCACAAAGAGTCAGACACGACTGAGTGACTTTCACTTCACTCAGCTTTACATATTAGTATCTTCCATGAAGCCTTTCTCACAATTAGTGTGTATATGTACATATACATACACATTAAGTTGTTAAACATATAAAGTTACATTATTCATGTCTACTTATCTATGTATATCTACCTTTAAAGGAGATTGTGAGAAAGCAGAGGAGAGAGGGTAATGTTGAGTGAAATCTCTCAGCTTGTTTTTCCCTTCCATCTCATAATTTATCCATGTTCTCGTCAACTATTCTATCTTTTTCTCCTTTATAGGTAAGTTGTCCTTCATTCTTTGCCAAAGCTAACAGTCACACCTATGTTCATATATCTGTATCCTCTTACCTTCTTTAGGTCTTTTGTCCATTGGGGACCTCTTCTATTTGACAAATTGCATTTTTAAAATTAAATCTGAGATGATGTTTTAGTCTCACACTTGTTTCTCCAGGGTAATGATATCACCATTGACCAAATTCCTGAAACCACAAGCCAAGAAGTTATCCTTGATGACTGTCAGTTTTTCCACTCATCCAAATAATTGTGAGACTCTACCATCTCAATAATTCCCCAGTATATTTCTCTTTACTGTCACGACACTAGTTCATCTCTTCTTACTCATATGGATTATTTCAAGTTACCCAGCTGGTAGTTTTGACCTCAGACACTCCTCTGGACTTCAATTAATTCTTCACACTACTGACAGATTTGTTATTCCAAAATAAAACTATGATCATGTTGCATCACTTCCTGGCTTAAAATATTTCAGTGGCTTCCTAGCCCACTGGTTAAAGTCCAAATTCCTTTGGGTGACATGCAAAGACCTTGAAGATCTAATGCTATCCTCATCTCCTGCCACTTCCTTTCATATACCAACCAAATAAACTATTTTTCAATGTATCGTATTTCCCCTCCTCCACTTTTATGCATATTTCTCTCTCTGCAAAGAAATGCCACTTCTATCTGAATCGCCTTTTCTCCCTTCTCAGCCAAGTACTTCTAAATCAAAAAACAGTTTTACTCTTTTTGGCATCCTAATAAACATTAGGCATTTCCTTCTCTAGGTTCCTATTTTTTAAAGAGCTTATACTTCTTACATTGAAACAATTATTGCATTATTTTGATAATTGCTCCTCATTCCTTTGGCTTTAGTTTTTGGGCTTCTCACATTTAGAATAAAATTCAAATGGTTTTTAATGGTCTATAAGGCTGTGATCTTGCCTTGGGCTACCTTCCTGACCTCATTTTCTTCCATCTTCTCCCCAGCTGACTCTGCTCCAGCAACATTGACCTTCTTCCTATTTTCATGCACATTCCCACATTCATTATTTCATACTTGCTGTTTCTTATGCCTCTTGTTCTCTTCTCCAGATATTTGTATGACTGGTGCCTTTCTTGCATGTAGGTTTCTGCTCAAGCTTCACTTCCTTCTGAAAGTTGTTTTTCCTGAGTGTAAAGTTTAGGATGACATGGGCTTCATATTGCCTGGGCATCTTGAATTACATTCACGTAATAGTACATTCCCAGCCTGGCTTCTAAATTATAACCCTTTGACTGCTCGTAAGGGTACATGTGCAACTTGTTGATCATGTTGTAAGCACTCTGGCACTGGCTAAGCATGGCTGATATTGGAGTTTTCTTTTGAAAATAACACTGAAGCCAAGTTTTCATTTGAAGGTCATGATTAACGATGGATTAACTTAAACTCAAAAAAACCTTTTGGAATAGTTGACTACTGTTAATAAGGATGGCATGTAATGTAGTGGAATGTTTATCTGGGTTTACTGTGTAAACAAACAAGTCTCAAGGCAATGCAGAACTTATGCATATTATTTTAGAATAAATTTCACACTGTGAGCAGTAGCTTTACACACTAAATAATTTATAACACTATACAGATAACTAAGTTGAGTTCTTCAGTGGATGGGGTTTGGTACTGCAGTGTTTTTATAAATTTTTACCCCCAAATGATATTTATCATCCAGAGTAGTTTATAATTTAAATGATCCAATATCAATCTTAGCCCTCAGAACACCAGAGGATCCTTACTCTCAGGATAAATGCTGATTGGTACTGACCAGCATGCTAAGTGTATACCAAGGGATTATTCTAACATCTGTTTGGGACAAACAGATGTTGTCATTACAAACCTTCAGCAGTGTGCTCCTTCATAGTCAAAGAATAACTCCCAGGCATTGACTCATAAAAGCAATCAGTAAATGGACAGAAACAAAGTAGAAGGCTCCACAATGTTTTGAATAGGAGGTCTCAAGACCAGAGAAGAAAAGAAGGAAATAGTATAGGGAGGTAGAAGGTGTGGCAGTGGCAGGGGGAAAAAAAGCATTGTAGAGTCCCACGCTACATAGAAAGCCTTTTGTATAGTTTGTCTTATGTGGGATTTTATAACCATATAAAATCCAATATGCTTCTTTCATTGCAAGCAGGAGGATGCTGTATAAAAAAAAGCTGGAGAAACAGCATGCAAGTCATAAAAGACATGCAGTTTGGATTTACATGTGCATCCATCATGGGGTCGTGTGCACCAAGACGCAGAGCAAGATGTTTAATGACAAGAGAAGTTAGTACTTCCTTCTCTAGAACAAAAGATTTTCAGTTGTAGCCAAGCAGCTGATATACATAGGCATCACCAAGGAGAGGGACTGTTTAGGACATTAAAGGATAATTGATACTGTGCTTCAACAAATGGACAAAGCACACTGACTACAACTCACTACGTCTGCACGTAGTGAAGTTCTTTTTCTGTACACGGCATTTAGACTTTCCCCCCATCTTGGCTCCTTGGCCATGCCTTGAGAGCAACAGGTGGCCAAAGTTCTTATGCCAAGTTCATTCTTGACCACAGAGCTGTTTCCAATGAGTTCTGTGTTTTGGGGACCTGGGAAGAAGAAAAACGCATAGCTATCAACTGGTCACTGGCATAATATTCAGCATCAGCTCATGAATTGCAGGGTCTTCTCTTGGAAACTGGCTTTGACCCCACACCACTTCTCTCCAACTCATAACAGATTGTGATGTTTGTGCTCTACTTTCATTGATCAAGGCTGCCAGCCAGGTTCATCTTACTTAGATTTTATCCATGTGACAAACAGAGGGGCAGATGGAGTTGGCATCATGTGATTTCTCTGGGTTCGTGACCCTGCTTCTATATGGTGCCTTCTGGCAGCTCAATTTTTTATGCTCTTGCATTTATATCCAGGTCCTAATCTGGCAGCTGAATTAAAGAAAAACTTCCTTGAAGCTGCATTAACAAAATACTTAGGTATTTGTTAAACCAACCTCACAGTCCAGTGCTCTGACCAGAGACCAGTAGAGGACAAATCAAGCCATTTACTCACACAGACCTGCCTTTTCAGAAAGACTGGTATCAACACATTTCCAAAAGATAAACAGAAATTACCCAGATGAAGATTGTAGTTTGGTGATTTTTAGGGAAATCTAAAAGCCACAGAAAATCCAAACAGGTTTGTATGTTTTTAGAATGTGCACTTACACCAGCATAAACGAGGGCTTCTCTCCCATTAGGGAACTGGAGTCTGTTACATTATCCCCATTGAGTCTCCTAATGTCCCTGGCTCAGCACCATAGGCAACAGATGCAAAGGGTCACCAATGAAGGGCAAAATATTTTGTGAAAATAAAGAGCCATGCTATCTGCATTGCCAGTTTTTCCCACTCTGCACTTTGAGTGCTATCGTCTAGTTTTCATACAGTGATTTTTATTTTTATTTGCTGAGTTTATTTTGTTGAATATGGTGGAAAGATCAAAAAAAGAAAGGAAAAGCAAAGACTGTTTTTTTCTCCACGTATGAACCAAGCACTATCGGGAGCCTACTTCAAATGCGCTTTGTCATCCTCAAGCACCGTGTTTGTTTTACCTCTTCCCGAACCTAAATGATTTGCTTAGCTAATCAGTCTTCAATAATATGTAACAAGCAGGAAAAAAAAAAGATCACTAAAAAATAGAAATGGTTGCAGCTGTTTTCTGCATTAGAGGGGAACAGCAGAATTCAGCTCTGGTGTAGACACTCTTTTGTTTAGAAAAACTTACTGGTGGGATTTTTAGATTATGCAAAATTAGGCCCCCAAGACTAGTACAGGGTGGGAGTGGAGACAGAAAGCAAAATTACTCTGCATTATCAAGTGTCAAGAATTTTGCTTTTGTGCACCACTGCTTTTGGAAGTTGAGGGGTAGTGCTATATTCTAGAACTAGGAGAAGATGGAAATAGAGACACACATTTTTTGTGTGTATAAATATATATGTACGTGTTTATATACACACACACACTCACACATAGTTACACACAGACATCAGGAAATCATAGCCATCTGGATTCTGAGCAGAAAGAAGATCTGGAAGAAATTTCTTGGGGCAGAATTGGCTGAAACACTTAAATAGGTACGTGTAATATCAATTTTAGGATGTTTCCCATTTTACTGTAATACCCCCACCCAACCAAATACCTCTGTATTGTTTCTCTAATCTTCAGTTAGAATATGCTATATTCTATCCCATCTTGAATTATTGGCTCCTCTGGGAATGAAGAGCTTGGAGCTGTATCTACCAGGTAGATAGCTAGAGTTCAGGAGATAAAGAAATTAATATGAATTTCAAAAGCAAAAATTTTCAAGGAGATTCAGAATCAAGAAGGTGGGGAATGCATGGCACATGAGCAGGGATGGAGAACATCAGTGCCCTCACCTGGGGAATCCTCAGGAGGTAGGGAAGGGGGCAGGCTTCTCACAGCTGAGACAGATCACAGTATTGTATTCGGGTGTGAAAGAAAAGTGTAGCCACAACAGGTTGCTATCCCATCATAAATAGAACCCACACCTGAACCCCTACATCAGTGTCAGACTGCTGTCTCTCTCCCACTCTCTGCAAATGTTATCTATAAGCATTCTGTTACCTGACTTATTGTTGAGCCATTTTCTACCATCTGAAAAGCCTGGCCTCCCATCCTCTGCTTATTCCCACTCTACCCATTCTTCAAGGCCAAATTAAAATTTGGCCTTTTCCGTAAAGTTGATCTTTATTTTTAGAGCCTAGCTTTAGATCTCCCACTGAAGTCCTATAGCACTCATATCAGGAAAGTCATAATAAGGGAATGTGATACTAATCTTCTATTTTCTGTTTCTTCTATCTCAGCTTTGTTTTTACCAAACAGTAATGGAAATTCTTATTGTAAAGGAAAAGTGCAATTTATTTTTCCTATGTTTCTCAGTTCCACCTAGTTTATTCCTCTGCATGCGTGCTAAGTCGCTTCAGCTGTGTTCAACTCTTTGAGATCCCCTGGACTGTAGCCCACCAGGCTTCTCTGTCCATGGGATTATCCAGGCAAGAATACTGGAGTGTGTGTTGCCATGCCTTCCTCCATGGGGATCTTCCCCGCCCAGGGATCAAATCCACATATCCTACATCTCCTGCGTTGCAAGCAGATTCTTTACCCACTGAGCCACCTGTGAAACCTGCATTGCTTCATTAAGAGAAGCCAAAATAAAACAAAACTGAAAAAGTTCCTTTAGTCAAACAGTGATTCAACTTGGAAGAACTTACGGAACCTTTTAATAATTATTTAAATACTGAGAGTACAATTAACTTACTGAGAGTAATATTTCAAATTTCAGATCAACTTGAGTACTGCAAGTTAAGCCTTTAAAGTACTACTATTGATACAGATAAAGTGTATATTTGAAACAATTCTATTTGTTACTTGAGTCAAGGGTACAAGAAGGCCTACAGATTTTCATTTCAGGTTTCCATTTTTATTGTCAGTTTCCTTTTTATATTTTCTAAGCACTACATTTTCTTTCTCTTGCACTGTTTCTCTTTTGCTCCAAGCTTCTTTTTATCTACATAATATTTTGTATCTGATGCTCTAGTAACTTCTTATAGCTATATCTCATTTATGAGCTGTCATTGAGCTGTGTGCGTGCTCAATCTTGTCTGACTCTTAGTGACCCTATTGACTGTAACCCACCAGGCTCCTCTGTCAGTGGGATTCTCCAGGCAAGAATAGTGGAGTGATTCCCATTTGCTCCTATGGGGTGTCTTTCTGACCCAGAGATTGCACCCACATCTCCTGCATTACAGGCAAATTCTTTATTGCTAGTGCCACCTGGGAAGCCCCTATCATCTGTCCAAAACTTTATCAATTGAGCAGACTAGGAAATAAAATGAAGATACCACTTACATGAAGACTAGAGTCTAAGGTCAGAGCATAAATAAGAAGACAATTGTATATTATCAAATTACCCTTGAAACTCCCTTTGGAAAGTTCTAGATAGGAGATTTTCCTTAACAAAGTTGAGCAAAGTCTATATTTCAACCATCATTGTAATTACGCACTCTTTGTTCAGTAGGACCACAGATAAAGTAGTTGGCTACTTTATACAGTCCAGGTAGACAGATTCTTAAAACATTGGTAATGGGATAAGATGCTTGGGTTCTGAGAAGCACATGGGTACTAAGATGCTGGCAGAAGGTGTATTCCAGCCTCTCAGTTTAGGCTTTTTCTGAGATATTTGCACAGAATGGCAACCCACTCCAGTATCCTTGCCCGGGAAATCCCATGGACAAAGGAACCTGGTGGGCTACAGTCTAGCGGGTTGCAAAAGAGTCAGACATGACTTAGCAAATAAATAGCAACAAAAACAATTAAATATGCCTACTAGCCTCTTATTTGGCTCAATGTATCAATTAAATAGATATTTCTCTTCTCTGCTTCTTTTCCTTCCTGCCCATTTAAATACTTATAATGAGATTCTATTGAGTTGAGTACTTGTATGAGTGACTCTATCCTGTATCAAGATGAAAGTGCTCACTACCCTGAAAACAAAGTTGTATCTCTATATATCTCTCAATTATTCACTTGAAAAACAATAAGGTCATACACAAAGCTTCTGCACATCAAATGTAGAAACTTATAGGGTCTGACAAAGGGGTTTTTATTTTAACCCTTCATTGCCTTCATTCATCTGAGACCCAGGTTTGATCCCTGGGTCAGGAAGATCTCCTGGAGAAGGAAATGGCAACCCACTCCAGTACTCTTGCCTGAAAAATCTCATGGATGGAGGAGTCTGGTAGGCTACAGTCCATGGGGTTGCAGAGTCTGAGATGACTGAAAGACTTCACTTTCACTGATTGCCTTATGTGTGAATCGTGTCACTAGATCTGGTTAAGCAGAAAAATTGTGGTAAATATTTTGGCATCATTAAAACAGCTTTTCCTTGCCTTGATGTTGCACAGGGAGAATTCTAGTCTGTTTTTTCCCCCCATCTATGTCTGTCAATCAAGACACAATGAACTAAGATGCTAGTAAAGCTTGGCACAACACTGCAGATGAAAGTCATACAGCTTCCTCTCTCCTTTTCAGTTCAATTCAGTTCAGTCTCTCAGTTGTGTCTGACTCTTTGAAATCCCATGGACTACAGTATGCCAGGCCTCCCTGTCCATTACCAACTCCCAGAGTTTACTCAAACTCATTTCACTTGAGTCAGTGATGCCATCCAACCATCTCATCCACTGTTGTCTCCTTCTCCTCCTGCCTTCAATCTTTCCCAGCATCAGGGTCTTTTCAAATGAGTCAGTTCTTCGCATCAGGTGGCAAGCATATTGGAGTTTCAGCTTCAGCATCAGTCCTTCCAATGAATATTCAGGACTGATTACCTTTAAGATGTACTGGATGGATCTCCTTGCAGTCCAAGGGACTCTCAAGAGTCTTCTTTAACACCACAGTTCAAAGGCATCAATTCTTCAGCACTCAGCTTTCTTTGTAGTTCAACTCTCACATCTGTATCTCACATCTCACATCTCTCCCTTCAGCTATTTCTAAAACATTTATTTTATGTTTTTTATAACAGCTTACTTGAAATATAGTTTAGATATAATTCATCCACTTAAAGTGTACAATTCAATGATTTTTGATGTATTCAGTTTTCCAACTATCACCATAATGAATTTTCGAATATTTTCATCATCCTCGAAAGAAACCCCATACCCTTTATCGATCCTAGACCCCGCAACCCAATACCTCCTCAGCCTTAGGCAACCACTAATCTACTTTCTAGTTCTATAGGTTTGCCTATCCTGGACACTTAAAATAAATGGAATATGAGAGAGGGGCATAAGGGACACGGCATTGAGGGACTGGTAGCACTTACATTAGTTAGAAGGAAACAGCATGCAGATCTGTGTATGTAAAGCCAGTTTAGGTGACTCAGTGGATTGGTTTTTAGGAATAAAACTCAAGTCTCAGCACTTAACTGTGTTATACCTCATGGGCATGAATGCAACCTATCTTGGAACAGGTGCTGAAAATAAACCACAAAGTTCCTAAAATATCTACTTTGGTAGTAGATCAGCATCAGGTTTATATCAATTTTTCTCAATGAAAGTATTAAATTTACTGACACATAAAGGTATATCAGACAATTTTTTTCCTTGTCACATATTTGCCATATTTGGGAAAAAAAATTTTTAAGTATTTTTCTCTTTTTTTTAAGTGTTGATTTATTTAAATTCATTGAAAAAAAAAATTAGCTTACTCAATGGAGGAAAGGCATTTCCCAAAAATAAAAATACAATTTATGAGAAAAAAATTTGCCTTGCCAATAATTTTTCTAGCTCATCTCAAAGAAATTTAATCTATTTTAAAACTTACATGGTAAATAACTGTAATTGATTTACTTAAGGGTTTTTTGTTGTTGTTGTTGTTGTTCATACATAGGAGTATGATTTAATATGTTTAGTCACAATGACGGGGGTATGAGAAATGATTAGTGACCTGAGTGGGGTATATATGTTATACTTTTGAGTATATCTTAATTTATATTATAGTAAATAGAAACATTTGAAACCCAGATGGTTATAGAAAGGATGGAAAGAAAGTACTCCCCATAAGTAATCTTTTAATCATGGTGATAGCACCATTTGCGAAGTGCCTATTATAGGCCAGATGATCATATATTATTACATTAATTTTTATGACATCTCAGTAAATTAAAGGGAGTTGTCCTGTACTTTGTTATTGAAGCTCTATATATCATAAAGCAGCTTCAGCTTATTCAACCTATTGGTGACCAATTCAGTTATCACAATTGGTTTGAATTTCTTTACATATATGTTGCTGCCCGTCAAGGTTGAATTTAACCCTTCAATCTCCCAGATTTGAAACAATAATACAAAGATTTACCACATCAGATACGGTGCTAGTCAGACCATGTTCCTAAGGCAGATTGAGATGGGATGCTCTGCTGGGAAGTAGAACCTGGTGGTTGTCCATTTTGGTTAGTTATTACCCACCTGCATCCACGACTGCTAAGATTCCTAGCAAGGAAGATTCTTGCACTGATACTCTCTTCTTTTTTTCTTTTTTACAATTTTTTTTTGTTGTTGTTATTTAGAACTTTGATGATCTAATCTCTTAGTAACTTTCTTTTTTTTAATTAATTTATTTTTTTACTTTACAATATTGTATTGGTTTTGCCATAGATTGACATGAATCTGCCATGGGTGTACATGTGTTGCCCATCCTGAACCCCCCTCGCACCACCCTCCCCATCCCATCCCTCTGGGTCATCCCAGTGCACCAGCCCAGAGCACCCTGTATCATGCATTGAACCTGGACTGGCGATTCGTTTCACGTGTGATAATTTACATGTTTCAGTGCCATTCTCCCGTATCATCCCTCCCTCGCCCTCACCCACAGAGTCCAAAAGACTTTTCTATACATCTGTGTCTCTTTTGCTGTCTTGCTTACAGGGTTATTGTTACCATCTTTCTAAATTCCATATATATGCATTAGTATACTGTATTGTTTTTCTTTCTGGCTTACTTCACTCTGTATAATAGGCTCCAGTTTCATCCACCTCATTAGAACTGTACTCCATTGTGTATATGTTCCACAGCTTTCTTATCCATTCATCTGCTGATGGACATCTAGGTTGCTTCCATATCCTGGCTACTATAAACCGTGCTGCAATGAACATTGGGGTACATGTGTCTCTTTCAATTCTGGTTTCCTTGGTGTGTATGCCCAGCAGTGGGATTGCTGGGTCATGTGGCAGTTCTATTTCCAGTTTTTTAAGGAATCTCCACACTGTTCTCCATAGTGGCTGTACTAGTTTGCATTCCCACCAACAATGTAAGAGGGTTCCCTTTTCTCCACACCCTCTCCAGCATTTATTGCTTGTAGACTTTTGGATAGCAGCCATTCCAGCTAATGTGAAATGGTACCTAACTGTGGTTTTGATTTGCATTTCTCTGATAATGAGTGATGTTGAGCATCTTTTCATATGTTTGTTAGCCATCTTTATGTCTTCGGAGAAATGTCTGTTTAGTTCTTTGGCCCACTTTTTGATTGGGTGGTTTATTTTTCTGAAATTGAGCTGCAGGAGTTCTTGTATATTTTTGAGATTAATTCTTTGTTGCTTCGTTTCTATTATTTTCTCCCATTCTGAAGGCTGTCTTTCCCCCTTGCTTATAGTTTCCTTTGTTTGCAGAAGCTTTTAATTTTAATTAGGTCCCATTTGTTTATTTTTGCTTTTCTTTCCAATATTCTGGGACGTGGGTCATAGAGGATCCTGCTGTGATGTATGTCAGAGAGTGTTTTCCCTATGTTTTCCTTTGGGAGTTATAAGTTTCTGGTCTTACGTTTAGATCTTTAATCCATTTTGAGTTTATTTTTGTGTATGCTATTAGATAGTGATCTAGTTTCATTCTTTTACAAGTGGTTGACCAGTTTCCCCAGCACCACTTGTTAAAGAGATTGTCTTTTCTCCATTGTATATTCTTGCCTCCTTTGTCAATGATATGGTGTCCATAGGTGCGTGGATTTATCTCTGGGCTTTCTATTTTGTTCCATTGATCAATATTTCTGTCTTTGTGCCAGTAACATACTGTAGTCTTGATGACTGTGGCTTTGTAGTAGAGCCTAAAGTCAGGCAGGTTGATTCCTCTAGTTCCATTCTTCTTTCTCAAGATTGCTTTGGCTATTCGAGGATTTTTGTATTTCCATACAAATTGTGAAATTATTTGTTCTAGTTCTCTGAAAAATACCATTGGTAGCTTGATAGGGATTGCATTGAATCTATAAATTGCTTTGGGTAATATACTCATTTTCACTATATTGATTCTTCTGATCCATGAACACGGTATATTTCTCCATCTATTTGTGTTCTCTTTGACTTCTTTCACCAGTGTTTTATAGTTTTATACATATAGGTCTTTTGTTTCTTTAGGTAGATATATTCCTAAGTATTTTATTCTTTTCATTGCAATGATGAATGGAATTGTTTCCTTAATTTCTCTCTGTTTTCTCATTGTTAGTGTATAGGAATGCAAGGGATTTCTGTGTGTTGATTTTATATCCTGCAACTTTACTATATTCATTGATTAGTTCTAGTAATTTTCTGGTGGAGTCTTTAGGGTTTTCTATGTAGAGGATCATGTAATCTGCAAACAGTGAGAGTTTTACTTCTTCTTTTCCTATTTGGATTCCTTTTATTTCTTTTTCTTCTCTAATTTCTGTGGCCGAAACTTCCAAAACTATATTGAATATTAGTTGTTAGAGTGGGCACCCTTGTCTTGTTCCTGACTTTAGGGGAAATGCTTTCAATTTTTCACCACTGAGTATAATGTTTGCTGTGGGTTTGTCATATATAGCTTTTATTATGTTGAGGTATGTTCCTTCTATTCCTGCTTTCTGGAGAGTTTTTATCATACATGGATGTGGATGTTGAATTTTGTCAAAGGCTTTCTCTGAGTCTATTGAGATAATCATATGGCTTTTATTCTTCAATTTGTTAATGTGGTGTATTACATTGATTGATTTGCGGATATTGAAGAATCCTTGCATCCCTGAGATAAAGCCCACTTGGTCATGAGGTATGATCTTTTTAATATGTTGTTGGATTCTGTTCTCTAGAATTTTGTTAATGATTTTTGCATCTATGTTCATCAGTGATATTGGCCTGTAGTTTTCTTTTTTTGTGGCATCTTTGTCAGGTTTTG
>NW_011494708.1:1115228-1120386 GCF_000754665.1 Bison bison bison | reverse complement strand
GGAAGAGTTTGAGCAGGATAGGTGTTAGCTCTTCTCTAAATTTTTGGTAGAATTCAGCTGTGAAGCCATTTGGACCTGCACTTTTGCTTGTTGGAAGATTTCTGATTACAGTTTCAATTTCTGTGCTTGTTATGGGCCTGTCAAGATTTTTTATTTCTTCCTGGTTTAGTTTTGGAAAGTAGTAGTTTTCTAAGAATTTGTCCATTTCTTCCAAGTTGTCCATTTTATTTGCATATAGTTGCTGGTAATAGTCTCTTATGATCCTTTGTATTTCTGTGTTGTCTGTTGTGATCTCTCCATTTTCATTTCTAATTTTGTTGATTTGATTTTTCTCCCTTTGTTTCTTGATGAGTCTGGCTAATGGTTTGTCAATTTTATTTATCTTCTCAAAGAACCAGCTTTTGGCTTTGTTGATTTTTGCTATGGTCTCTTTTGTTTCTTTTGCATTTATTTCTGCCCTAATTTTTAAGATTTCTTTCCTTCTACTAACCTTGGTGTTCTTCATTTCTTCCTTTTCTAGTTGCTTTAGGTGTAGAATTCCATTATTTATTTGACTTTTTTCTTGTTTCTTGAGGTAAGCCTGTATTGCTATGATCCCTTTAGCACTGCTTTTACAGTGTCCCATAGGTTTTGAGTTATTGTGTTTTCATTTTCATTTGTTTCTATGCATATTTTAATTTCTTCTGTGATTTGTTGGTTTTTCAGCAGTGTGCTGTTCAGCCTCCATATGTTGGCATTTTTAATAGTTTTTCTCATGTATTTGACATCTGATCTTACTGCATTGTGGTCAGAAAAGATGCTTGGAATGATTTAATTTTTTTTTTTTGAATTTACCAAGGCTATATTTATAGCCCAGGATGTGATCTATCCTGGATAAGGTTCCATGTGTGCTTGAGAAAAAGGTGGAATTCATTGTTTTGGGGTAAAATGTTCTATAGATATCAATTAGGTCTAACTGGTCTATTTTATCATTTAAAGTTTGTGTTTCCTTGTTAATTTTCTATTTAGTTAATCTATCCATAGGTGTGAGTGGGGTATTAAAGTCTCCCACTATTATTGTGTTATTGTTAATTTCCCCTTTCATACTTTTTAACATTTATCTTACAATTTTTTGTGCTCCTATGTTGGGTGCATATATATTTATAATTGTTATATCTTCTTCTTCAATTGACCCTTTGATCATTATGTAGTGTCCATCTTTGTCTCTTATCACAGCCTTTGTTTTAAAGTCTATTTTATCTGATATGAGTATTGCTACTCCTGCTTTCTTTTGGTCTCTATTTGCATGGAATATCTTTTTCCAGCCCTTCACTTTCAGTCTGTATGTGTCCCCTGTTCTGAGGTGGGTCTCTTGTAGGCAACATATGTAGGGGTCTTATTTTTGTATCCATTCAGCCAGTCTTTGTCTTTTGGTTGGGGCATTCAACCCATTTACGTTTAAGGTAATTATTGATAAGTATGATCCCATTGCCATTTACTTTATTGTTTTGGGCTCAAGTTTATACACCCTTTTTGTGTTTCCTGTCTAGAGAAGATCCTTTAGAATTTGTTGGAGAGCTGGTTTGGTGGTGCTGAATTCTCTCAGCTTTTGCTTGTCTGCAAAGCTTTTGATTTCTCCTTCATATTTGAATGAGATCCTTGCTGGGTACAGTAATCTGGGCTGTAGGTTATTTTCTTTCATCACTTTAAGTATGTCTTGCCATTTCCTCCTGGCCTGAAGTGTTTCTTTTGAAAGATCAGCTCTTATCCTTATGGGAATCCCCTTGTGTGTTATTTGTTGTTTTTCCCTTGCTGCTTTTAATATTTGTTCTTTGTGTTTGATCTTTGTTAATTTGATTAATATGTGTCTTGGGGTGTTTCGCCTTGGGTTTATCCTGTTTGGGACTCTCTGGGTTTCTTGGATTTGGGTGATCATTTCCTTCTCCATTTTAGGGAAGTTTTCAACTATTATATCTTCAAGTATTTTCTCATGGTCTTTCTTTTTGTCTTCTTCTTCTGGGAAGCCTATGATTTGAATGCTGGAGCATTTAACGTTGTCCCAGAGGTCTTTGAGGTTGTTCTCATTTCTTTTAATTTTTTTTTCTTTTTTCCTCTCTGTTTCATTTATTTCTACCATTCAATCTTCTACCTCACTTATCCTATCTTCTGCCTCCATTATTCTACTGTTTGTTCCCTCCAGAGTGTTTTTGATCTCATTTATTGCATACAATTATTCATTATATGTTGACTCTTTTTTATTTCTTCTAGGTGCTTGTTAAACCTTTCTTGCATCTTATCGATCCTTGTCTCCAGGCTATTTATCTGTAACTTCAATTTGTTTTCAAGGTTTTGGATCATTTTCACTATCATTATTCCGAAATCTTTATCAGGTAGATTCCCTATCTCTTCCTCTTTTATTTGGTTTGGTGAGCATTTATCTTGTTCCTTTGCCTGCTCAGTATTTCTCTGCCTTTTCATCTTATTTATATTGGTGTGTTTGGGGTGGCCTTTCTGTATTCTGGCAGTTTGTGGTTCCTCCTTATTGTGGAGGTTCCTTGCTGTGGGTGGGGTTGGACGTGTGGCTTGTCAAGGTTTCCTGGTTAGGGAAGCTTGTAAATGTGTTCCTGTGGGTGGAGCTGGATTTCTTCTCTCTGGAGCACAACGAAGTGTCCAGTAATGAGTTTTGAGATGTCGATGGGTTTGGTGTGACTTTGGGCAGCCTGTATATTGAAGCTCAGGGCTATGTTCCTGTGTTGCTGGAGAATTTGTGTGGTATCTCTTACTCTAGAACTGGTTGTCCCTTGGGTGGTGCTTGGTTTCAGCATAGGTATGGAGGCATTTGATGAGCTCCTATTGATTAGAATCACTACGAACAAAGCTAGTGGAGGTGATAGAATTCCAGTTGAGCTATTCCAAATCCTGAAAGATGATGCTGTGAAACTGCTGCACTCAATATGCCAGCAAATTTGGAAAACTCAGCAGTGGCCACAGGACTGGAAAAGGTCAGTTTTCATTCCAATCCCAAAGAAAGACAATGCCAAAGATTGCTCAAACTACTGCACATTTGCACTCATCTCACACGCTAGTAAAGTAATGCTCAAAATTCTCCAAGCCAGGCTTCAGCAATATGTGAACTGTGAACTTCCTTATGTTCAAGCTAGTTTTAGAAAAGGCAGAGGAACCAGAGATCAAATCGCTAACATCCGCTGGATCATGGAAAAAGCAAGAGAGTTCAAGAAAAACATCTATTTCTGCTTTACTGACTATGCCAAAGCCCTTGGCTGTGTGGATCACAATAAACTGTGGAAAATTCTGAAAGAGATGGGAATACCAGACCACCTGATCTGCCTCTTGAGAAACCTATATACAGGTCAGGAAGCAACAGTTAGAACTGGACATGGAATAACAGACTGGTTCCAAATAGGAAAAGGAGTATGTCAAGGCTGTATATTTTCAGCCTGTTTATTTAACTTATATGCAGAGTACATCATGAGAAACGCTGGGCTGGAAGAAAGCTGGAATCAAGATTGCTGGGAGAAATCTCAATAACCTCAGATATGCAGATGACCCCACCTTTATGGCAGAAAGTGAAGAGGAACTAAAAAGCCTCTTGATGAAAGTGAAAGAGGAGAGTGAAAAATTGGCTTAAAGCTCAACATTCAGAAAATGAAGATCATGGCATCTGGTCCCATCACTTCATGGGAAATAGAGGGGGAAACAGTGGAAACAGTGTCAGACTTTATTTTTTGGGCTCCAAAATTACTGCAGATGGTGACTGCAGCCATGAAAGTAAAAGACGCTTACTCCTTGGAAGGAAAGTTATGACCAACCTAGATAGCATATTCAAAAGCAGAGACATTACTTAGCCAACAAAGGTCCATCTAGTCAAGGCTATGGTTTTTCCTGTGGTCATGTATGGATGTGAGAGTTGGACTGTGAAGAAGGCTGAGCACTGAAGGATTGATACTTTTGAACTGTGGTGTTGGAGAAGACTCTTGAGAGTCCCTTGGACTTCAAGGAGATCCAACCAGTCCATTCTGAAGGAGATCAGCCTTGGGATTTTTGGAAGTAATGATGCTAAAGCTGAAACTCCAGTACTTTGGCCACCTTATGCGAAGAGATGTACTCATTGGAAAAGACTCTGATGCTGGGAGGGATTGGGGGCAAGAGGAGAAGGGGACGACAGAGGATGAGATGGCTGGATGGCATCACTGACTCAATGGACGTGAGTCTGGGTGAACTCTGGGAGTTGGTGATAGACAGGGAGGCCTGGTGTGCTGCGATTCATGGGGTTGCAAAGAGTCGGACATGACTGAGCAACTGATCTGATCTGATCTGATCTATTGATTAATGTTCCCTGGATTCAGGAGTTCTCAGGTGTTCTCAGGATTTGGACTTAAGCCTCCTGCCTCTGGTTTTCAGTCTTATTTTTACAGTAGCCTCAAGACTTCTCCATGTATACAGCACCGATGGTAAAACATCTAGGTTAATGATGAAAAGTTTCTTCACAGTGAGGGACACCTAGAGAGGTACACAGAGTTACATGGAGAACAGAAGAGGGAGGAAGGAGACAGAGGTGGCCAGGAGGATAAAATGGGAAATCAAAAGGAGAGAGACAGATCCAGCCAGTAATCAGTTCCCTAAATGTTCTCCACAGCCCAGAACACACAAAGAGATTCACAGAGTGGGTAGAGATGAAAAGGGGGAAGGGGGAGATAGAGGCGACCTGGTGGAGAGAAAGGAGAGTCAAAAGGGGGAGAAAGCAACCAGGCCAGTGATCTCACTCCCAAGTAAAAATGGGTACTGAAGATTGAGTTCTTAAGCTTACAAAGTTGATAACAAATACCAAAAAGCAAAGATTAAAAATCTAGTGTAGAGGTTAGATTCTCAAAAATACAATATTAAAAAAAAAAAAAACTATGTCACAAAAATTATTAAAAAAAAATATATATATGAAGTTTGCTTTAAAAATAGGGTCTTTTTTTTGCAAGGTAATAGTTATAAAAATGAAAATTAAAGGAGTAATAGAGACTTAAATTAAAAAAAAATTTTTTTTAATTAAAAGAATGATAACCAGAAGGGAAAGAGACACGTGCACCCCAATGTTCACCACAGCACTGTTTACAATAGCCAGGACATGGAAGCAACCTAGATGTCCATCAGCAGATGAATGGATAAG
>NW_011494708.1:1022687-1114976 GCF_000754665.1 Bison bison bison | reverse complement strand
TAACCCGGTGTACGAGACAGCAAAAGAGACACTGATGTATAGAACAGTCTTATGGACTCTATGGGAGAGGGAGAGGGTGGGAAGATTTGGGAGAATGGCATTGAAGCATGTAAAATACCATGTAAGAAACGAGTTGCCAATCCAGGTTCGATGCACGATACTGGATGCTTGGGGCTAGTGCACTGGGACGACCCAGAGGGATGGTATGGGGAGGGAGGAGGGAGGAGGGTTCAGGATGGGGAACACATGTATACCTGTGGGGGATTCATATTGATATTTGGCAAAACTAATACAATTATGTAAATTTTAAAAAGAAAAGAAAAGAAAAAAAATGATAATAGTAAAAATATATCTAGGGCTTTCTCTGGAGCTGTTGCAGACAGTGTGGGGTCAGTTCATTTTCAGATAGTTCCTTGGTCCAGCTTGTACTTCTCAAGGTCTATAGGCCCCTTCCTATGTAGTTGGTGCAACTACAGGGTTTTAATCTATTGCACCTGTCACTTCCAAAGCGGTTCCCTCTATTTATTTTCGCTTCTTCTGTTTACTAGTCTCTTCAGTGTCTAATTTCCGCCCTGACACAAGGGGGGCAGTGATGGTCACTTTTTTTAGGCTCACTTGTTCAGTTGTGCTGTGAGGAGGGAGGAACACTGCAAACAAATATCACTGGCATGTGCTCACAGTGATTCAGCTACACTGGGTTTGCCTCCGCTCAGTGTGTGCGCTTTCCCAGTCTACACTGCTCAGGCTCTAGGTTTCTCTACCGGGAACTGTCTGATGCTGGCCCTGCATTGTAGGCACTCTCCAGGTCTAAGCCACTCAGGTTCAGGTTCCGGGGTACTCCATAAAGGCATAGATTTGGTTGGGCCTGCATTTTGTGCTTGTCCCAGGTCTGAGCAGCTCAGGTGACGAGGTGCTTGGTGAGCACAGTCGCCTCCAGTTAAAGGCTGTGACTTATCGCCTCCTCTATCCTAGCCACTCAGTTTTCTGGGTGTACAACAGGTGCGCCTTCTCAGATGTGCCGTGTGTCTCTTCTGGGGAGCTGATCTCTGGCTGCGACCCTCCCGGCGGATGTTGATCGTCCAGAATCCCAAGAAATCTTGGTTAGCAACGATGTCTGCTTGCAGTTTGGTACAGGATGCCTCTCTGGGGCAGCGATTGCCCCCTTCTGGCTCTGGCTGCCCTCGCCTGCCTGTCTCCAGTGGGGAATGTGCCGGTCTGCAGCCGGCTAGCTCTGCTCAATCCTTTGTTCTGTGAGTGGGCCTGGTGGTATCTTAGGTTAGGGCTTTTCACGGGATAGCTATCCCACAGTCTGGGTTGCTATCTCAAGCTAGTACCTTCAGATTGCCCTTGGCGCATTCAGACCTGGTCCTTATCCTAAGCAATGCAGCCTGCGCCTCCCTGTCCAGCCCCCGCTTGCTAGTGGGAGATGCGAGCATCTGGGCTGCTCCACTGGGAGTTGCTGTTAGGCACATAATCTGTGAGTTTTAATTATTTATTTATTTTTCCTTCCAGTTATTTTGCCCTTTGAGATTCCAAGGCTTGCCACAGACCTACCAGAGAGAATGTTTCCTGGTCTTTGGAAACTTCTCTCTTTTTTAAGTCTCCCTTCCTGGGATGCATCTCCATCCCTACCTCTTTTGTCTCTCTTTTTATCTTTTATATTTTGTCCTACCTCCTTTCAAAGGCAATGGGCTGCCTTTTTGGGTGCCTGATGTCCTCTGCCAGCATTCAGAAGTTGTTTTGTGGAATTTGCTCAGCATTCAAATGTTCTTTCGATGAATTTGTGGGGAAGAAAGTGGTCTCCCTGTTCTATTCCTCCTCCATCTTCTTGATATTCTCTTCTAATCTCAGATCTCTAGGGAAATAAACTAGTGGGGTTCTCTTCCAAACTTGTTAAAGAATCCTGATCTGGTCACTTTTATAATGAATCTAATGTGACCTTTAAACATTTTTGTTTATATTTTTTACTCTCTTAAGATTTGTTTTCTTATGACAACCTTTATTTTCATTTTCTGATTAGAAACAGACAATTTCACAGAGAAATAAAGTATTTAGACAGTCTAAATATCAGGCAGTAAGTGTTTATTGATTATCCACTATGGAGGATGTTATAGAGTATTCAAAAGAAACATGCAAAATTAGTCTAACTCTTAAAGAAGCTTAAAATCAGCTGAGAAGGCATATATATTTGGGAAATGAATAACACTGAAACACTGTATGATTAGGTAGAAAATGGCTAGCACAGAAAATAAGGTGGCCCTAAATCTTGTGCAATTTTAAATTAAGAAATCTAGTTAAAATGTGTTTGTCTCCAAAATATAAGAAGTAATTAGTGTCAGGGAGATGTTTATACAAGTTTCAGGAATCATAACATTAAACATACAGTCTCTGGAGTTAGATAGTTCGATTTAATCTGCCTTTTATTTGCCATTTATCAGCTGTGTGATTTTAGAAGCTCTCTTAACCTCTTTGTGCCTTGTTTTGTCATCTGTAAATTGGGAGCAGTTTATTTCTAACTTATACTATGTATGTGATGTGAGCAATGCTCATGTTTGCTATGTTGTGCTAAAGCTAAGTATGCTGCTACTGCTGCTGCCAAGTCGCTTCAGTCGTGTCCGACTCTGTGTGACCCCATAGATGGCAGCCCACCAGCCTCCCCTGTCCCTGGGATTCTCCAGGCAAGAACTCTGCAGTGGGTTGCCATTGCCTTCTCCAATGCAAGAAAGTGAAAGTGAAGTCGCTCAGTCATGTCTGACTCTTAGCGACCCCATGGACTTCAGCCTACCAGGTTCCTCTGCCCATGAGATTTTCCAGGCAAGAGTACTGGAGTGGGGTGCCATTGCCTTCTCCAGCTAAGTATGCTACAACTCAATAATTTAGACACTTGCAGGCAGTTAAATACTTGGCTGGAGTCATTAGATATTCAAATTATTTGACTAAGGAATTCTACTCATATGTTTTTATTATAAGCAAGAAGAGTAGGGGCAGGCTCCATTAACATTAGTTGAGATTATTATACTTAGTGAAGTTCACAGCATTAAAAAAATATTAATAACTTCAATGAAAACCCTGTGACTTACCCTTATTAGTTCCAGATAGGTAAATACTTTGCTAGTGAGTAATAAGTAAAATTAGCTTTCAACTCATAACATTATAAGTACAAGATTCTTGATATAAATATTAGTCATGCCACAGTAGAAACACATCTCTAGCTACACAAATAAGTTTAAGAAACACAATTATTATAGTAAAATAATTGGAAACAATTTAATAGTCAGTGTCAAAAGAATCTCCCTGCAATGCAGAAGACCTGGGTTCAATCCCTGGGTTGGGAAGATCCCTTGGAGAAGGAAATGGCAACCCACTCCAGTATTCTTTCCTTGAGAATTCTATGGACAGACCATGGAGTCACAAACAGTCAGACATGACTGAGCGACTAACACCTTCACTAACTTCATCAATGAACTAGTAAAATGAAATTTGGTAAATAAACATAAAAATAAAGTTGTTGAAATTAAATTTAGTACAATTATTATTCAAAAGTTTATAAGGCACGTAATTAAATAACACATAATCAGTACAATTATACAAAATATGTAAACATGGATGGTAGAGGCAAACACAAAATTATTGGTTTGTGCAATATATGATTCATATTTACTTTAGTCTGTATTATTTTTTCCATAAAAATCCCAAGGAAAGAAACTTAGAGGTAATTTATTAATACATACATTGTTGAAATCATTAATTTATTTATAAAATTACTTTGAAAATATATAAATTATATATAAACCCACTGAGATTAGTTCCTTGTATATGATAATACTAAGACAAAGTTATTTCCCTTAAGACATTCTAGGCTACTGAATTCAGTAAAGGCATTTATATTTTCAAAATTATTTTCTACTTAGAAAAAAATAATCTAGATTTGTATAACATTCTTTCTTTCCTGCAAAATGAAATCTAGGTGGTTTTATATATATATATAATAAAGAGGAGGCTCTATGGGCTCCCCTCGTGGCTCAGATGGTAAGGAATCCACCTGCAATGCAGGAGAACCAGGCTGGGAAGACCCCTGAAGAAGGGAATGGCTACCCACTCCAGTATTCTTGCCTGGAGCATTCAATGGACCAGCCCACCTGGAGCCTGGTGGGTTATAGTCCATGGGGTCACAAAGATTCGGACATGACTAAGTGACTAACATTATACCACTATATAATATATATACCTGGAATGTGTAATACATTTTAAGAGAAAAATTTTCCTAATACCATAAAGTAAATTATTGACAAATTCAACTTTATGAAAATTACTTTTCCATTAGAAAAATTACCGTGAATGAAGGCAATAAAACACAAAACGATACTGGATAATGATATTTATAACACATGCATGTGTGTATGCCAAGTTGCTTCAGTTGTGTCCAACTCTTTATGACCCCATGGATGTCATCCCTCCTGGTTTTTCTGTCCATGGAATTCTCCAAAAGAGAACACTGGAGTGGGTTGCCATGCCTTCCTCCAGGGATCTTACCAACCCAGGGATCAAACCCGTTTCTCTTGCAGCTCCTGCATTGCAAGTGGATTCTTTACCTCTTGAGCCACCAGGCAAGTCCCCTATAATAGGTAACGCAAATTAGTTTACTATATAAGATAGAAAAAAATTTAAAGGATCATCAGACAATTGGAAAACAGGGCCAAATAAATAACATGATACAGCAAGCATCCTGAGTTATGTTGTCATTATATTGGTGTATTCATTCAGTTCAGTTCAGTCACTCAGTTGTGTCCTACTCTTTGCAACCCCATGAATCGCAGCATGCCAGGCCTCCCTGTCCATCACCAACTCCTGGAGTTCATTCAGACTTACATCCATCAAGTCAGTGATGCCATCCAGCTATCTCATCCTCTGTTGTCCCCTTCTCTTCCTGCCCCCAATCCCTCCCAGCATAAGAGTCTTTTCCAATGAGTCAACTCTTTGCATGAGGTGGCCAAAGTACTGGAGTTTCAGTTTCAGCATCAGTCCTTCCAATGAACACCCAGGACTGATCTTTTTAGGATAGACTGGTTGGATCTCCTTGCAGTCCAAGGGACTCTCAAGAGTCTTCTCCAACACCACAGTTCAAAAGCATCAATTCTTTGGTGCTCAGCTTTCTTCACAGTCCAACTCTCACATCCATACATGACCACTGGAAAAACCATAGCCTTGACTAGATGGACCTTTGTTGGCAAAGTAATGTCTCTGCTTTTGAATATGCTATCTAGGTTGGTCATAACTTTCCTTCCAAGGAGTAAGCGTCTTTTACTTTCATGGCTGCAGTCACCATCTGCAGTAATTTTGGAGCCCAAAAAATAAAGTCTGACACTGTTTCCACTGTTTCCCCCTCTATTTCCCATGAAGTGATGGGACCAGATGCCATGATCTTCATTTTCTGAATGTTGAGCTTTAAGCCAATTTTTCACTCTCCTCTTTCACTTTCATCAAGAGGCTTTTTAGTTCCTCTTCACTTTCTGCCATAAAGGTGGGGTCATCTGCATATCTGAGGTTATTGAGATTTCTCCCAGCAATCTTGATTCCAGCTTGTGTTTCTTCCAGTCCAGCATTTCTCATGATGTATTCTGCATATAAGTTAAATAAGCAGGGTGACAATATTCAGCCTTGACGTACTCCTTTTCCTATTTGGAACCAGTCTGTTATTCCATGTCCAGTTCTAACTGCTGCTTCCTGACCTGTATATAGGTTTCTCAAGAGGCAGATCAGGTGGTCTGGTATTCCCATCTCTTTCAGAATTTTCCACAGTTTATTGTGATCCACACAGTCAAAGGCTTGGCATAGTCAATAAAGCAGAAATAGATGTTTTTCTTGAACTCTCTTGCTTTTTCCATGATCCAGCGGATGTTGGCAATTTGATCTCTGATTCCTCTGCCTTTTCTAAAACCAGCTTGAACATCTAACCTTCCTTAAAAGATTATTTTCAACTAAAACTGCTGCAGAAGAAATAGAAAACCTGGGTCATCATGTAACGATTAAGGAACAAAGATGTTAGATAAAAATATGTTCTCATAAAGAAAGCTAAGTCCAAATGTTTTTCTATGTGAATTATATCCAAAATTAAAAAGAAAAACATATACAAAGTATTTCAGAAAATAAAATAATAGGGAAAAACATCAAATTCATTTTATGAGCCTAGTATAAATCTGATGGGAGCTTCCCAGATGGCTCAGTGATAAAATATCTGCCTGGCAATGTAGGAGATGTAGGTTTAGTGCCTGGGTCAGGAAGATCCCTGGAGAAGGTAATGGCAACCCACTCCAGTATTGCCTGTAAATCCCATGGACAGGGGAGCCTGGTTGGCTATAGTCCATGGGGTCTCAAAAGAGTCAGACATGACTTACCAACTAAATAACAATAACACAAACCTGATATCAAATTTAGAGAAAGAATTAGAAACAAAAATTACAGGTCAATCTTACTTTGAATATAAATGAAAAATCACTGAATAGGCAACCCCAAATCCAGCAATATATAAGAAAGACACTACATCATAACCAACCTGCATGTAAGAAAGTGAAAGTGAAAGTCACTCAGTTGTGTCTGACTCTTCGTGACCCCATGGACTGTACAGTCCATGAAATTCTCCAGGCCAGAATACTGGAGTGGGTAGACTTTCCCTTCTCCAGGGGATCTTCCCAACTCAGGGATCCAACCCAGGTCTCCCACATTGCAGGTGGATTCTTTACCAGCTGAGCCACAAGGGAAGCCTAAGAATACTGGAGTGGGTAGCCTATCCCTTCTCTAGCAGATCTTGCTGACCCAGGAACTGAACAGGGGTCTCCCGTATTGCAGGCAGATTCTTTACCCATTGAGCTATCAGGGAAGCCCTGCATTTAAGGAAGCAGATTTAATTCAACATTCAACAACCTACACTGTAATTATCCACATTAGTAGAAATAGAAAAATTATATAATCATTTCAATGGAAGCTTAAATAAATCTGTGATCAAATCCAACAAACTTTACCTATTGTGTATGTATAAACCACACATATTGGTGGTGGTTTAGGTGCTAAGTCATGTCCAACTCTTGCAACCCCATGGACTGTAGCCTGCCAGGCTCCTCTGTCCATGGGATTCTTCAGGCAAGAACACTGGAGTGGGTTGCCATTTCCTTCTCCAGGGGATCTTCCCAACCCAGGGATCAAACCCGGGTCTCCTGCATTGCAGGCAGATTCTTTACCAACTGAGCTATGAGGGAAGCCCATATGGCTTCCATATATATATATGAAATATATATATATATATTACCAAATTAGGAATAAAAATAAACCTCTTTAACCTGATAAAGGAAATAAAAAAATATTCAAACAAATTATTAGAATAAGTAAATTTAGCAGTTTCTTGATAAAATGCCAATATATAAAATTTAATTTTTGTATGTATGAATACCATTTTTTAGTATATAATATTAATACACAGATATAATACCAACACACAAACTCAACTCAATATATAAAATATGATTTTATTTGTACACAATATATAAAAGTAACATTTCCAATAGGAACAACGTACACCAAAGTGCACCTAGGAGCAAAATAATGTATAAAAATTTTAAAGGAGAAAATTATAAAAATTTACAGAAAAATAGAAAATAAAGCATAAAAGTAAGAGATGTAAATACCACATTTGTGTATGAAAATATTAAATATCTTAAAGGTAATTTCTTTCTGAAGTGATCTAGTGAATAATGGGTAATTCTAAAAATTATTTGAAAGGATTTCTAAGTTGAATTAGCAATATAAATAATAGAATAAAGGACAAAAAACAGCTAAGATTTTTCAAAAAAGAGCCAGAGGAGCATTCATACTGTCCTGGATATAAAAATTTACTATCAATACATGAAAAATTAGAACAATATTTTATGAGCCTAGGGTAGACTGAGAGGTCAGAATCATATCCACCCCGTATTTAAAAGACTAATTCATGGCAGTACTTCATTGCATTATCAATGGTGAAAAATGGGTTAATAATTAAATAATGCATGGATTGCTCATTTAAAAAGAAAATAAAAGAACAAAAAATAGATCTTGACCCAATATCTTACACAAAACAAAATTCCTGATAGATCTAGTACTTAAACATGCATAGCCAACTTTACAAAAGAATGTTAGAATAAAGCCTTTGTGACTTTAAACTTGAAAAAAAGTTTATTTAAAAAGATAAAAGGCTAAAACCATAAAATAAAAACTAAATTAAAATTAAATTCCATTTCTCAAAAGTTGCCATATAGAGATTAGAGAAAGCACAAACTTGAAAATGCTGTTTGCAATCTGTAAAACCAGAAAAGGGTTAGAGTAAGAAATTGATAACCTATTTTTTAAATCAAGAAGAAAAAGACAAGTACTTTAATATAAAAATGGATGAAATATCCAAACAAATATTTCAGAATAGGAAAACACAAATGGACCAAGATTATATGAAAATATTCTCTCAACTTTATTAGAAATCAGAGAACAGCCAATTAAAAACTCTCACTTTTGTAACACTGCAACACCTGAAAATATCAAATAGTCTTAAGCACGTGAAGTAGTCACTGAAAGTGAGGGTCCAAGCTGAAACAATGACTTTGAAAAACAATTTTGGCATGATTAGTAAGCTTGAGAATATCTGATGACCCAGCAGTTCTGTTTTCCAAAATACATAGCCTTGAGAAACTTTTCTGTGTAGTTACCACAAGAGATATAAAAGAACATGTGCAGCAGCACTGCATTTAATTAAAAAAAATTATTCATCAATAGTGTACCACATAAATAACTAATGGACTATTCATTCAATGGGATACAACAGTGAAGATGAGTTAGTACAATACAGATTAATCTCAAAATCCTATGTTGTATGAAAGAAGCAATTCATCATAGAATATAGAATATTTCCCCCTCTACTTAATGCCCCAAACCAGCTAAAACTAAACAATACATATTTAGGGGTAAATACAGATGTGATAAAAATGCTAAGGCATGGGACTTCCCTGGTGGTCCAGCGGCTAAGACTCCGTGCTCCCATTGCAGGGGATCTGAGTTAGATCGGGGTCAGGGAGCTTGATCCTACATGCCACAAGTAAGACTTCACATGCTGTAACTAAGACCTGGCACAGCCAAATAAATAAATATTTTTAAACATGGTAAGGCAAAATTGCATTGTTAGCACAAAAATTTCAGTTACCTCTGATGGTGGTGAAATAGAATGTTAGCAGAAGAATGCAGGAATTTTTCAGGTGATTCTGAAGTTTGGTGTTAGGTACTGCCAAGTCTCTTCAGTCGTGTCCGACTCTGTGCGACCCCATGGACAGCAGCCTACCAGGCTTCTCCGTCCATGGGATTCTCCAGGCAAGAACACTGGAGCGGGTTGCCATTTCCTTCTCCAGGTGTTAGGTACAGGGGTGTTTATTTTATTTATTTTTATTAATGTGCTTTAAAATGTACTATATACATATTTATACATTTTCTTTGATATGATGTATTTCTCAATTTACACAGTGAAAAAAATATTTTTCTCTTCTACCAGAGCTCATTTTAATCTCTTGAACACTGAGCTAAAACTATTTTGTTGTTTTGTACATTCCTAAACACTTGTTCACATTTCTGTACAAAATACTTTCTTTCAGCCATTTGATACCCTCCAAACACCTTGGAGAGTCAAGACATCTTTATTTGCTTAGAAAGGATATGGGAAAATACACCAACCCCTGTACTGAGAATTTACCATCTACCAGGTATGCTATATAATTTCAATATCTGTCTTATTTAATTAACATATTAATATCCTGAGGTATTAATATTTCCATTTTTACTTGAAGAATCAGAGGGTCATCCACATGCAGAGTTGTGATTTGAGGCCAGGCTAGTTGGATATCAACTGTGTATTTTCATTCACTCCCTGTTTTCACAGATTTAGCATTTATTTCTGACACCTTGAGATCCTGAGCTACTTGTGAGCAAGAACTGTGGGAGTGTGGTTTGGGGGAGAATGGTTACCTGTGTATGTACAGTTGGATCCCTTTGCCATTTACCTGAAACTGTCACAACATTGTTTATTGGCTGTGAAAGTGTTAGTCGCTCAGTGGTGTCTCACTCTAAAGATGCTAAGGCATGGAACTTCTGTGGTGGTTCAGTGGGACCATCACCCACCAGATTCCTCTGTCCATGGAATTTTCCAGTCAAGAATACTAGAGTGGGATCCCGTTTACTTCTCTGGGGGATTTTCCCGACCCAGGGTTCAAACCTGGATCTCCTGCACTGTAGTTGGATTCTTTACTGCCTGAGCCACCAGGAAAGCCTGTTAATTGGCTATACCCCAACACAAAATAAAAAGCTGAAAAAACAAAGACAAAAAATAGCTATGGTACTTCATCCTCAGAGCCCTTAACTCTGACCCAGATTAGGGTTAGAGCAATCAGTGAGTTTTAGGACATTTTGGCCCATGTATTTATCATGAGTTATAATAGCCAGAATGAGAGAGGAACATTTTAAATTATTTAATTCAATGATCTTACATTATATTTAAGTAAACTGAGGCCTGAAATGTTTAATTGGCCAGGCTCTGACACCACATCCACAGAACTAAGAGATATATCCATCTTTGTATCTCTTTTCTCCTTGGTCTTCTCTTTCCAACACCTCCCACTGTGGATTTGGCTATTTTTTCCGTGTGGAGTTGGATAGGGTCCACTTGAAGAGTTTAACACCTATCTGTTTGTCCAATCTATTCCCTAACTTAGGTGTTTTCCTTAGTGAATAGAGCTGAGGACATTTTAATTAATTTATTATGTCCCTTCAATTAAGGGACCCAATTAATAATTGAAATGGAGTTTTAATTGGTTTATATCCTCTAGGGTATCATATTAATAACATAAATAAACTAACAGGTTTGCATTAAATTAGAATTCATCTATATGTATATTTGTTGCCTCCCAATACATTATCTATTCTTAACCTCCAAAACCGAATGTAACTTTTTAAATGAAGATATCCTAATGGGCTCGTTTTTTGTTATTGTTATTCCACTTTAAGGCAAGGTCATAGTGTGTTCTAGTTTGAAATGAAAAATATTGATGTTATTTTTACTTTTGTCACTAGATTCATAATTTCCCCAGTTCTCCAGTCCTTTCATGTAGAAATCACTTTTGAGTAGTCTCTCTTCTTCAACAGTCTATCTGATCATAGCCTTAGGTACCACCTCGGAGAGGCAGATCATTTGTTTTTAGGTAATGAAATTGAAAATCAGAGAGGTCACACAGCATGCCTGAGCTCACACAGCAAGTTAGTAATAAGGATAGTGGTCTGTATTTAGACATCTTGTGGATTTTTCCCTCAAATGTCGTTGACTTTGGCCCTCCATTCCCCTTTGGGATGTTATGACACAAGATTACATTGGGATGAATCTTCCCTTCTGTTGAGAATAACTGAATGACTTATCTTATTGGAAAAAATAATCAAATTTCTTTCTGTTATTCCCAGCACTTAGCAAAATATCTAGGACAATAGTGTCTTATTACAAGTTATTCAGGGTAAACTGCCCAAAGGCTTCTAGCATTTTCTCCTGCCTGAAGTGTTAAATGAATGCACCCTCAGAAGGACATTTCAGTACAATCCACCCTTGAATGGTTGGGCTAATTTATTTTTGCAACATTGTTCCTGATATTTCTCTTATACAATTTATCTTCCCTGCGTAGCTACCATGTTTCCCATCGGATCCCACTGACATTCTTTCTTCCCTGCCTCCAGTTCTGAAGACTCCTCTAACTCAGTGATTTGCAAAATGTAGTCCTCAGACTATGATCTGAGAAATTGGTAAAGAAGCTGATTCTTGGCCCTTCTCCTCACTAATTCTGGGGGTGAGTTCTACACTCTGTTTTAACAAGTTCTCCAGGTGATTGGGATGCATGAGAAAGTTTGAGAACAGTTATTCTACTTAATGGATGAAGAAAGGGATTCTTAGGTCTTACAAATCTTTCAAGACTTCAATTTTTCCTAAGTGGATAAATGAAACCCTTTCTAATACTCATGCACTCTAATACCTCAAAATCCTCCTTTAACAGAATCAAATTTTCTGTATTTGGGGGTATATGCCTTATTATTCCCAAGTGAAAACTGAGGGTAAGTATTCCAGGCTTTATTTCTAATTATTCTTCCACATAATGCCTCACACTTGTTAATGCATCAATATATACTTATTGAATCACTGTATGTACATGTGCTCATTCACATCTGACTCTTTGTGACCCCATGGACTGTAACCCATCAGGCTCTTCTGCCCGTGGAATTTTTCTGGCAAGAATACTGGAGTAGAGTGCCATTTCCTTCTCCAGGGCATCTTCCCAACCCAGGGATTGAACCCACATCTCTTGCATCTCCTGCATTAGCAGGCAGATTCTTTACCACTAGCACCACCTGGGAAGTGCTATTGTATCACTAGAGGCAGGAATAATGATGATGATCATGATAATTTTTAGAGTGAATATTTGTCCTGTTTGCGGTCCAGTGACATGTTTTCCATATTCTTTCTAAGGTTGGAAATTCCTTTTTTCCATGGCATTGGAAATTAGAATAGAAAAAATTCTATTTTCCCAAAATAAAAGGCCAAACTCCCCCAATTTCTCTTATAACTAGTGCATGGCTCAATCAATGGAAAGATTTAAAAACCCAGTGATACAGAAAAGAACAGATGGAGAATTCCTTTTATCTCCTGTAGTGGTCACAGTAGCAATGGCTATTTGTTAAATTCTGGCAAAGAAGTGGTCTTGGTGCTGGGGGTGCTTTAGGTAAATTCAAGTTCCTTAGCAATGGCAAGTTCCAAGAGGGCAGTGGTACTCTAATGTCCATGGTGGCACCAGCACATTCTTGCATTTCTTATCAGACAAGTTCCTGAAAGATTAGCATTTAGTCTGACTCCCCAGCCTACTCACTGATTCTCTGGGCAACCCAATATCTTTCCATGCTTTTCTTAATAACTGAGTCAGTATTTGTTGCTTGCACTATAGCACCCTGACTGATGCAGTAATAATAATGACTGTTCTATTTGATTGAGTAGTTGATATGTCTATTAGGCTGCCTATGCATCCCAAATATAACAGAAAATTAATTTATCTGAAAAGACAAAGATTGCAGAATAAGTCATATTTGTTTGCCTTCTGTCAGGCCTCCATACACAAATATGAATATTTGACACTCTATTGCTCCAGAGGGACAGCATGGAGTAAAGACTAACACATTCTTTTGTGTTGTAAACTACATCATCATTGCTCAAGGGGACAATGGGTGTTGCCCTCTACCACCTGTGTCTGGGTGTTGCTAAGGTCTTTCCTTTGTCAGCTCACATTTCCAATCTTTAAGGTCAAGGTTTTCTGCTCCAGGCACATCTTGGATGGGTAAAAGGAAGCATTCACATACAAAAGTTCAGGCAGCATGACTGGGAAAATCACCCATCTGACCCAGAGAGACTCTCTTCTTGGAAAATTACTAAATTGTATCCAACTATAAAAACCTCACTTTGAATTGTCTAACAATGTGAATCTCATTTAATGTTCACAAAATCTCTGAGGTGGATGCAGACGGTGTCATTCTTACTTTACAGATGAGGCTCTGAAAGGTAAAAATCAAGGTCATGGTTACACACCTTAATGTTAGCAGAATTAGGATTTAATTTTCTGTTGACCCAATTCAACAGCCTTTATTCTTCCTGATGAAATGCTGTCTTGCAAGGAAGGCCTCCTCTCTACAGTCTTTCTGTATACTCCACTTTCTCCTTCCCAGATTTTACTGATCACATTCTCCTTTAAGTCCTCAACATACTTCTGTTGTAGAACATAGAATACTTTGCCACTCACATTCCATACCTCTCTATCTGAAGTATAGATTACTGAGAACACAGATTATGCTTTACTTGTTTCCCATGTTCCTAGTACAGTGCATGGATTACAGTATTTGCTTAATAAATATTTATCATAAGAATGGATGGGTGAATAAAAGCAGAGGGGATAATCCAATACTGTATAGATAATTATGACATGTTCACTTAGCATTCCCCCGAAACACACAAGTCAAAGGGAAAAGAGAGCTCTGGAACTATCCCTTCTACTGGGATCGACTCACTATGGTTCACTTCAGAGAAAATAACTACACTCTTCTAGTTCATTACAAATAAACCCCAACTACTCCAACATTCCAGTGCAGCTGGCTTGCCTGGCTACTATCTAGATCCCTTCATAATAGCACACACTGCCATTTCATTACTGACAAGGGGCCTTGGAACCACCTAAAGAACGCTCTGTGTGAGGCTGAAGTGGCAGTATTGCTGCTCCATTGCAGCTGAAGGTGTCCTCATCTGGGGAAGGACTTCTGGATAATGAACCTTAACTGCCAGTCCCTATCAAGGAAGTCAAGCCACTTTTCAAAGCTTGGGAGTCATTTGCTTGCATTAGATGGTGTCTGAGCTCTAGAGGTTGATGTGGAACCAGCAATGTATGTAATGAACTTTTATGGAATTAAATGCTATGGCCATCATGATTACACAAAACTAAAAACAAATAAAGAAGTGACCATACAATCTGCTTGCATTGCATTCCACTTGGAGAATCCAATTTGTAATTCTGAGGGAGAGAAAATACTATCTCTCCCCATTCCTTTCTTTTAAAAGAGGTGGCAGAGGAGAGGAAGTAGTGCATAGGTTTTGAACTCCAAAGACCAGGGTCTAATATTGGCTTCCTCTCTCATTCATTGTTGACCTTCAGAAAGTTCCTTCCCATCCCTTAGACTCCAATTTCTCTTCAGCAAAATAAGTATCATAATATCTTCCTCTCACTCTGCCCATAAGGATTAAATGAGATGATGTACATGAAGTATCTGCTCTATTGTACCTGCTTGTTTAATTTTTTCTTATTTACCACTGATTTATCTGTGTCCTTCTTGCTCCTTTATCTCAGCACAGAAGTACATTGTGTTCTATTGAGGGTGACCTGCAGGCCTTTCTGAAAGAGAAGGTAGAAGGCAAGGGAAAACAAGAATTTATTAGTTATGCAAAGAATCCTTTCCTCCAAGGATGAACATTCTACAGGCAGGAGAAAAGAATCCATGGGGACCTGGGCAGATTGAAACAGCTGTACACTGAGGAGGTTCATGCTGGGAGAAGACATTTCCTTTAAAGTGTTTCTGCATCTTCAAAGCACAACATTGAAAAAGGCCAAATGATGTTCCCTCTGCTGAATAAAGCTGGGACAGCCGCTTTAACCTCACTACATGTGGAAAAAGGGCTTTGATGAACTGAGAGTGGCTTTATGGGCAGTGACTCCCTTCTTGGTCCTGGACCATAAGCAATTTGTGCAATGCGAATAGAACAGACTATTCCATTTCTAAGTTTTCTCTGTGTGGACTGCCTCTGGTCCACAGGGATGTTGCTAAAATGGTCTTTGAAGTAGGGAAGATTATTATTTGTGGGGTGATGCTGGGGATCTCGTTGTTTTGGTGTAAATGAGTATTAAAGATCATTTTGTCAATCATTTCAGTTCAGTTCAGTCGCTCAGTCGTGTCCGACTCTTTGCAACCCCATGAATCACAGCACGCCAGGCCTCCCTGTCCATCACAAACTCCCAGAGTTCACTCAGACTCACATCCATCGAGTCAGTGATGCCATCCAGCCATCTCATCCTCTGGTGTCCCCTTCTCCTCCTGCTCCCAGTCCCTCCCAGCATCAGAGTCTTTTCCAGTGAATCAGCTCTTCGCATAAGGTGGCCAAAGTACTGGAGTTTCAGCTTCAGCATCATTCCCTCCAAAGAAATCCCAGGACCCAGGCCCATTCAAGTGCACAGCTGAGTGGGTCTTTACATGTATATCAATAATTACAGTGGGGAATATAATTTTACATTTGAGTCTAAATACTCCTTCCCATTTTTGAGACAAATTCCAGAATTCTTAAATAAAAGAGTGATTTATGCTTATGTATCAGAATTCCCCATCATTGTGATATAATTCAACCCTCTGAGTTTCCTCTATAAAGTTGGATGAGACAGATAAGTCCATTCTACAGATGAGAAGAGTGAGGCTCAGTGAGGATGCATTTGTCTAAGATGGTGCAGCTGGTTAGGAGCAACATCAATATCAGAATAACCATCAAGATGTATTTCACCAAGATGGTCACAGATTCTATGGGTATTTGGAGCTGAATTTAATATAAATAACAATAGAAAAACATCCTGTTTTGTAAATTTTAAAAAACATGACTATGTGAACACATTTCTAGGTTCCTTCCTAGGACTATGGATGGAGTCTGGGCAAGCTAGGGTCCTGGAGTGTGACCTTCACTATCTTCACAGTAAATGGCTTCTGCAAAGGAACATGCTAGCAAGAGACTTTTGCCTGGCAACATGCACTTGAGTGATAACTCATTATCATTATGATTACTCTGTTTGGCTTATGTCATCTCTAAAGTGACCCAGAGGTATACTACTCAAGATGGGAGCAGTGGGAGACCTGGATGAGTCATGCTGAAGTTTACTGCTGCCTTTAAAACACCTGCACCCAACCTATTCATCCCCAGCACTCCCATTTCTTCCTTGGGGAGATTATTCTTCCCCAGAGCCTGCTCTGTTTGGCCGCTGGTTCAGGTCCCATGCCGTGCTTTACAGACTGAACATAGCTGCTCCTCATAACACACATAATCTGATTCAGCTAAGAGCCTACCCCTTCTTCATTCTTTCCTATCTCCCTTCCTTGGAAAGTTGTATTGTGTCATCTCATTTTCAGAGGTCATGACTTTCCCTTTCCTTTGGTTCTCTTTTTGCAGCTTTAAACAATGATTTTTGTTGTTGTTTTTGGAACTCCATGGAAGCTTTGTAAGCACCCATCTGCCTTTTTCATGCCAAGTCCAGTCGTCATCACTCATCTGAACCACGTGCTGGGCTCACGGGCTGTGCAGAGTAGGCAGAGCAGGCAGTTGCCTAGGTGTCAGGAGACTCAAGTTCTAATCTTAACCTTGCTCCCTTCTTCATATCTGACCTTGCATCATAGTCTTACATTTTCGTATTCTGGAAATAATGGATTCACAGTGCAATATGTTAGGTGGAAACTTTAAGCAATGACTTCCATGTGGTTGGGTTGCATAAGAAAATAATGATAGACCTTTTTTAAAAAAATTAATTTATTTTTTATTGAAGGATAATTGCTTTACAGAATTTTGCTGTTTTCTGTCAAACCTCAACATGAATCAGCCATAGGTATACATATATCCCGTCCCTTTTGAACCTCCCTCCCATCTCCCTCTCCACCCCACCCCTCTAGGTTGATACAGAGCACCTGTTTGAGTTTCCTGAGCCATACAGCAAATGACTTTTTTTTTAAAAAGCAAATTTTCAGGCTCAGTCTCAGATCTTGTGAATCATAGGAAGAGACAGATAGTCACGATGATGTTGCCCAAAGCATCACCAACAGCCAAAAAAGCAGATGGCAGTTCCAATAAGCCATAGATAAGTCAGGAACTCAGGGAATAGCATGATATCAACACTAACCCTTTTCATCTAAATCTTAGATAATGATCCAGCTGAACTTGAACTTTGATCTGTTGGCCATGCGTAGCTCTTACAGGCACTTTTGGGCTCCACTTGGCCAAGCAACTCAATGAGCTGCCTCCTTGCTTAGCTTCCACTGTTGTTGGCAGCAAAATTCCTGGGGACAGCAAGCCTTCTCAAGGGCAGAGCTGGTCTTTAAAACCCCCTTAAGTAAGTGGTGTCCTTGTGCACGCTGGGACACGGTGCGGCAGGGATCTGTGTGGCGCCTACTCTGAAATGCCACTGCTGATCCTGTGAAAGATCCAAGAGTAGATCAGATTCCCAAGGCCCCAGCTGGCGGGTCTGTAGGAAAATCAGATTCCTGTGAGTCCTTAGAGGTCACAGGAGGGTGTATGATTGCTCCTGGTCAGAGGCAGGGTGGCTCAGGACAGAAAGGATTAGGGGGAAAAGGGAATGAAATATGACCAGAAGAAACTGACTCGTTATCCTTTTTCCAGTTTCTCTAGAAGGTACGTGTGTCTCAAGTACTACCCAGAAGGTGGTCTTTAATCTCAGCAGCCATAATCACATATCAAGGGACAACACACACAAACACACACACCCCTCATAAATGACTCAGCTATGAGTTCATGAGTCTCACTCAAAGTAGGAACACAACTGAAAATTGAATGTGTATATAAACACCGCCGCCCACACCACCCGTCCCCCAACACACACTCATATATTCAGAGCATACTTCACTCCACCTTTGGCAGAACCTCAAATTCAAACCAATGTTTAACCCTTTATTAGACACATGGCCTTCAGATCCAAGAACTATAATTCATTCACATTTATATTTCCTTAGGCACCACAGTACCTGGAATTCTGCAGCAAGGGTTTTTAGGATAAATTAATAGAGGTACCAGAAACTACTTGGGTACATTCTCTCTTAGTGTTGAAAGATGGGTATGATAAAAAGCCTCCAAAGTCATTTACAGGATGAACTGTAGCAAGATAGAAATGTTCATTGTATCTTTAAATGGAGAACACCGGGCATCCATGAGATTTGAGAGCTCTTAACTGAAAGCAAGTGAACTTAAACTTAGTAAAACCCATGAAACAATTAATCCCAAGATAGATATAGGTCAAGATAAAAAAATTGCAAAGCCATATGAGTTAAATAGTAAAACAATGGTCACACTGTACTATCATTATTTGCATAAAACTCTGTCTCTTTTACTAAACAGTGAGTTACTTGAAGGTAGCAGACTTGCATTGCTACGTCTGTATCCCTGATACCTGGAACTGTGGACCAGATATACTGTAAGGGGTTGTTATATACTGATTAAAGTGCAAGGAAATGTAAATATTGACAAAAATCTATTTGAAGTGTTATGTTTACTCCAACATCACATATGTACCTTTTCCAATTGACCTTGGAAAGAAAACACTTTGTCTTTGAAAGGGAAGAGAATGTGTACCGAGACTTTCCAGTGTTTATTTTTACATTGAACATCAACCAGACCCCAAGGCTAATGCTATTGACCTGTAACATGCATAGAGACATGGCAAAGCAACTGGTCGCTTGGTCAGTGAGCTGAAAAGCCAGAAGGATCCTGTCCTCAATGGGACACTGCCATCTGGTGTATGCCCCAGGTTAGACAACCAGGGAGGATATGGGCCAGAAAGGTGGGTAGGCAGAGCTAGCATTTGAGTTCACACACTGCCAAGATGCTATGTAGACAAGAATGATCACCTATTGGTTAGCATCTTGGAGATGAAAGTGTAAATCTTCCAGTGATGGGATCGAGAGGATGCTTAATAGTATAGAAAAAAAATTCCTCAGTGTCCGCAATTGGGTTAAGTATTTCACATTGGTTATCTCATTTAATCCTTAGAGTCACCAGCAAGTTAAATATTCAAATGCTTATATTATGAAGGTGAGGAAATGGAGGTCCAGAGAAGTAATTTGCACAGGTAGAACTAATAATCAAACCACTGCTCTCTTTCCCCTGTTCCTTGTTACCCTATGACTTTTTCATTACAATAAACAGCCTCTGAAGAAGAATGTTCTTTTCTTTGTCCAAAAGTGGCTTTAATAGAGCTAGATAGTCCTCAACAATCAATAATCTATTGCAGTGGATAAATGCACTCAGAATTCCTGAATTCTAGTAGCTTATCATCCAGGTAGAAAGAGACAACCAAGTATTAAAGTGAGTCAACACTTGAAAATTAGTGCAATATCAAGGCCAAAAATATTATGCAAATAATATAGGTCAATAATTGCCATTAATTAAAAATTGCATGAGTTTAGGGAAAATCTGAATACTAATCCTGAGTTGATTTAAAATTTTGATATTTAAAATTGTTTTGATTCTACATATAAATGATATCATACAATATTTTTCTTTATCTGAATTATTTGACCTAATATAATGCCCTTAAGATCCATCCATGTTGTTGCAAATGTCAGGATTTTTTGTGTCCCATGGCTGAGTAATATTCCATTGTGCATGCCAGTGTGTGTGTGTGTGTGTGTACATCTTTTTATCCATTCATCTATTAACAGACATATAGATTGTTTCCATAGGTTTGCTATTGTATATATGCTGTGATGTGCATGGAAATGCAGACATCTCTTTATCATTTCCTTGGGTATATACTGGAAGTAGTAGTTCTATTTTAAATTTTTTGAAGAGCCTCTATACTGTTTCCATAATGGCTGCACTATAATTTTGATTTTTAAAATATCATCTTAAAATGTTATATATCTATGGGGGGCCAGGAGAGGAATGAATTGGGAGATAGGGATTAGCAGATGCAAACTGTTATACATACGTGTCACTGAATCATTTTGCTGTATAGCAGAAACTAACACAACATTATGAGACAACTATACTTCAATAGTGGAGAAGGCAATGGCACCCCACTCCAGTACTCTTGCCTGGAAAATCCCATGGACGGAGGAGCCTGGTAGGCTGCAGTCTATGGGGTCGCTGAGGGTCGGACACGACTGAGCGACTTCACTTTCACTTTTCACTTTCATGCACTGGAGAAGGAAATGGCAACCCACTCCACTATTCTTGCCTGGAGAATCCCAGGGACGGGGGAGGCTGGTGGGCTGCCGTCTATGGGGTCGCACAGAGTCGGACACGACTGAAGTGACTTAGCAGTATACTTCAATAGAATAAAAATTTTAATGTTATTCATCTTGATTACTGCAATTTGGAGCTACTTTAAATTTTATGCCTGGAAAGAGAGTCTAACTAGTCCTAGTCCTGAGGTATTTATAGTTGAATGGATGGCAACAGTCTAGAAAAAAATCCTAGTTCAGCGTAATAACTGTCAAAGACATTTTGACTTGTTCACTGTTACCAGGATGCGTCTTGCTTTCTCATATTAAAAATGTTATGGTTTCATAACAATCTTTTTGATGATAAGATGTTGGTAGAAACATAATATGATCTTCAGACTTTGTACATGTTTTAACTGAAAAATAAATGTTTTACCTCTACTCAAAATTCACTGGAAAATTAGATGGCCTATTGGATATAACATCATAATTTTAAAATGATGCATATCCATTAGAGCTTTTAATCATAGAATGAGGGACACTTGTTATGATGGACGTCTCAAGAGATTTTTTGTGAGTGTCTATATAGTGTTAATGCAGAAGATACTTTTGTGTCTGATTTTCAAATTAAACCATAAATATCACAAGGGAAAAATATTTTCTACCAACATGTTACAAATTTAGAATAATGCTGATAGTGCAGGAGACCTAAGAGATGTGGGTTTGATCCCCGGGTTGGGAAGATCCCCTGGAGGAGTGCATGGCAACCCACTCCAGTATTCTTGCTTGGAGAATCCCATGGGCAGAAGAGCCTCGTGGGCTGCAGTCCATGGGGTCACAAAGAGTTGGACACGACTATAGTGACTTAGCATGCATGCACAGAGACTCAGACAAAGATTTAAAATATTTCCAAACAATATAGTATCCTTAGAAAATTTTCCTATTGATGTTTGAGGCTTTTTTCCCAGAGGGCACAAATTATAAAACTGAAGAGATGCTGTCAAGCTTTTGTTTATTAAATTAAGTCGTAGTTCTTCTCAACTTAAGTTACACTAACTGTGTTTCAACACATAGCAAGCAGAGATTAAGAAGGATGCATCATGGTAAATAATTGCCTCATATTCCCTAATGCTATGTCACAATCTAGATCTTTCTTCCGAGAAGATTTAGTTGAAGCTTCCATCCCACACCTCCCGGTAAGAATACCATTTAATGTTCCATTAGCAAAACAGAACATTTGGAAGACATAATGAAGAAAATTCTCAGAAGAACTCAAAGATTACTTGAGGGAAGACCCTTTTTTCATATTAATCTTGTGGCTAAGTTGGAGTCTGGGTAAAGTTGTACAAATCCCTTTGTAATTTGTCTGGGAGAATAAGATTTCAGTCAGGCATGGTACTTACAATTGTGAAACCAACTTCTCCCCAGACATAAAGCATGCTAATTGGAAAGCTGTGGGCAGAATTCTTGCCAAAAAGCAGGGAATCTTCTCAAATATAAATGATGCCCTCCTGCCAAACTTTTGGATGCTATCATGAGTCTGGTAGCCTACAGTTTTAGGTTACTTCATCGTGTCTTTGATCTTGCTGTTGGTGACCCCTGAAGAAGTATTACTGTCCTGTGGTGGGGCTGTGAGACACAATGCAGAACCCTCTCTGTTGCTCTGTGTGTGTGTGTGTGTGTGTGTGTGTGTGTGTGTGTGTGTGAGATGAGCTAGTGTCTATGTGAGTGGACACATCACATACAGGATGTGTTATATTGTAAAGAATGCATTGGAAGACTAAAATAGCTATTAATGAATATGTTTAGAAGTCATACTAAGCTCAACAAGGAATTGAAGTTGTTCTAAACTCAGAGGATGTGGCATTGAGTAATTCATGTGGAGACTGGAGATTGTAAGATAACAAATTATCACAGAGGAGAAGCAAGAAGTCTTCCAACTATGTCAGGGGAAATTCTTTTAAGAGAACAATAACATTGGCTGTAAGATGCAGCTGCCTGATCACATAAGCAGCATATGGGATGCTGAAGTGCTCCTAACTTATTTTTGAGCAGCTTAACAAAATCAATGCTATTTCTCCAGTTGCCCAATTTACTCCACAGAAGTGGTCTCCACCTCGAATCTCAACCAGAAGTTGATTTGGCAGGCAGGCACCCTTGGCAACTGGGAACATCAACAATGAGGAAAAAGCCTGGAACCTTCCCCTTTGCCCAGGAAGAGGTCAGAACCTTGGCATCTCACTTCAGGAAGATTGCCAACTTTGGGTTTCAGACAGCCCATTTAAATGATTGATCTGAAATGCCTATTAGTTCATGGCTAAGGGCTTCACCATTCAGCAAAGTGGTCAGATAGACACCTGATGAGTATTTAAGTTGTCATGCCAAAGTCATTTTTGGCCTTTGCTTTTGGACACTGGTAAGAGCAATTGTCAACTCACTGAATAATTGATTGCAAAGAGGGCTTCTCTAGATGGGAACTCAAAGTTCTTATGAAGCATTCCAGAGAAGAAATTTCCTTGTGTAATAATGGTATAAGAAAAGGCATAATAAATCCTTACATTTATATAGCACTTTATAGTTTAATATAATGGTTAAGAGCACAGGTGTTAGATTTAGACTGATACAGATTCTTGAGTTATGTTAACTCCTATGAAAATCAATTGCTAAAGTCAGATTCCATAATTTTTTAAGGGCTTTGCCACTTACTACTTGTGTGGCCTCAGGCAAATATTCTCATCTCTTCAATGACCTTGTTGGTGAAACTGCAATAATAATGCCTAAATAATAGGGTTAGTTTGAGGATTTGAAAACATGCTATCCACAATATAATAGGTGTAAATATAATTTTATATTATAGCTCCTTACAAGTAATTGATCAGTGGAAAATAACAAATCTATCTTATATATATGAAGACCTTCAAATTAAAGCTTTAGAGTCAGGAATAGAGTTTTACAAGGATGATCCAGGCACACTTTCCAAGTTGGTTGAGCTATTTAAACTTTGCTGAGATTAAACAAAGAAACAGTGCCCACTGGTAAGAAACACCTTAATATCCCAGCTAGTGGAGCCTGGACAATATATTTGTCATCTATCTACAGTGTGATTGAAGCCTAAGAGTGCAATTAAGTATTCCTTATCCCTCTTGTAGCATCATGGAAAAGTGTGGAATTATGGTGTCAGATAAATCTAATTTGCATCCTGGCTTGACTGCTTACTGACTGTGTAATCTTAGAAAAACAATTTAACTTTTCTAATCTTCACCTATAAAATAAGACTAATAAAAGTTCCTAGCTCACAGGGTTGAGAAAATTCAATGAGACAATGCTTGTAGCATGCTCAGCCTTGAGCCTGGCATATAGTAACAATACAACAAATATTAACTACTATTATTACATCTAGAGAATAAAAGTAAGCAGGAAGCAATACAAAAATATATTGAGTACTGACTATATAGGTCACTCTGCCAGATCCTTTATGTGTATTATTCTTTTTTATTCTCTCAGCTTCTCTGAAAGATGGGCAGTGTGATTGTTATCTGTATAAATGAGAGATCTGAGGCTCTGAGAGGTTTTTGAAACAGAGCTGTTATACCCATCAAATGTTCAGGCATTGGTTTAAAGAAACATATACTACTACTCTTTGCCAGGCACTGTTTTAGGTACTGTGGAAACCCCTATTTCCTGTCTTCATAGAGCTTAACCTGTAGTGTGAGTGGAGAGAAAGCTGAGTTCAGAGTGGCATTGGGGGCACTAGAAAGGTTGGGCCATGGCAGTCAACTCATGAGAATCTTGTAGGCCATGGTAAGGATCATGGCTTTGACTTTCAGAAGAATGCAGGACCCCTGTATTTTTGATGGTCTTTTTCTTTTTTCTTTAATAATCATCATATTGGTTTTAACATTAAGATTCTGACCCACAGTCTATAACCTAGAACTCTAAAGTTATTAGAAGACCATTGCAGGCAGTCACCAGACAAGAAGCCCTGATATGTGTTTCCTGGGCAGGTAACAGTGCTGCCTTGGATGCTCCTTTATGGTGAAAACTATTTCAAGATACCCAAAGGTCTCTTCTGCTACTTTGGCTATCCCAGGGATGCAGGCAGTGGTCAGAATCAAAATTGAAATGGGACTTGACTTTATGACTAGTATTATTTTTCTCTTTGGGAATCTTGGATTCCTTCCTCTAACTTAGACTCCTCTTTGCTTTGTGCACCAGGATGTCTCATGTGGTGCTATTGCTTCCATCGGACTTAAGATGAGCAATCAGCATTTCCTATGGCATTCAAATCCACAGTGGGAAAGTAACAAACCATGTTTATAAAGAAAAAAAGGAATGCTTGAAAAAAATGAGTGGTTGAGTAAGTGAATGCTCCCTATTATCAATCTAATCTTACCTGCCATATGCAACTTCTTTAATGGACAGACTAAATATATCAGCGTACTCAACAGTGTCCACACATGCATAGCTCTAAATGTCTTGACTTTATAGAAGATGTGCAATATTAGGCATTCTTTAAAAAAGTACTACAGCCTAAAGAAATGATAATTCTTTGTAAAGAAATGATAAGCGTCATAGAAGATTGGTCAAAAAAATGGATTTTTCAGAACAGAAACATATCTTTAAGTCAGTTTTGGAATTTGACCATAATCCATCAACATTTCAAAAATGTTATCTTATTGAGACAAAAGGATCTCTTATACTCTCTGAATCTTTAAAATGAGAATACCTTGAACATGAAATCCATGGCTTGTCATTTAGTCCATTATAGTTGCCAATTCAGAGTAATTGTACAAAAAATTAATGGAAAGAACAAATCGGCACATAAAGCAGAGGTTCTGGGGATATATGCAGATACTACTGTGTATTCTCCAGACTTCCTCCCTGAAAGGGAGAAGAAGACTGGAAAAGACTACTTGAAGGATCTACTGGTCACCTCTGGCAAAATAGTGTTGCTCTCCCAGTTTTGTAAATTAAATATGAGTGGCTGTAAAAGTACCTAAAATGTACCTGTATATTTATCACCCCACACACCATAGGCATACTGTAGACTCTATTTGCAGCCATAAAAATAATTGATTTTTCAATACGAGTAGGTGACCTTCACTCCACCCTTCAGGTGCCTTATTTTCCCAAGCATCTGAACAATCCCTCCCCTGCTAAAAAAAACTCAGTATGGCATTAACCCAATACCTCTTATTAAGCATGGTGAACATTCCTTTGGACATGGTGAAACTTAAGCTAGCATAATTTGTGCATGCCAATGGATAGACCTCCTTGCCAAAGGCCTTTTCCCTGCTGCATATGGGAGGTACTTAACCTGTGTCCCCTTGCCAAGAGGTGCTGATTATGCACTGTATATAAATGCACAAACAACTTTATGGAGCGTGACACTCCCTGTGGGTCTCTAGAGATATTAACTTGACTCCTCCATTTTCTAGACTTGAAGTTTCCATGAACTGAGGAACATGTAACATTCTTCTCAACATAACCACTGAGCCCTGTATCTGCTGTGACCGAAGAAAAGAAGCATAATCCAGGAAATTTCCTTTTAAAGATGACTGAGCAATAACCACTTGCATAACAAAGAGTGATGTGATTTCTATAGTTTTTTTCTCTCTCTCTCTTCATAAACACACACACACGTACATATATATATATGCACACATATATGTACGGGTGCACGGGTTTGTTCCCAGGGTTTGTAAAATACCCTAGAGAAAGGCAGGGCAACCCAACCCAGTATTCTTGCTTGCAGAATCCCATGGGCAGAGAAACCTGGCAGGCTACAGTTCATGGTGTCACAAAGAGTTGGACACAACTGAAGCAACTGAGCATGTGCATATATATACATATATACACATAATTTTCCGTATATATTTCAATATGTGTAAAATGTTAAGCATCTAGAAAAGTCTTTATGCAATATGAAACTTACCTTCCCAAGCACCTCAGAATAATTGCCAAAGACCTGTACATTAATGACAATTTTGATGTGTATCTAGAAGTCCCTTCACCTTAGTGCTTCTATCAGAAAAAGAAAGGTAAAAACTACTTTCACCCTCTCTGCCAAACCAGATTATGAGATAAAATCAATAATATGAAAGCACTTGGAAACACGAAGCACATTTCAAGTCCTAGGCAAGAGTTGGGGGATTAGAATGTACGAATATAAATGTCTGTAGTATATTTGCATGACCTTCAATTTAGTAGTACTTTTAAAAAGAAATGTGTTCATCTCCACCCATAATTCTTAAAATGACTTTGAATTCTGCAGCTTGGTATTTGGTGCATTATACATGAGGTAGAACTAGTTTCACAGTTGGACTGGATAGCATGGCTGTACTTAGAATATTTTTGTGGAAAATGTAGTTCTCTTAAATGTTTCTCACTTTAAATTTTGCAAAACAAAGAAGACCAAAGAATGACATTTCCATTCCCAACAAACCCTAAGTTGGTTTAGGACATGTTTCATCTAATGTCAAATGTCCTATATTCTCTTTCATATGTATATTTCCTGCACAGACTAAAATGCAATTTATACTTGGGATAACTTGAGGAGTCCAGAAGTAAAATCTTGAGGAAAGATCTAGTTTCCCAATCAGAAGAAGGTGCTTAAATATTTGTAAAAGCTAGAAATACTTATGTAAGCAAACCTTGATTCAGCAAAGTGACGGCTTGAGATTCACAACTCAGTGACAGTGGGAAGCCGTGTGTGTGTGTGTGTGCGCGCACATGTGCTCAGTCATGTCTAACTCTTTGCAACTGCATGGACTGTAGCCCGCCAGGCTCCTCTGTCCATGGAATTCCCCAGGCAAGAATAGTGGAGTGGGTTGCCATGCCCTCCTCCAGGGGATCTTCCTGATTCAGGGATCAAACCCGAGTCTCTCGAGTCTCCTGCATAGGCAGGTGGATTATTTGCCACTGCACCATCTGGGAAACCCCATTGGGAAGCCAGCCCCAGAGTAATAACAGTGTCACATTTCACAGGAAAGGGACTTTCTCTGTATAATCCTCTCAGAGATCTGTTTGTAGGTGACATTATTCCTATCTGTCAAGTAGGAATCAAAGCTCAAGCAATTATGTGATCATCATCTCATATATTAATTTTAATTTGTATATACCTTGTGCCAGAAATAACTTAAGGAAGACAATACATGAATATCCATGTCCCATTTTGCAGATATAAGAACTTTTTGATAGTCAGTATGTCTACCTCTAGTTTCTTACTCTTCAAGGCAGAGTAGCAAATCATTTTGTAAAAGGCCAGATTGTAAATCATTTTGGGTTTGTAGGCTATATCAACTCTGTTGAAACTACTCAATTCTGCCCTTGTGACATAAAAGCAGCCTTTAACAAATAAATATAAACATAAACAAATAGCAATGACTATGTTCCAATAAAACTTTACCAAAACAGCCAGCAAGCCAGATCTAGACTATAGTTTATCAACCGTGATCTAAGTTATCTTTCAAATGTCTTGAAGTTTTTCCTTCCAAATTCCACTTAAAGCTCACTACCTGAGTAATACTCCATTGTGTATATGTACCACAGCTTTCTTATCCATTCATCTGCTGATGGACATCTAGGTTGCTTCCATGTCCTGGCTATTATAAACAGTGCTGCGATGAACACTGGGGTATATGCGTCTCTTTCAATTCTGGTTTCCTCAGTGTGTATGCCCAGTAGTGGGATTGCTGGGTCATAAGGCAGTTCTATTTCCAGTTTTTTATGGAATCTCCACACTGTTCTCCATAGTGGCTGTACTAGTTTGCATTCCCACCAACAGTGTAAGAGGGTTCCCTTTTCTCCACACCCTCTCCAGCATTTATTGCTTGTAGACTTTTGGATCGCAGCCATTCTGACTGGCATGAAATGGTACTTCATTGTGGTTTTGATTTGCATTTCTCTGATACTGCGTGATGTTGAGCATCTTTTCATGTACACTAACGCATATACATGGAATTTAGAAAGATGGTAATGATAACCCTGTATGAGAGACAGCAAAAGAGACACAGCTATATAGAACAGTCTTTTGGACTCTGTGGGAGAGGGAGAGGGTGGGTTGATTTGGGAGAATGGCATTGAAACATGTGTACTATCATATATGAAACGAGTTGCCAGTCTAGGTTTGAGGCAGGATACAGGATGCTCAGGGCCGGTGCACTAGGATGAACCAGAAGGATGGTACGGGGAGGGAAGTGGGAGGGGGGTTCAGGATGGGGAACACATGTATACCCGTGGTGGATTCATGTTGATGTATGGCAAAACCAATACAATATTGTAAAGTAATTAACCTCCAATTAAAATAAATAAATTTATAAAAAAATAAAGCTCACTGCTATCAAATTTCTTCTGAGATGCTGTAACCAACAATCAATCCAATATTCCAGGAAATCCCATTTCCCCACATCTTCTATGAATGTTTTATGTGAGTGTATGGTAGCTCAGCTGGTAAAGAATCCACCTGCAATGCAGGAGATCCCAGTTCAATTGTTGGGTCAGGAATATCCACTGGAGAAGGGATAGGCTGCCCACTCCAGTATTCTTGGGCTTACCTGATGGCTTAGTTGGTAAAAATTCTGCCTGCAACATGGGAGATCTGGGTTTGATCCCTGGGTTGGGAACATCCCCTGGAGAAGGGAAAGGCTTCCCACTCCAGTATTCTGGCCTGGAGAATTCCAAGGACTGTACAGTCCATGGGGTCGCAAAGAGTCCGACAAGACTGAGCAACTTTCACTATGCGTATATTGGACTTCTTAGGTGGCGCTAGTGGTAAGGAACCTGCCTGCCACTGCAGGAGATGTAAGAGACATGGGTTCAATCTCTGGGTCAGGAAGATCCCCTGGAGAAGGGCATGGCAACACACTCTAGTATTCTTTCTTGGAGAATCCTATGGACAGAGGAGTCTTGTGGGCTACAGTTCATAGAGTTGCAAAAAGTTGGACATGACTGAAGCAACTTAGCATGTATGCACATGTGTGTATTGTTTGCTTTATTGTTTTCCTTACAAAGTATTTAGAATTTATTCTCCTTCCCTTTTTAGGTTGTACCTTCTTTAAAGACAATGGACCTGTCCTACCATTCCTACTGGGATTGCTCAAATGATCAGTCCACTGTGCTGATGAATGTTCAGTAAATGTAGCTGAATACTGAAAGGGAATAAAGGAATTCAAAACTATTGTGAATTTTGAAAAAGGGAAAATATAAAACTTGAGTGGGAAGAATAACAGAAATTCTTTTTAGAACTATGGAAGTAATAAAGCTCAAGTGTGATCATTGACATTTGCTTAGAACTCCTACTTTGGTAAGGAGCTCCATAAGTGCTATTATTATTTTTTTTGGAGGCGTTGTTCTTTTCCCAGTAATAATAGTCACTGTATCATTGCATCAACATCTCCAAGGTGCACCACTCACACTGCGTGCTGTGTACAACCTAACAATAGCACAGGAAATTACCCTCAATATTTTGTAATAACCTATAAGGGAAAAGAATCTGAAAAAGAGTATACATATACATGTATATATCAGTTCAGTTCTGTTCAGTCACTCACTTGTGTCCCACTCTCTGCGACCCAATGGACTGCAGCACACCAGGCCTCCCTGTCCATCACCAACTCCTGGAACTTACTCAAACTCATGTCCATTGAGTTGGTGATGCCATCCAACAATTTCACTCTATGTCGCCCCCTTCTCCTCCCATCATCATTCTTTCCCAGCATCAGGGTCTTTTCAAATGAGTTAGCTCTTCGCATCAGGTAGCCAAAGTATTGGAGTTTCAGCTTCAGCATCAGTCCTTCCAATAATATTCAGGACTGATCTCCTTTAGGATGGACTGGTTGGATCTCCTTGCAGTCCAAGGGATTCTCAAGAGTCTTCTCCAACACCACAGTTCAAAAGCATCAATTCTTCGGCGCTCAGCTTTCTTCACAGTCCAACTCTCACGTCCATACATGACTACAGGAAAAACCATAGCCTTGACTAGATGGACCTTTGTTGGAAAAGTAATGTCTCTGCTTTTTAATAAGCTGTCTAGTTTGGTCATAACTTTATATGTATGTGTGTATATATATATATATAACCTGAGAAGTGGATAACTGCTGGGAAATTTTCTGTTCTATCCTAGGTTGTTTCTCAGTTTGGGAATGTGTTTGGCCTTCATTAAATGCCAATATAATACACTATGCTTAATCTTATAACTAAAAAAATGTACTTGGGCCAGTTTAGCTATACTTTTTGCTGTCTGTCAATTCAATTCAACTTTAATTTCAATAACTTTATGGTTATGACAAGGCAAACATGAGCTCAAGAATTGCCAGTGTCAATAAATCAACACTTGAACTGGAGATAGCTTCTGTGCTATCTTTCTCAGTATTAAGAGTGGGGTGTAAACCAATTGCCACATGTTTAGAAAGGGTCTTTTGGCCTTGTGTACGAGTAATCCATCAAGACCAATGCTCACCTTCAGTCCAGCATGTAGAAATGCTCTTATTTGCCAGATTTGCTTTCATAAGCCAACCAGCTAAGAATATTGTCAGTGCCAACCCTATGTGATAGAACCAGAAAGAATAGCTTTTAGTGCTCATCACACTTAAATTTATGAGTATTTCTGCGGTTGTTATTAACCACTTATAGACCAGAGGTCAGGAACTTTTTTTTCAGAGGGCTAGATAGTAATATTTTAGGTTTGTAAGTCTTCAAGTTTTCTATCACAACTGTTCAACTCTCCCTTGTGGAGAGAAAATACACATAGATAACACTTAAAAGAATGAATAGAGCTGGATTCCAAAAATGTACTTACAAAAACAGGCAGCTGGCCCACAAGCTACAGTTTGCCAACCTCATGGTGTAGATCTTCCATTCATAAGTGGGTTTAAGCAGTTTACAAATATTGCTCTTTGCTGCCTGAACTATATTTTAGGCTCCCAGAGGGCTCTTTACATTCACTTTGGTAGCACAGATCACACTTGGAATTACTTGGTTAGTGTCTGGATTGGTCATGTCCTCTGTAACCATGGTGTCTGCCACAGTCTCTGGTTCATAATAAAATACCACAAATAATTGTGGACAAATGAGTTACCTGGTTTAGGTACTAGAATGTAATCTAAATGTGAGGTATATCACTTAAGAATATAAGCATGACCTAAGATTCTGGGAATACCTAGTGGGTCTCTTTTTACTCACTCTCATCAAGAAACAATTTTTTATATAAACAGAATTGCATGATTTTCTTGGAAGTGAAAAGTGAACATGTTAATGAGTCAGTCATGTCTGACTCTTTGCAGCTCCATGAACTGTAGCCAGCCAGGCTCCTCTGTCCATTGGGATTATCCTGACAAGAATACCGGAGTGGGTTGCCACTCCCTTCTCCAAGGGATCTTCCTTACCCAGTGATCCCACCTGAGTCTCACGCATTGCAGATGGAATCTTTACCATCTGAGTCACCAGGAACCATATGTTTTTCTTAGGTTCATTCAATAAATTCCAATATAATATATGATGCACTCCTTTGAGGGTTAACCCATAACTTTGAAGAAGAAGTGGATAATAGCAGATAATCTAAGAAAAATTAAAGGATCTGCAACTAGATACCAGTAGTTTATAAAACAGTTCTAACATCACCACCATCTGGAAAGGGTACACATCAGAATAAGCAAAGCCTTCTACCCTATTTTACTATGATTCAGGGAGCAGCTCTGTGACTTCATTTTCCCTCTAATGCTACTCTTGATATTCTCCTCAGTTAATGTCTTCTATGGAGTACACATTCTGTCCTAGACAAAGTTCTAGACTTCAAAGGAAATAGAGAAGGAAAAGAAATAGCTTCTTTCTCTGTTATTCTGTTTAGCCAGAGAGGAAATTAAGTAATATAAAGATTAAAATTGAAGTAAGCACATGTAATATAAGATTATAAGAGGCAGAGAAATGAAGGGGGAAACAAGCATTGATATTGCCTTGATTTTTCCTATTACCATGGGAAAATTCTGTCCACATCATGCAAGTTTTCTTATAGGTCAGTAGTATCTTTTTTCAGTCTCTACTTTTTAATGTTGTTGTTTAGTCATCTAGTCATGTCCAACTCTGCGAACCCATGGACTGCTGCACGCCAGACTTCCCTGTCCCTCACCATCTCCTGAAGTTTGCCCAAATTTATGTCCATTGATCAGTGATTCCATGCAGCCATCTCATCTTCTGACACCCTCTTCTCCTTCTGCTCTCAATCTTTCCCAGCATCAGGGACTTTTCCAATGAGTTGGTTGTTCACATCAGATGACCAAAATACTGGAGCTTCAGCTTCAACAGCAGTCCTTCCAATGAATATTCAGTGTTCATTTCCTTTAAGAGTGACTAGTTTGATTTCCTTGCTGTCCAAAGGACTTTAAGGAGTCTTCTCCAGCACCACAGTTCAAAAGCATCTATTCTTTGGCACTCTGCCTTCTTTACGTTCCAGCTCTCACACCTGTATGTAACCACAGGAAAGATCATATGTACATTTTTGTACCTTGACTATATGTATCTTTGTTGGCAGAGTAATGTCTCTGCTTTTCAACACACTGTGTAGGTTTATCATAGCTTTCCTTCCAAGAAGCAATTGTCTTCTGATTTCATGGCTGCAGTCACCACCCGCAGTGATTTTAGAGCCCAAGAAGAAATCTGTTACTACTTCCACTACTTCTTCTATTTGCCATGAAGTAATAGGGCTGGATGCCATGATCTAAGTTTTTTAAATATTTAGTCTTAAGCTGGCTCTTTCACTCTCTTCCTTCACTTTCATCAAGAGGCTTTTTAGTTCCTCTTTGCTTTCTACAATTAAAGGGGTATCATCCTTATGTATGAAGTTGCTGATGTTTCTCCCACCTATCTTGATTCCAGCTTGTAACTTATCCAGCCCGACATTTCTCATTACTTTTTAATACTGAGACTCAATTAAAATCCTTATTTGAAAGCTAAGCCATTAACAAATACATTGGGCATAACTTCAAAACATATTCAGAATCCAACTTCTTACTGCTTCCAGTGCTACTGTGGTCAATGCCTCCATCCTATCTGATCTGAATAATGAGATGCTTACTGATCTGTTTTTGCCTTGCTCATTCCCAAGTCTTGAGACTTTAAAATATGTTTGATCAGGTCACCCTTTCCTCAAAACACAAAGTAGGTTCCGCCCTGTGTGATATGTTCTTTCCTCTACATTCCTCTCTAACCTCACTCCCTACTACTCTCCTCCCTTCCCACCCTTTTCCAGTCATGTTAACCTTAATTCTCTGCAAGAATACCAAGCATCTTCCTGCCTCGGGGCCTTTGAACATTCGGTTCCCTCTGTCTAGCATGCTTGTTCAATAGATAGTTACCCATGGCCTTGGTTACCCTCTTAACTATTCCACAAACTTAACATTTCATTTATATAACATTTCATATTCTCAGTTAAACCTCCCCTAGCAGTTTATATACAGTTGCAGTCTCTCTACTTCAGACTGTTTCTATCCATTTTCTTGCTATAATATTATCTGTCACATGCATATTCATAACATACTATATAATCATTAGAGCATAAGTTTTATAAAAACTCCTATGTCCTCAACACTTAGACCATTTCTTAAGACATGGTAGGCTTTGCTTATGTAGGAGGGATTAATAAACTGAAAAGAGATAGACATTACATTTCACCAACACTTTCCATCTACCTCCAGGCACATGGCAAGAGTTAGGCATGACCATGTGACTTGTTTTGAGGGCTACCCTGGTGGCTCAGATGGTAAAGAGTGCACTTGCAGTGTAGGAGACCTGGGTTCAATCCCTGGGTCAGGAACATCCCCTGGAGAAGGGAATGGCTATGCACTCTAGTATTCTTGTCTGGAGAATTCCATGGACAGAGGAGCCTTGCAGGCTACAGTCCATGGGATCACATAGAGTCGAACATGAGTGAGCAACTAGCACAACAACAATATAACTTGCTTTAGTCAAAGAAATGTAAGCAAATGTGGCATATGCCACTTCCTGGAAGCAACTCTAAGGCTATAATGTACAATTTATGCAATTTACTGCATGTTCTTGATGGATATGTATATCAAAGGAAAACTTCTGTTTTGGTTGATTCCTGAATGACTACAGGAGAAAAAAACCTTTCCTGCCTATGTTGGTTGGGCATATAGTGTGAACAAGAGGTACATTTTTCAGCCACTGATACCTGAGGTTACTTTGTTCTTGCAACATAAGCTAACCTAAACCTAACTGATACAAAATCATTTTTAATATTCCTTCACATATAAGTGTTTTTCCTTATCTGCTAGCACAATAATCCCCTGATATTTTAACCAGTCTAAACAGGTATGCATATTTCTCAAAAAAACAGAAATAGGAAAGCCCTTGCACAGTTTCTTCTAAGTCAATTGGATAAAGAGAGAAGTTGGTGAGCACTAAAGGCTCTACAAATATCATCCTTGTGCTCTTCAGTTCTGCCAAGAAGAATGACAGTAATATCAGATGGAACTCTGCAAAACTCTTTGATGTATTGTGGGGCCCTCATGAGTGAAATGAACATGCCTTGATATAATGGAGGGAGTTTCTCTTCTCTGCAATTCATAATTTATAATTAATATTAATATAGATTCCAAAAATAACTACAATATAGTATGGTATGATTAGAGTTTAAAAACTGCTCTTGTCATATGGCATGTTATTTAACAAAGCTTTATAAATAATTAGTATCCCCATTTTAAAAGAAAATATAACATGAATATCCTAGGTCAGGAAGGTCTGTTGGAGAAGGAATAGGCTGCCCACTCCAGTATTCTTGGGCTTCCCTTGTGGCTCAGCTGGTAAAGAATTCACATGTAATGCAGGAGACCTGGGTTCAGTCCCTGGATTGGGAAGATCCCCTGGAGAAGGGAAAGGCTTTCCACTCCAGTATTCTGGCCTAGAGAATTCTACAGATTGTACAGTCCATGGGGTTGCAAAGAGTCGGACACAACTGCGAGACTTTCAATTTCACTTTCAGACTCAGTTACAAGGAATTTAAGCAGCAATACTTTGTTCTCACATTTATTCACACCACATATTATATACTTGCTATATTTACAGCATTGATCTCATTTATAATTTAAGTATTTGGACTCTTCCCTACCTCTTGAAGGATAAACTTCAATAAGAAAGCAGGTAGAATAAATTGCCTTGGGCAACATTTCCATATCTGGAAACCTCAGTCAATGAGATGCTCTGCACAATGATGGGGTCTTATGGTCCTAGAACTCCTAACAGGGTGTGGCAAAGAGAGGGTGATCAATCAATAATTTTTTAATGTAATGAGGACCTAGGTGCTTTCTATGGTCCTGAAATGCCATGCAATAGTGTAATAAGCACAAGATCATTTTTGTGGAAAGATCTGGATTATGTCTCCATCAAATTTATATGTCACTGTCCTAAACCCCAGGACCTCAGAATGGGACCATATTTGAAGGCAGGGTATTTAAAGAAGCAATGAAGCCAAAATTAGGTCATTAAAGTGGCCCTAATCCAATTATGATCAGTGTCTTCATAAGAAAAGTGATTAAGATACAGATATGCCCAGAGGTGGGAGCTTTCCTAGTAGCTCAGTGGTAAAGAATTCACCTGTCAATGCAGGAGACATGGGTTCAATCCCTGAGTTAGGAAGATCCCCTGGAGAAGGAAATGGCAACCCACTCCAGCATTCTTATCTGAGAAATCCTATGGATAGAGGAGCCTGGTGGGCTGCAGTCCATGCGGTTGCAAAGAGTCTGCTGCTAAGCTGCTAAGACACACCTTAACAACTAAACAATAACAACAATGCCCAGGGATAAGCCAAGGGGAGAAGATGGCCATCTACAAACCAAACTGAAAGCTTCAGAAGGAACCAACCACCCTGACAACACCTCAGTCTCAGACTTCTAGTCTCTAGAACTATGAGAAAACGAACTGCTATTGTTTAAACCACCAGTCTGTGATACTTTGTCATGGCAGCCCCCAACAAACTAGCACAGTTAAATTCAAAGACGTGCATTCTAATTCATAATGAAATTGCTTATTTATGTACAAGTATTTCAAGTAACACTCATAGGGGCTGAAGAGGCTGAATATAATCAAATTGTATCAAAGGGTACCATAAATATTCATTTGGTTCCAAGTGCAACCTTGTTACTAACATGTAATGATGCATTTCTTTTTTCATTTATGTATGTAATTTTCTGAATCTTGGTCAACAATTTTAGATGTGAAAGAGATGTAACTTTATTCTTAAAGTGAAATCAATCTCTCTCTACTATTCTGCTGTGGTGGAATAAATGGAATTTCAGCCAAGCTGGGGCCTTTGTACCCTTTCCATAGAATTGTGTCAAGTTCTCAGGGACTTAGGCGGTATTTGCTTACACAGTATCACATATCCGGGAAAATCATTTCTCAATATGTTTATTTTCAACTGTCAGGAATACTGCTGCTACGCTGTACCTCCCTCTTGGCCTTATGGCCTTCTGAGTCTGAATATCTTTGAGCTAACTTTGGATCATCTGACATTCAGGAATCTCTCCAATTTTACTGGGTCATGCTGTTTCTTGAGAACCATGAATGAGCTGTTTTGCTTCTTCTGCCATTCTTGGGTCACTGGATTTCTTCAATTACTGGTTTTGTCCACTGCTGCTATATGGGACCATGGTTGAAATGGCCAGTCCATAGACAATATCTATTCTCTCCTTATCTTAGTTAAAAAACTTGTATTTTGTTTAGGAGTAACAATATACCTAATAAATGCCTATACTTGTTTACAGCCTTGCAACCAAATGTGGCAATGTGAATAAATTCTGGCCAATTGAGATATAAGTGAAAGTTATTGAATTGGACTTTGAGAAAGGGCATAATCTTTTGCTCTTTTTTTTTTTTTTAACCTCCTTCTTGCTTTTAAATATAAATGTTATGGCTTGTACAGTCATTTTAAAACAAACAAAAAGAAAAAAGCCTCTTATTCATTTGAGCCTCTCTTATTTTGAGTTTTTGTTATGTGGACATGGACCAAATCCTAGGTGATCCCTGTTATCTCAGAAAGAAACTCTTAGATCATCCATAAGGTGATTTCTATTCTGGGATCCTGCCCTATCTTGGGTCTACTTGGAATGGAATGTAAATCTATTCTTCTTCAGATTCCCTCTAAACACATCTTGATTTTTTTACCTGTTCTTCCCAAGGTTTCCCTGAAAGACTGAGTAGTTACTGAGCCTCTTCTCAAGCAATGACTGCCATCTAATTCCTCATCTCTTTCCCTCCAATCGACCCTCTCTCTACAATCAGTGTTATCACTTTCTGTTGAGCAGGGCCCAGTAATGAAGAGCACAGGGTGGTGGAGTCCAGTTGTCTGATGCTGAATATTGAATCTGCCTGTTTGAACTTAGAAATTTATTCAGTCTCTCTGTGCCTTAGTTTCCTCATCTGTAAAATAAGGCATACACAAGTCATATAGAAATTTTAAGATGACACTTGTAAAACACGTAGAAAGATGTCTTAAATACAGCAAGTGCCCAACATAACTTAGCTACCAACATCATCATGATTTTCCAGGCTGTGAGTTCTTATTTATACATCATCATATATATCACTGAATTTATTGTCCTTATTAAAGACTTTCCCATTTCTTAAAGGAACTAAACTTTAAATAGACAAAGAAACAACTCTTCCTGATTGAAAGCTCTACCTTGAAAACAATGAGCACAGAATGTCCTAGCTCATTGATTCTAGGAAAGGGCATGTGTACAAGCAAACACAGCAGAGAAAAACTTTGGTTAATATTTTTTAAATAGTGTCCACTTCATACTAATATTTACTTTAAAAAATAATTGATTTGGCAAATCTATAGATTAAAGCTTAGCATGGACTAACAATGTGGTACTGTGAGAAGAGCCTAAGATTTGGTAAGGTGACTGGCCCAGATTACTAAAGACTGACAGGGTGAAAGATCTTCAGTGCTAAAATAAGAAGCACTGGGAAAATCAGAACTAACAGGCCACCCTAGATTTGTTTCAGACAGAACAGGGATTAAAGCCAGGTATCTCCTTTCCTAATGGAGGAAGCTAGTACAATTCTCCTCTTCATGCCATTCTACACCCAAGCTAATATGCTTCACCTATTGTTCCTCAGTTTATTCATCTGGAAAATAGAAATAATATTAGAAGATGTCGTGCCAAGTACTGGGTACAGAGAAAGGATAATTATTAATGATCACTATTATTTCCCTCCCCTCTATGGGATACTTGAAGACTACATCACTTCAGTAATAAATTTAGGAAATGCAGGGCAGAACTTGCCATCCAGGTGTCTTCAGTCATGTATGACCCGAATGAAACTTTTAACGAAAACAAATGGCATACCGCACCTTCAGCAGTGATATGCAGAAACCTTCCATAAAAGACCCTATTTTAAAACCAATGAAAAGAAACTCCATCACTCTAGTTGAATGAACATAGTCATCAGCAACTGAAAATGGAAATTAGTTAGCAGAGGGTCCCTGGAAACCTGTGGAGAAATGACTTAATAATCACAGTGACTGAGACAGAGGTTTCCCTTTTTACCACAGCAAATAAAAAGAAATGTGAAAAATATACTTCCTCGGGCGTTTAGAAATAGCTTACTTAAAACTAACTTATTTATAATAGATACTTACAATTGAAAAGTGACTAGGGAAAAACTAATCTGAATTCAGAAGAAGAGGACCTGGCACTGCATCTTATAGATGCTAGTACATCTATTTTAATCAGCATAAACACTCAGTTATCCATTGTGGTCATGAGGTGAAGTTACCCTCTTAATCAACACTTCTGCCTTCTGAGAAAATACTTTTTAAAAAATCTGTTGCCAGTTTCCTTAAAAAAGAAGGTTTAGTGCATCATTCATCTCCATTTTCTTTCTTTGGTCGACTATGGAAGTTCCCTGGAGGAAAATTCACTTTGGAGGGTTCATGGTAGCCCCGCTGCCCACCCTGATTTCCTGACGGCCCAATACACACACATGCACAGAAACATCTTTCTCTACAAATTGACTGCATGACTCATGTGGGATGTATTTGAATAGAAGCATGCCAAGTTATTCTAGGAAAATATAGAGGGTCTCTGGTCAGTAAGATCAAACTCTAATTTTGTTGACTGTGTTAGTTTTGCTGTTCAGTGACTCAGTCATGGCTGACTCTTTGTGATCAAATGGACGACAGCACACCAGGCTTCCCTGTATTTCACTCTGTCCTGGAGTTGGCTCAGACTCATGTCCATTGAGTCGATGATGCCATCCAACCATTTCATCTTCAGTCACCCCCTTCTCCTCCTGCCCTCAATCTTTCCCAGCATCAGGGTCTTTTCCAGTAAGTTGGCTCTTCTCATCAGGTGGCCAAAGTATTGGAGCTTCAGCTTCAGCATCAGTCCTTCCAATGAATATTCAGGATTAAAAAACAATTTATAAAAGGAATGAATCCACCAAAGGGAGAATGGGTCAACCAATGAAGTAAAGAAAAAGGAGTTCAAGAGTCTGTCCTTGGAAATGCCCATTTAAGAACTTTCAGTCAGAGCATTTACTTTGGCAAGTATGGATGGCCCTCTTTTCGGAATCTGATAAATTAAACAAAGGTCCTCTTATAATGATGGAATACAACTTCCAGGGGAAATATTTTTATCATGCTAAAGACCATCATATTGACTTCATCTGCCACTTACAATTTTTTTTTTTTAATATTTTAGCCTCTGTTGTTAGTCTGCTCAGACCACTATATAGAATACCACAGATTGAGTGTCTTAAACAGCAGAAGCGTGTTTTCTCACAGTTTCAGAGTCTTAAAGCTCAAGACCAAGGTGCTCACAGGGTTGGTTTCTGATGAGACCTCTCTTCCTAACTTGCAGACATCACTTTCTCACTGTGTTCTCATGTGGCCTCTCCTTGTGCACATGCGCTCACGGTGTCTCTTATTCCTTTTATAAGGGCACTTCACTTAACCTTAATTGCCTCTTTTAATACCTAATCTCCAAATACAGTCACATTGGGAGTTAGCATTAAAACATTTGAATTTTGAGGGCACACAACTCAATCCATAATACCCATGGTATATATGAGTCGGCCAAAATCTATCCATTAAGGTCAATTCTTTTCTATGATAGCAAAAAATTAAAAGAAATTATAAAATTTTATGTTAGATACTTTTGATTATGAACCAATATCTTTTAAGTACTACCTATATCCATGTTCCTAAAAATAACTGCGATGTTTATTAAAAATTCAAATTTCTGGATCTCACCCAATATATAATGTGCTGAGTCAGAATTTCTGGGACTGAGAGAAGAGAATCATTTAAAATTACTCTCCCAGACATTTTATATATACATTTTAAAATATTGAAAACCAGCTGTAGGCATTTTATCCTATATCTACTTAGACATGAATTTCAAGATATTATTTTAAAACAAAAACCATTCCTAGAGTCCCAAATAGAAATATAAGTCATATACTATGGCCCGGGAAATGTCTAGATCTATATTATGGAGACTTCTAGAATGCCCCCTATAAAACAATTTCCTTATCATGGTGTATGACATGCCATAAAATTCTCCAATATGGCCCTGGTTACCTCTGAGTTCTAGAGAATTCAAAAGGGCACCTTCTTATTCATTTCTCAAAAGGATGAAGAGTCTAAAGCCATAAACACAAAATGTGATTATTCATCCTCTCACTATTACATAGATATAGAAGAAGTGGAGCATGAGAATTATTATAGATATTTGTGACTCCCATATAGTACCAAGATAGAATGTTCACCCTTTTTTATCTAATGAGAGACAACCATACATATCCTTTAATTTAAGCAGCTATGCAACAACACAGGCTTACCTTACATTTGTAGGTATAAATAGAGACCTCCTAACATTTGTAGAGTATAAATAGAGACCTATGTACCACATGTATAAAAGTTCATACTTTAAAATCACAATATATTAAGTAATTATGATTTAATGCAGTAGAATGAGAATCAATGTTTAACAACTGGGTCTTTGAGGAAGGGTGGGCATGCTGATTTGTAACACTTGTTGATTTCTATGGTGTAAATAATTTCCCATGGCTAGTTTCAAACCACTAATGTGATATCACATCACTCTCCAGTTATGAGAGCAGCAGCAACATTAATGAGTTTGGAGCACCTTGGCATCGGGCAGAAGGACTTGTGAGAAGACACCGAGATCCTTCTGTTTCAAAGAAACTATTTCTGGCCTTGGGAATGATTTCCAACACTCTCTTTAATTTTATTCCATTGTGCATACATGCTAAGTCACTTCAGTCATGTCCAACTCTTTGTGACCCTGTGGACTGTAGTCTGTCAGGCGCCTCTGTTCATGGGATTCTCCAGGCAAGAATACTGGAGTGGGTTGCCATGTCCTTCTCCAGGGGATCTTCCTGACCCAGGGATCAAGCCTGCATCTCTTACCCCTCCTGCACTGGCAGGCAGGTTCTCTGTCACTAACACCATCTGGGTATCCCACCAATCTCTTGTCCCTTTGCTTCAGTGTCCTGGATGCAATACAACTCTTAGGGCTCCAGTCTTTTCTCAGTACTACCTTTACTTGCTCTCCTACTCTACAGTAACAACTCTTTTCTCTCCTACTCCTGGTCCATGCTGTGCCTGGGTGATGTCCACTCAACTTTTCAGACATTGAGAAGCTACATCCTGAAGGAGCTTCCCAAATTTATGTACCAACTTTTCCTAACTCAAAGCATACTGATCATACTTTTGAAGACCTAAGATATAGGTCCACAAAGGGAAATTATTCTCCATCCATCTTGTAAAGTAAAGGAAATGAAAGAAAAATAAGCAAAAGGAACCTAATTAAACTTAAAATCTTTTGCACAGCAAAGGAAACCATTAACAAAATGAGAAAATAACCTACTGAATGGGAGGAGATATTTGGAAATGCTATGACTTGTCAGAGATTAATATTCAACATATATAACTAGCTCATACAACTCAACATCAAAAAACAAAACATGGCATGATTTAAAAATGAGCAGGAGAATTGAATATATATTTCTCCAAAGAGGAAATGCAGATGGCCAACAGGAACATGAAAAGATGCTGAACATCAGTCATCAGGGAAACGCAAAGCAAAGCCACACTGAGATAGCACCTCACACCTATCAGAATGTATATCATCAAGAAGAACACAAATAACAAATGTTGGCAAGGAGGTGAAGAAAAGAGAACCCTTGAATACTGTTGCTAGGAGTGTAAATCTGTGCAGCCACTATGGAAAACAATATAGAGGTTTCTCAAAAATAGAACTAACATATGACCCAGCAATTTCACTCCTGAGTATATATCTGAAAAAAACAAAAACACTAGTTAGAAAAGATACATGCACCACCATGTCCATAGTAGCATTACTTATAATTGCTATAGTATGGAAGCAACCCATGTATCTATCAGCAGATGAACGGATGAAATAGATGTGATATATGTATACATATATATGTATATGCATATATATTTAACACTCAACCATAAAAAAGCATGAAATATGCCATTTGTAGCAACATGGATGGAGTTGGAGGGCATTATGCTAAGTGAAATAAGTCAGATAAAGAGAAATATTGTACGCTATTACTTATATGTGGAATCTAAAAAATACAACAAACTATTGAATAAAGCAAAAAAGAAGACGACTCATAAATACAGAAAATAAACTAGTATTGCCACTGGGGAGAGGGAAGAGGAGAGAAGCAATAAAGGCATAGGAGGTAAAAAGGATTATTAGGGATTATATAAAATTATGTGAGTGAAACTTCTGAAAATTATAAGGCACTATACAGTTTAAAGAATGTTTCATTCAATGAAAAAGAAAAATTTCTTTTTTATCTTCTAAAACTCAATTTTTCTACATTAAAAATCACTCTATCACTATAGTTGTTTTTATATTTCTGTCTTTCCCATCAGACAGTCTCTAGGTCCCTTGAAAAATCATTTTCTGTCATACTCATTTCATATCTAGAGAAGGAAATGGCAACCCACTCCAGTACTCTTGCCTGGAGAATCCTGTGGACGGAGGAGCCTGGTGGGCTGCAGTCTATGGGGTTGCACAGAGTCAGACACGACTGACACGACTTAGCAGCAGCAGCAGCAGCCTTTCATATCACTGGAATCTAGCAATGTCTGATATAGTCATAGAATTCAGTAACTATTTATCAAGTGAATAAATAAATGAAAGATCAAACACATAAAGAAGGGGAAAAAGCAGGAAATAGTAAAGAGAGGGTAAAAAGATGATGGGAACATAAGAAAAATATGTGTTAATGAATAAAGGAGCGGCATCTAAGAAAATGATTTGTTATAATGAATAATTACCACAATAACTTACATAAAGTATCAAGAATTTTATTTTAAATAACTAACATTCACCTTTCACTTTCATGCATTGGAGAAGGAAATGGCACCCACTCCAGTGTTCTTGCCTGGAGAATCCCAGGGACGGGGGAGCCTGGTGGGCTGCCGTTTATGGGGTCGCACAGAGTCGGGCATGACTGAAGCGACTTAGCAGCAGCAGCAGCAAAATTTATAATCTCTATTTCTGTATAATTTGATCTTTTAGCATGATTTGGCAATTTTGGAAAAGCAAAGTTGGTTATGGTTTAAGCTACTGGAAAAAGTTCAAAAATCGACAATCTTTGAGTCTCCTGTTTTATGAAAAAACTCCATTGATGAAAATATAAGATGTCATACCAAAGAGATAAAAATTTAGAGCTCACTTTCTACCATTAAATATCCTTAAAGAGTCTTGTCAGAAGGTACTTTGTATTTAAAGCCAACTCATGAGGGCACTGGTGTAAACTGATAAATTATTAATTACTTAGCAGACACATGGCAGCTAAGAAAACCTAACCTGACAGAGAACTGACACTTGGATATTCAAAAGTTTACACAAATAATTTAAACAAAGCTATGGATAGTGAAGGTGCTAATGTAGGTAGTCAATACCCATTTTCCTCCAATGGAAATATATTTACTGCTGATGTTTTAAAATGATACATGTAACATGCACTCATACAAAAGAATCAACATGAATAGTTTTGTGTATTTCTTTCCATGCTTTTCTATGCACACACTGCATGCATATGTATATGTATTTAACTTTTTGTTTTAGCAGAACATGTACTGTTATTTAACCTACTTTTTCACCTAACAACATACGACAGACATACTTTCATGTCAGTAAATATAAACTCACAACATCAGTAATAATAACTGTATATTTTGCCCACAACTTATCAAAGTATCTTCATATTAATCAACATCTGAAAATTCCCCATTCAGTTTACCAGCTGTTTTTTATTTTACCTTAAGAGTGATGTTTTTGTTCCTATAAACATATATATCTATATATATATATCTGCTATTCCAATTTAGATACATTTCTAAAAGTTGAACTCATTTATCACATGTAAAATTGGACTTAACATTCAAGACAGTATGAAGTCATTAGTAATCCCTGTATTTTACGTCTAGAATACGTCCTAGATATGACTCTTTATCACTAACTGCACCATTTCACCCTAGTCCAAGCCTCTGTTATCTCTCCTTTGGACCATTGCAGTTGGTTACCTTCTATATCTGCACCCATGTGTGTGCATCCTTGACCTAAAAGCCAGTGATTCTTGAAAACTCTGAGTCATATTCTGTAATTTTTCTAGGGAAAATTCTCCAGTGGTTTCTCTTGTTTGGAGTATCATTCTGTCCCCTTGCTCTGATTAACAAAACCCTGAATGATCCCTGTCTAAATCCTTAACTTTTTCTCACACCATTTTCCCCCTTCTTTTATTGGACTTTTTTCTTTTCTATAAGAAGCCAAAGTTTATCCCTCGTTTTGGTCTTTATGTTTGTTCTTCCTTTAGCCTTAAATGCTCTTATCTTTTCTTTGAAGATGGCTCAATCCACTGGGTAATTCAGATCTTAATGTCATTCTCTGACATGCCATGTATTCTTTGTCTCAGCTGAGCACCTATTACTGTGTAAAATTCTTATTTGCTTATATAATTCCAGGATTTCCACTACTAGAACACTACTTCCACTTATTCCTTGCAAAACCTGTCCTACTTATTCTTTGCAATACCTGGCAGATAGCAGGAGCTCAATAACTTTTTCAGTTGAATTCCTGTTGCTTCTGGAGTGCTTCCTCTTAGATGTACGAAGTACACTGAAGTAAAGGAGTCTATGTTGGAATATAAATGCTCATTACAAACAAATCAGAGCTATGTTGGAATAAAATTATCTTCATGAACACATTTATCCAGGAAGGATAGGTGCCTGCATGCATGAATGCTATCGCTTCAGTAGTGTCTGACTCTGTGACCCTACGGACTATGGCCCACCAGGCTCCTCTGTTCATGGGATTCTCCAGGCAAAAATACTGAAGTAGGTCGCCCTGCCCTCCTCCAGGGAATCCTCCCTTCCCAGGAATTGAACCCTCATCTCTTACGTCTAACCTACATTGGCAGGTGGGTTTTTTACCACCAGTGCCACTTGGGAAGTCCAAGTTTAATGTAGCTAAAGAATATTCCTTTTCTTTTTTTAACTTTTTATTTTGTATTGCTGTATAGTTGATTAACAATGTTGTTTTAGGGGACTTTCCTGACAGTCCAGTGGTTGAGGCTCAGTGATTACCCTGCAGGGTGCTCAGATTTTAATCCCTGGTTGGGGAACTAAGATCCTATATGACATTTGGCATGGATTAAAAATAAATGAATAATAGCAATGTTGTGTTAGTTTCAGCAAAGTGACTTACTTATACATGTGCATATATCTATTATTTTTCAAAAATTTTTCCCATTTACATTGTTACATAATACTGAGCAGAGTTCAGTTCTGCTACACAGTAGATCCTTGTTGGTTATCCATTTTAAATATAGCAGTGTGTACATGTCACTCCCAAATTCCTTACTATCCCTCCCCCCAACATGTGACTCAAATTCTGGCACACCAGTGCCATCATGGTTCATTTTATGGTGATTCCTTCCAGGTTTTAGGCAACTTTGAGTTTAAGCTAATACATGTCAGTGTTACTGAGTCCATGAAGGTCAAGTGAGTTGGGTATTTTTATGTCCTCCAAGGATATTCTCAGTTTGGAGAAAGTCATTGGCGGCATTCCACTGAAATACCAAGGATTGGTTTGTTAAGAAGATTATTAAGAAAAGATTCTAAATCTACATTTTCTTTTCTAAAAGATTATATGTTCTTTCAAAGTTAGAATGATGTGATATGTTTCTGGTAACAGGAAAAAAAATTGGAATTTAAGTCCATTGTAATCTTTTATTCTTTGTCATTCACATTTGAATGACCATCCAGGCATGTTTTTTTCCATATCGTGTATTGTTATTAATCATCACTCTATCAGTACACCATCAATAAAATATCTAAGAATTGCTATGCAGATGGATCTAGAGAGTTCAGTCACTAATGTGTGACTAACCTCTTTCTTTTAGTCTTCACGTGAATGATCTAAATGCTGCAAAGAAATCCAGCCCAGTGTGATGTCTCTGGTTTATCACAGGGCTGAGCTTGGGCACAGCTCCAGCCCTGGAAGTAACTCATCCTAGTACCCATTAAGCTATGAAATGTGAGTCCTTGTGTCACTTTCCTGCTTGAAGACATCCATCTGTGCTTATTTCCATCCTTCAATTGATGAATTGATACGGAAACTTAAATACGTCATTTGTTTTCTCATCCATTCCCTTTGTAGCAGTTGTGGATTCACTTCTGATGCCAGATTGAGTCCAGGGCGATTTTAAAGTCTAATAAAGCAAGGAAAATCTCTTCTCCTGGTTCGATTTTTTTTTTTTACATGTTTGTTAATATGCAGCAATTGGGGGAGAGATGAAGTCCGTGGCTCATTTTCAAGGGAGGAATCCAATTTGGTTTTTATGGATGTTGCTGTCACTGGTCCAACATTGCTTTATTCTTTCACCAAGGATGCAGCTTTGGGTTCACCGCTGGGCTGTTGCTGCTAATGTAGATATCTCTGGCTATTGGGGTTGAGAGCATTTCCATTTTTATATATTGGAATAATTAGCCCCCCTGACCATATCTCAGAAAGTGTCTGGATTGGAGGATTAGGATAAACATCTTCAGTCAGGCTTTCTGAGGTGATCAATGTGGGGCGTTAGCATCTCATTTGATGCATTTTTATCAAGGCGATGGGGTTTCCTAGCTGTCCCTTTGAAGAGGCTCTCTTTCATTTCTTAAATAACCAGGGCTGGGATTAAATAACTGGGACAAAGTTAAAGAGACTTTTTCAAGCAATTTATATGTTCAAGGCCCTGCCTAATCACAGTCTCTGTCTGAGTTCTTTTCTAAGCATCTGCGAGTGGGTATGGACTTGTTTCACCTTTGCATCCCAAGAACTACAATTCTTAGGTGTCTCAAAAACACCTATTTACCCAATACAACTTTGATGCCTATCTTAGAATTGACTAGGCTCAGTATTTTGAGCATAGACCCCATGCCCTTTACTCCATGTGTTTTTTCTCTCAACAAGATATTTATAAATCACCAGCTAGTTATCAGATGAGGATCCAGTAATAAGCATAGTAGGTAAAAATTCATGCCTTTTAGTTAAGCAAATAGGCAATAAGCAAACAAATTAGGAGGAAAATAGCAGCATTAGTGGAAAGTGCTCTGAGAAAAATAAACCAAAGTCTTATCATAAAAAAGTGTCTATAATAGAGGGTGGTAATATTTGAAGTGAAACCTAAAAGACAAAAAGATCTGGATGCAGAGAGATCCTAGCATCCCCACCCCTTGACCACCTGTGTGACCTAAAGCAAGATACATATATTCTTTGAGTTATGGTTTTTATTGCTATTATCTGAGGATAGGTTCTAATAGGTAATAAGTTAATGCATATAAAGCACAATGCTTTACACATAAAAGGCACTTAAAAACTGTTCCAACATCATTATTATTATTAACAATATTATTATTATTGCCCCTATTAAGACAGATAGATTTTATTCTAATTCAAAGTAAAATCATTGACATATTTTCAGCATGGGGCCATGTGAATTCTTAACAAGTCTTAACCGTGTGCATGCTAAGTAGTTCATTTCACATTCTATAATTCTCTTTCTGATATTTCTAGGTAATTTAAACCAGCTACTCCATGGCTACCTGGTTGGTAAGTTTTCATTGCTGAGAATACAAAATGTAGGACATGGATCTTGATTTCAAATATACTGCTGTTAGTTGAAGATTTTATGAAGTTTGTTTGTAATCTTTTCTGTAGAATGTATCAAATTAGCTCCTCATCATGACTGGCAATGCTTATTTCAGCCTTTTTTTCATGAAGAATTATATTAGTGAAGAAATGTAAAAAACTGCAATAGTTAACCATATAGCATTGGTTAAATAAATTATAAGCATGAACACCTCCACCAATAAATTGAAATAAGGCTGTATAACACATTACAATGATATGATAGATTTTATAAAAACAAATTAGGTTATGCAAAAATTCTGGAAGAAGATGCTTCAAAAAAGTAACAGTGACTAAGTCTGGGTAGTGGAATGGTAAGTTTATAGATTAATTTCCTTCTTTGAACTTTTCTGTATTTTGTGAATGTCTCAAGAAAAGTATGCATTAGTTTTGCAATCCAATGAAATAAATTAATTACAAGCAAGGTTATAGAAAATAAGGAGATTCACAATCCCTACCAAAATAAAAGCAAAGAAAATGACAGCAGATTACATAATTTAACAAGATACATTTCTAAGATAAAATACAGCCCAAATTTTCACTAAATTCTGGTATCTCCCATAGTCTTAGGACAATAAACTGTATTTCCAGAAGACATAGAAAATACCCTCTGGTTAATATGCATTGTCTAACCATTTTCCAACTCAAGATCATACAGACAGGAAATTATCTGATGACACACTTCTTCCAAAGTCCCTACTTATTTCCCTACGTTGCACATGTCTATATTTATGCTGTCAAAATAGACTTGAAAAGGAGACATGAGAAGAACATTCTATTATGTCCATGTCATCCTACTCTGAACTGCTCTTCAATCCTTCCATACCCTGAGACTGCACTTCTGTTACAGTCAGTAGGGCATAAATTGTTCTCACTAGCAACTGGGCTACATGAAGCCTGAGATGTGGTCTAAATCAATCTCACGCCAATGGAGCCTATGTGGTGCATTGCCTATAAATATTGCATAAATGCTTATAGAATTCAGTGAGTTGCTTCCATTTTCTTTTAATCCCCTCTAGATATCATTGGTATAGATGCCATTAAATTCTTAAACTCCAGATTCCAAAAGAACCTGAGAATGAAGTTGCTCATTTTCTTAAGGGAACTTTTATATTGTACTAACATTTCAAGGATTGTCTTGCTTTCTGGATTCCTTTCCTTGTTTAGAAAATGTTGGCAATGAAATACTTTAGAAAACAGTCTGATGTCTGGCAAAATCTTTGTTTTCTTACCTGTAACAGAAATTAAACTCTCAACAAAAGCGCATTTCTCTACTATCAGTCCTAAATACAGAAGTTCAATGTAAATGACGATCTTAGGATCCCTTAAAAAGGAGATTAGAGAAGAAGGTGAGGTCACATGACAAGATTTCCACTAGGTCTCAGCCCTTTCCTTTAGCATCTGGAAAAGCTGAATGATAGGTAAAGCATGGGACTTGGGCTGTCTTGAAAAAAAAACTTGTGGGTAATTTTAATCATTTGCTCAAGTCTTTAAATATCCTGTATAGCTTTTAGGCACAAAGCAATCTTCCTATAGAGAAACAAACCCAGGATGTGGTTATAAGGTAGAGTTTTACCTCTTTGTGTTAAAGTGCCTTAATGATCAAGAAAAAAAAATAGATTTGCATGAACGCTACTTATGGAAAGCACTTAACACAATAGTTACTCAAGACAAACTTCAGTGCAAGTGGATATAACCGGTATGATGAGTCATCCTATGTGGTTTAAAGCTACCACAAGTGAATTTCTTTTAATTCAGCCTTCATGAGCCCAGAACAGCTTTTATAAGACTTTGAGAATAACCATGGCATTGACAAAACACACTTCACTGCGTATATTTGACTGAATCATTTTTAAATGATTCAGGTAAGTGGCCTGTGAATGCCAAAGCTTCTGTGGAAATCAGCCTGGATATTTCCCTTTTCTCTCCAGGTCTCATGTCATAAGATACACACATGCACACACACACACACACACACACAGAGTGACATCATCATAAGATCTGAGTAACATAGTCAGAATAGAAATATAATTAGCAACAATATCTTCCCATGTAAGCACATTAGTGGTGTTTACATAATATTTTGACATCAAGTCACTCCCTGGAGTAAGAAGTATGGTTTTCTGCCTCAGTTTCATACCTTAAGTTTGGAAAAACCCTTGATCGTTGAAGAAAGGTGTAGTGTGAGATGTTTATTACTAAATTGTCTATGTCTTGGTTGCTTTTCTTAAACTATTTGGAGATGCCCTGAAAAATTTAAACTATGTGTGGGAAAACCTGGTCTGGTTGTCATTATCATGCCATGGCAGTCATTATGAATTGATCCTGGCATTTACTTCTGTTGACATCAGAAGAGATGAGAATACTTCTCAAGAAAGTGCTCTAGGAAGACATGGCAAATCAATGAGAATCATCTTGGAAAATAAAATATACTTTTCATTCACAGTTTCCATCAGACAACCTAAAAATCAAGATTCTTTTTCTCTCCATAGCTCATGTCATAAGATACATACACACACACACAAACACACACACACATACACACAATGAGAAGAACTAATAAAGAAATTCCCCTGAGTCACTGCTGCTGCTGCTGCTAAGTCGCTTCAGTCGTGTCCGACTCTGTGCAACCCCACCAGGCTCCCCTGTCCCTGGGATTCTCCAGGCAAGAACACTGGAGTGGGTTGCCATTTCCTTCTCCAATGCATGAAAGTGAAAAGTGAAAGTGAAGTCGCTTGGTCGTGTCTGACGCTTAGTGACCCCATGGACTGCAGCCTACCAAGCACCTCTGCCCATGAGATTTTCCAGGCAAGAGTACTGGAGTGGGGTGCCATCTCCTTCTCTGCCTGAGTCACTGACCCCCTAAAATTCTTAGTTTTGTTTACCACTGAGGAACTACTGGAAACAGAAATCCCACTGGTGTCATGTCCAGAGAAATCTCGCCATTCCTCAAATAATGCCTTTCATGTTTGCATATGCTCTTCACTTCCCCAGAAAAGCCCTTCACCAGGCAAACTCCACTGCCTCCTTCAAGAACAAGCCAGAATGCTAGCTTCTCAACGAAGACTGTAATTCTATTCAGCTGTTGGATACTCTGTCTACAGTGTTTTCTTGGTATTTAATTAAGTACCTAGTACTTAATTATCTCTGCAAAAGCAGTTACATATTGCAATTTTTAGATTATGTGTTCATGTCTGTCCCTCTCCATTACTTAAAAGCAGTCATAGTTCAGGTATATCTAATAGCTTATCCTGAGTATGTATTAGACATACTCCTTTAAGATTCTGGAGCCCACCTATCTCCCATTTCGAGGTAGGTCCCAGAATGCTCTGCAGTGCTGTTTTTGACCTCTTTTTATTACTATGAAAACAAGTCTCTGATACTTGCATATTTCAAGTCCAGAATCTCCCTTGAAAATATCCTGAAAATATTATGAAAGGTTTTATCTTTTTTAAAAATGGAACTTACCAGGGAAGGTGAACAAGAAATCTTTAAGTCCTGTGATGTTAATTATTTAAAGAATAGATTATCATATTTTAAAACTAAAATCATAATTTTTCCTTATGTTACTTCTCTGATTATCTGCGTATAGCACTAAAGAAACTGTAGTCTAAACTCTTAGAGTCCTCCTTGCCCCTGGCCCCCCAGTCTTCACATGAAAGCTGATTTACACAAGTGCCTGACTGACATTTGACAATTCCCAAAGCAGTGACTTTCAAGGTATGGAATTTTGCATGAATTTTCTGATGTCTAAATTTACTTCAGATGTCTGTCTTCATGTGGGTATCAATCTGTGCATACAGATTTCATATTTAACAGTACACTGGATCATTTAAAGCATCAATTAACAACTAGCCTGCAGTGGCAAATGTGCTTGCCAAAGTGTTAGAATAAGACCCTTTCTTTCACCTCTAACCAACACCCCTTCCCAGACAAATCACTGTTATTGGTGATCTCTGACAACAGACCTTTCCCAAGTCTTATTCTGTCATTTACTTGGTAGATTTGTTGACTGCAACATACAATCCCCTATCATCAAGTTTTCCAGATGTTTGCACAGCGGGTTCGGTGTTTTTAAAGTATCTAAATGACGGTCCCAAATGACAAATGTTCATTTTCAAAATTAAATCTTATTACAAATTACCTGCCAAGTACAATGTGTCAGGAGAGACTGAAGGAATTAGAAATTTTGTCCATTGAGAATGAGTGAAGAAGAAAGAACATAGATGAAGTAAGCTATTACATATCCTGGAGGTATATACAAAGAATTTTAAATAACAATGGTTTACTGAAAGCTGTTGCCTTAATACTAAGACTTACTTTTAAAAGGTCCATGACTACCTTTTGCTGTGAGTCAGGCTTCAACTTTGTTAATGAAAAGAACAATGGCTAGGAAATACAGAGGTAATCTCTAACACGAACTTTTTTTCTCCTTTTAATCATCATCCACACAGGCTCAGATTTAATATTCTGAGAAGAGAACAGGGCTTAATATAGCCATCAAAAAATAGAACTTAGTTTCTTCTGTCTGCTTTCTAGCTTGTGGTCTGCTATTGACCACTGTTGAACTCCAGGTTCCTCATCTTTAATGTAGGAGTAGTTAACAACTTAAATAAATAGGTCGTGCAAAAAATTAAATAAATGAAAGTAATTTTTGAATGCACCTTATAAACTCTAAAGTACTATGGATATATATTGCTATCAGAATAATATTAGCCATATATGAGCTACTTACTTATATCAGATGCTCTGTAAAGCTTCATACTTTTTTCAATCTTTACAGTTGTTTAAAATAGGTCACAGCATCTCCATTTCATAAATGAAGAAGTTGAGTCTTGTACAGAGGTTAAGTAGCAGGCCTAAGTAACTGCTAGCCTGGTTTGAACAAGATTGAACCAAAATATCTGATTTCAAAAACATGCCCCCAATCAAAATATGCCCTCCATCTCTATGCTATGCTAGCAACCTTTAACCATTAAACCTTAATGCTCAGTGATGCTACTTTGGCTCAAAATATTTTGGAAGCACCATTAGAAACTGCCTTTAGATCCAAATTTATTAAGGCACCCAAAGCAAGCAGCCTGCTGACTCTGTAGACAACTTTACTTTTTGACCCTAAAGAGAATTGTCTAGTCTGATCATCCTGCATTCTAGGCAGGAAGACAGTATCTGTTGTCGAGACTTCTATCATTTAGAAGACTCTACAAGACTGAAATTCCATTCCCTCATGTCTTAATAATGGTGGGTATAATATCAACTGAAACTCTAACCACAGGATATTTCAACTGTCTACTTACCTATCCAACTTCCAATTAACCAGAATTTTTGAGTTACTGTATCCCAGAACCAAGACTAGAAGTTGCATGCTAATATCTGAAGAAATGAACAATGTAAATTCTCTTGTTCTTTCCTAGGAAAATTTTTGGTCCCTGATAGAGAAATATGAAACCAGACTGACCACAGAGTCAAGGATTGCTTCATAGGACAAAATAAAACATCCAGATTTTCCATCTTTAAAATTATAATCAGCAGCAGGAAGCAAAGCAATACCACTGTCCCTGTTATAGGAATCTAAAGGCTTTTTATAGAATGCACAGCAGCAAATGTTATCGCTTTGCTTGAGAAAACCATTTTCATTATCAGTTGCCTTTTTTTTTCAATTGATTATGACTTTTCCTTTAAAAAATGCATTTAGGCAGAATTTTTCTATGCTTGATTTAGCCCAAGGGAAAATTTTTGGAGGGTTGAAACAGAGAGAATAGTCTGAACTGAATTCTTTCTGCTGCCTTTAAGCTATGCACACAGGGACAAAATATATCACATTTTACTGAATTTTTTTTTCTTTGCTCCTATTACTTAGAAAGAACTTAACAATGAAAAATCCAGCTTTATGGTATTACATTCCTTATTGTGTAAACCAGTGAACAAACACAAGATAAAGTTTTTTTTCAAGTTACTAAGGTTTGAGTAGAGGGGAGGGAGGATGCTATTAAAGCCATCTCCTCTTGATTTAAAGGGGTTATGTTGGACTGAAGCCTGTTAAGAAACAAAGGATGCCCCAATTAGTGTTGCTGCTGCTGCTGCTGCTAAGTCTCTTCAGTCGTGTCCGACTCCGTGTGACCCCGTAGACGGCAACCCACCAGGCTCCCCCGTCCCTGGGATTCTCCAGGCAAGAACACTGGAGTGGGTTGCCATTTCCTTCTCCAATGCATGAAAGTGAAAAGTGAAAGTGAAGTCGCTCAGTCCTGTCCAACTCTTCGCTACCCCATGGACTGCAGCCCACCAGGCTCCTCCATCCATGGGATTTTCCAGGCAAGAGTACTGGAGTGCGTTGCCATTGCCTTTTCCACAATTAGTGTTAGAAGCCTCCAAAGTGAGTCAACAAAGTTAAGGCTAGCATTTAGTTATGGAAAACCTAAATTAATGGGGCCCATTCAAGGTGGACTATGAATGCATTTATATGTCTGGTTTAGTCTGTGTTTTCTTTTACCATAGAGGGAAGGCTGGGATAGAGCTTTTTTAAGATGATCAAAACTCTTTAAGATTGTTCAGAAAAAATTGCATAGATAAGAAATCTGAGATTATACCCATTATGCTGAACAAAGAGTTAGTATACCTTCAGAGTAAACACTAAGAGTTTGAGTAAAGCAAGAAATTTAGAAATCTAGGATGAAATAGCCTTTCCATTTCATAGGGAAAAAAAGACAATTTTAGAACAACACTGATCTAGCAGTTGGGAGGGACCTCTGAATTTAAATTTCAATATATAAATCTCAATTTTGCCAAGTAAAATTAATAATGGATTTATCTAAAGCCAACCCTCTTCAACCTCTGCTATATTTCTCTTAAGAAAGCATTAAATTAGAGTATTTCACTTTAGCTGAAAATCAATGGCCCTTCAGTGAAGCATACATCTCCCAAGTAATATAGAGTTAAGAATCATACAGTTCTGCTAGTAAGACATGAGGCCCTGGCTTTGGTGGTAATAACTTCATGCAACATACAAGTCTTTGAAAATACTAACACAGTATGAAAGGATTGAAAATCTAAAGTGAGCATGCTCAAATTGTCTTTGAAATGTCAACCCAAATATTTGTAATACAGTTAATGATGATAATATGGAAATAAGGAGTAAATATATTACTGAGTAGAAATAATATTTAATTACCACTTGCCATAGGCCAGACATTTGTTAAATACATGCATCATCTCTTTAGATTTTCTTAAGAACCCTGTGACATTGTTTTACTAGCTATACTTTTAGAGTAGACTTGAAGTAAGATCTATTGATACACATGGAGACATGTGTAAAAAAAAAAACTAAAGATGGATTAAAATATTTCAGTGTATACTTATCTATGATCTCTTGGTAAATGAATCAAAAGGTATCATAATTTTATCTCCTTGGAAATTTCTTTGTTTGTATACTGATAAAATTATATTCATCTTTCATTGTGGTGATTATGAGGATAAATAAGATATAACCCTTGCCCTCCGGTAACTCACAGTTTGAAAAGGGGATGTAATGTGCATCAAAAATCCAAATATAATTCATGGTGGTTTGTTTTAAACTCTGTAACACAAGTGTGTTGAAAGCTATAGGTAGCTAGAAAAAAATAATTCTTAGAGCTGGAGACTGAGTTAGAGAAAAGAAAGATCAGAGAAGTATCCTTATAGAAAGCAGTTCAGTTGGGTTTGGAAGGTGGATAAAGTTTCAACACACAAATATGAGAACCTTGGAAATACTGACATGTGATGCCTTCAAGCAGAGAGTAAGTTCAGAATGCCAGTGTTGCTGGAATTTTTGACATATGAATGAGCAATAATGTTGATACAGACTAGATTATAGAAGACTTTCACTGACAATCTAAGGAGTTTAAACTTTATTTGACATTCAGTAGGGAGTTTTGTTCACTTAAATATAGTCAGTGTTCTCCTTTGGAAATATTAGTCTATCAAAACATTAAACTAGTTTATCCAATGTTTTGTTACTCCTTTGATGAATAATTATTGTCTTGTTATCATCTGCCAGCACCTACACGAGGTGATGGGGTATATGATAAATATGACTTATTTTTTGCTTTCATAAAAATTATAATTAAAAAAATTAAACAAAAAGCAGTGCCGTAAAACATTAAAGTGTCACATAAGACATATAAGAAAGTGGGGTAGCACCTAGGAGGAATACCTTCTCTATCACTGCACTCATGGGAAAAACATTCTATAGAAAGTGACTTCAAATTGTGTGTATGGCATGTGTGTGTATATGTGTGTAGGTTTATTGGAGGGGAGGGTCTGTCAATAAATCCACACACATGGACAGACTCAGAGTGGAAATTGTTTTTTTAGAACTTGATGCAAGTTAGCTGCTTTCCAGTCACGTAGATTCTTAACAACCTCAGATATGTGTACAAGGTTCTTGGCCATTCGTCCTGCAGAGAGGGTCTGACCATCAGTCAACTTCCAAGGGAACCAATCAAGCATTATGAACAAGACCTTATGAAAGCAAATTCTGATGAATTGAATTGGCTCTCTTCTTGGACCTGGAAATCATATGGCCTGACTTATAAAAAAATACTGAGCATGAATGATTCAGTGAAGCCTGAAATCAGCACCATGACCAAGTGTGTCTTTTAGTGATCATTCATTTACTCAGTTTTTCAGTAAGTCTTTGTTGTTTGTCAGCACCATGAAACTCACTGTACTAAGCACCTAACTTATCTCATTTTTAGTCATAATTAGTCACCACTGTCTTTAAACATTTATCTTCATTTTTCCCACCCTCTTATAACATTTACTACAATTTGAGTCTATCACTGTGAGTTGCATATATGAATGTCCTCAAGTAGACTGTGACATTTTGAAGGGAGGAACTGTGTCCTCATCCCTGTGTTCCATTCAGGCAATGGCACAGATACAATAGGGTTTTGGTAACTGTTTGTTGGATGGATGGATAGATGGATGGATGGATGGATGGATGGACGGTTGGAGAGAGAGAAATCTGAATAAGAAACGTCTCCTGTCCTCATGAATCCTATAGTCTAGTACAGATCAAGCATACATAATTAGGAATGCTTTTCAGTTTAGGTTTACTGCTGTAATACCACAATTTACCGTGATCCTAAAGACAGAATAAAAAAGGATATCTAGAGTTTGAAATGGTTCTGCATTAATTGAAGCTTGATTTTTTTAAGTCTTCAAAAGTACTGATTCCTGAGTTTTCTATTTAAACTCATCAAAAAAAAAAAAAAAGCCCTAAATCTCCCATTAAACTATTTTAATATGCTGTTCCTTTCCTCAAGTTAAATGAAACTGAGAGGAATAAGAAAAGATTAGATATTTTAGAGACTGTCTACAATAAACATTAATCCAAGAGCAAAACAGAAACATTACTTTGCGCACAAAGGAATTAACATCACTTCTAACTCCTTTATTCAATGGTCACATTTGATTGTCAGTTTCCCAAAAATACTGCCATATTTTTTTCTTTCCATTCAGCAAACTCAGCACATGTTTGTTGACTACTCTATGCTGTAGACATTGGTTGTTTGACCAGGCATAACAGATTCAAAAACTTCAATAGAATAGTCTACATAGTCTTACGTTGCTCAGTAACTTAGTTTGAGAAAAATAAGTGAGATTTTTCGTACTTTCTTGTGCATTATTGAGGAAGTATATCTTTATTTTTCATTACAGAAAAGTGATTCAATAATACAAAGGATGTTTTCTCCCTTTAAAATTGGGGATGTTAGTTGTAGAATATACCCTAGAAGTTAGGAAATTTTATCACGTGACATGAAAGAGATGAAAAAGATGGAAATAAACTAAAGCTTAGATCCCAGATATCCTACTATTGTGTATGATCTGGGGGAAAATTCCTTAAGCTTAGTGAGCTTCAGATGCCTTCTTTGTAAAAAGATAATAATAACAGTTTTGAAATATTGTTATTTTATTGCTAGAATTTTATAATAGATATAAAAATACCAGACATTATTCTAGTATATGGTAAATTATCATTTATGGGTAATTATTGTGTGGAAATAATAGCTAAGCACTTGACCTGAATTTCCTTATTTTTAGGTATTTCCCCAATCCTATGAGGCAGATTCTGCATTTCTAATTACTGTAAATGAGAAAACTGATATGAAAGAAGGTACTGTTTGTCATAGACCACAGAGCTAACGCATGGCAGAACAAAGATTCAAATCCAGTTATTGATAGAGTATGATTAAAAGGTAATGTTAACATTTTTGAGCCTTCCATTTTTTGCCTTCCTTCTGCCAAATAAAAATAAATCTGGACTTAGTCAGTAAAACTCTCTTTGGAGGGGGAATGTGATGTAGGAGAGGACTAGTACAATGGGGAGAATGGGACCATAAAAACAGCAAGTGTGTCTAAGATTAGGCAAAGAAAGAGTTTGTTTTATAGAGAGGAGGGAACGAATGTGGGCTACAAGTTGTATGATTTGATATTAGATCATCCTGTTCTCAGGAGGAGGCTGTGTACTGGTTCAGGCTGAGGGTGAGTCAAACTTCAGGGACCTGGGGGAGGAGAAAAATTTAACCGAAGGTTGAATTGCAAACATTTTGTTATGACTGATCACTGTCAATAAGCAATTCAACTAATTATTTATGAGGCAAAAATGAGAAATTTAGAATCTGTCTAATCATAGGTTGGAGGCTTCCCAGGTGGCTCAGTGGTAAAGAATCCTCCTGCCAATGCAAGGAGATGCAGGAGACACAGGTTCCATTCCTGGGTGGGGAAGATCCCCTGGAGGAGGAAATAACAACCCAGTCCAGTATTCTTGCCAGGAAAATTCCATGGACAGAAGAGCTGGGCGGGCTCCAGTCCATGGTGTTGCAAAGAGTGACCGAGCACACACACACAAATGCACTAATCATAGGTAAACAGAGGGGCATCCATGAATCTTACCTATGTCATACTGGGAAAGGTAATTCTTTGCACTGGCTATTCTCTAGAACACAGAAAGGTAGGAAGAATTCTTAACCTTCATTTTTTCCAGACTCGTGGGGTTCAGGCAAAGTATCACATTGTCACTTCCCACTATTTAGACAATGTGTTGATGAGATTAGCTTTGAAAGAGTCCCTGGATGAACTTGTGTCTGGATGAACTTGTGTCCCTAGTCTGGGTTGTTAATCAAGTCAGTATATTTTAGGAATTCTTTGCTACAGAGATTTAACTAGTAACAAATAGTAATGCATTCAATGTTGAAACATACATCCACTGTAGTTCGAGTCAAGTCACTTTTCGGCTTGAAGCTTAGTTTCGTTATCTGCTAAATGAAGTTGGATTGAACAAATCCTCTCCTAGCTCTGACCTTCAGAAATTTATGAAACCAAAAAGATTCGTCCAACTGCCCTGTGACTTGATATGTGGAATCAGAGACTGAACCATGCTTTATTCTTCCTCCCAAGACTCAGGGAGCATCAGCACAGGAACCGCTTAGAAATACTCTGGCTTTGGATGTCCGTAGACTGTCCATAGCTCTTTCATCAGCAATTCAGAATAATGCCATCCAGATTGCTTTTGTCTTCCAAGCTTCCAATCAATCATTTGTTCTTCTTGAACCTGTAGTACCCCTTTTACAGTGCCTTTCATAAATGGCGTGATTCTTTGATTGCCTCTTCAAACGTTCTGATTTTCTACATTTTCCATTCACAGTCTCTCTGAAATTTTTTTGGTGTCATGAAAACTCAGTTTTGGGTGTTGTTTCAGGCCTTCCCAAAGACCAGGTTCGTTTTCCTACTTAATATTCAAGAAGCATTCTTGAAAGGTATCTCTTTCAGAGAAAGCCCGGGAAACTTACCAGTACTCAGCTGATGACTTCCTTCAGGCTCTGCTGTGTCTCTGCATTGGATTCTTAGTATCAACTGCTTAAAGCAGGACTCTGTAGGTCTTTTTTATCACCCAGTGTCTTGAGAGTAGCATGGCAATAGATATAAAACTTACTCAATTACCAAACCTTTAGAAACACTTAGTTTATTTTTTTAATGTATAATGCTACAATAATATACCAATGTTGTACTATAAATATGAGTGATAGTCTAAAGTGGACTTTACTGAAGTAACAGTAAATAACCTTAATAGGATAGGGTATCTAAATTTTACTATTATTTTGCCCAAATTGGAAAACATTGAGTACAATTTTGGTGGATTATGACATGTAACAAGGATAGTAGAGGAAGAAGCACAACTACCATATTAAAATACTTAGGTAGAGCAGAATGGAAAAGACCTAAATCCAAAGAGCATGAGGTGGCTCAGTATCTCTACAATCTTGAAAAAGCTATTCATCTTAGTTCTCTTGACTGTAAGATAGGGACAATAATTACCTTAATGGACTGCATAAGGAAATAAATAAAATAAGTGTGTGTAAAACACCCTTAATACCATATATCTGTTAATATATGGTAGACATCCATTAGGGCTTCCCAGGTGGGGCTAGTGGTAAAGAACCCACCTGACAATGCAGGAGACATAAGAGATCCAAGTTCTATCCCTGGGTCAGGAAGATGCCCTGGAGGAGGGCATGGCAACACACTCCTGTATTCTTGCCTGGAGAATCCCATGGACAGAGGAGCCTGGTGGGCTACAGTCCATAGGGTTGCAGAGTCAGACACAACTGACATGACTGAGCAAGCATTCACAGACATCCATAAATGTTGGAGTTGTTGATGTTAATATCATATAATTAGTTAAAACTGACTTACCAACTGGACTTAAAAAACAATATTCACTAGTCAGAACTGTTGTTAAACTCAGGAGGTAAGATCTGCAATCACTGAGTTCCTAGTGTGGACCACTTCATGGGTTTTAAGAGAAATATTTCCTATGGAAAGAGAAACATGACAGAGATCTGAAGAGCTATATTTACAAATAACTTTAATGTTAGGGTGGTTAAAATGGTTCTTCATTTCCTCATCACAGTCAGCATTTTCTCTCTTTTTGTGAGTACCTGCCTTACTAATATAATTCTTGAGTATTTCTTGCTTCCCATTTAGCACTTACTAGACATTACTTTGCCAACAAAGGTCCGTCTAGTCAAAGCTATGGTCTTTCCAGTAGTCATGCATGGATGTGAGAGTTGGACTATAAAGAAAGCTGGGCGCCAAAGAATTGATGCTTTTGAACTGTGGTGTTGGAGAAGACTCTTGAGAGTCCCTTGGACTGCGAGGAGATCCAACCAGTCCATCCTAAAGGATATCAGCCCTGAATATTCATTGGAAGGACTGATGCTGAAGCTGAAACTCCAGTACTTTGGCCACCTGGTGCAGAGCCTACTCGTTAGAAAAGACCCTGATGCTGAGATGGTCGGATGGCATCACAAACTCAATGTCAGGAGTTTGAGTAAGCTCCGGGAGTTGGTGACGGACAAGGAAGCCTGGCTTGCTGCAGTCCATGGGGTCGCAAAGAGCCGGACACAACTGAATGACTGAACTGAAGACTTTCTAAAGGCTGTCGTATTTGGGTCATGTTTTTGGATGTAAATTCTTCTCCTTTATTGTGCTAAAGCTGGGTGAGGAGACAATTGGAGAAATAAACACAAGGAAATCAAAGTCCAAAAGAGGAAAATACCTGAAAATATAAAATAGATACAAAAGAGAGGTTAGGGATAAAATTTGAACAGATGGACTAATTTTAGTGTGACAAAGAGAAAGGAAGATTAACTTTTGCTGGTTCATTTGACCAAAGACAATAACCTGGATGATGAGCTACCTGGTTTGGAATTCTGTGGCGCACATATCTGTTGGATAACTGGTATCTCTCTCATTTCCTTTAAGCTAACAGAGTCAGTCCTTAAATCTCAATGTTGTCAAATTCTGGATTCACAAATCAAAAGGAGAAATAATAACCTTAGGGGGAAAAAAGTTAAAGTAAAAGCTTTGTCCTTAGGAAGTTAATAGGTTTATTTGCTTGACTGTTGCTAATATGGGAACTTGTTCACCATTGGTGGCAGTAATGGGACAGAAATTAATCAATAGGGGCCAGTTTTATGAAACGGCTTCAGCCTCTAAGTGGTTTGCCAAGTTTCTGTTAAACATCTCACATTATTGAGGATACAAGTCAAATCACTTATCAGCAGTTCGTCTAAATAGCAAGGAACATGTATTAAAGAGGCCATGAAGGAATTTCTAATGAGAAAAAATGCTCTTACTTTTTGAGAAATTAACTGCTCCAATAAATTGCAAAGATAAAGTAGGAAAAGTTATCATAATAATGTCTGTTGTAATAAAACTAAACTGTACAGATGATAACAGTTAAAATGCCAGAAGGTGAGTTAATGAAATACCGTTCTCCTAAAGCCTCTTTGGTCCTTACTCTGAAATACAATTCTGACACTCAAATATAAAGGATATGGTGGAAGCTACATGGAGATACTGTATTTGCACATGTTCTACAGATTCATTGCCTATGAACTTTTGAATATACATAAAATTTAAAAAGCAGAGTATATTAAATGAAACTTTCAGGAAGGTGACATAAAATAATCCTAGGGCAGAAAATTGATTCTTAAAGTGTAAAAGACTTGAAAATCTATAGGGAGAGAAATCAGTCTGAATTGCCGGCTAACACTGGAAATTTTCTATCAAAGATCATATGAATGGGGCAAAGATAGAGTCACTGAAGTCTTCCTAATGCAATCTGTGGATTCAGGAATGTAGGAGATGCCTGAAGCTTATGTTACAATTTTCTACAGTCAAATTCCCAAACAAGTTAAAGATTGTAGCAATGCAGAGGAACTCCTAAGGATAATAAGAGAGCAGACAAACATACAGCACAAACAAATAAACAGCATATGTAGAAGCTGAAAAGTAGGCAAGTAGGAGAGTTTGGGGCTAAGAGTTTTACTCTGCATTGAATTTCTCTCTTACATAGTAATGACCAAATTGGCCCTGAATGATGAAAATACATGTGTATGTGTATGGAGAGATAAAGAGAAGGGGAAAAGGAAAGGGAGGAGGGAAGAGGGGAAAGCAGACCACAGTTCAGAAAACCTTGGAAAGCCAGAACTACACACGTACTCAGACACAAGGCTTCTCGTCACATAGTAAAAGTCAAACGATCCAGGGCATCGATCAAACAGTCTGCAGGGGGGAAAGACACAGAGCCATCTCCAGTTACCATGAGTTCAACAGGGGCCAGTCAAGTGCCCTATTCACATAACCATCTTCTGACTAATTAAGTGAAAACAACAACAAAAGCAGTGAAACAATTACCCACAAAATAAACGAAATTGAAACCCACCAAAACTCTTTAAGAAAAGGCATGAAGAAATAGTGCAGACCATGACAGAAACAAACCTTTCTGCTCTGAGCCATCTGTGCCACCCATCAGCTGGTAATAAAGTGACTCCGAGTAGCAATAGAAATAATCAAAGGAAGAGCTTTAAGAAGGCATGGCAACACTAATAGATTTTTTTCTGGGTTTCTGGTCTTTGTTTATGGATAATTAAAATTTGGCAAAGTGTTCAGAGGCCCATCATATGAATGCCTCCCTTGTGTTTTATTTAAGCAACAGCTCATAAAAGACTTCAGTTTACTACCATGCCAAGTAAATGCTTGCAGAAAGAGAAAACCTCCAAATGATATGTGAATTTAACATTGTAAGTTGATTTAGTGTATTTCAGTAAATTTTCCAACCCAATTTTTACATCAGAGTGTTTAATATGTTTACCTGTCCAGTGAAGACAGTTTTGATTTCTTACATATTTGAAACAAATCTTGCTTTCAATTATGGCTATTTAATTTCACTTTATTTTAGAACTTGCTTTCATATATTCCCAAATATATCCTTATGTATCCTTGCATTTGTTGAAATTTCAATGAAGTAGAAAGTAAATAAACTTGGCTTTATATATATAAGAAAGACCTATTCTGAGAAAAATGAGATATTTTATGGAACAGTTATGAAAACTAAAAACTTGCTAAACTGCCCTCATTTGTATCACATTGAGTCTACCTTCAACTATGCTCTATCTTTTTGTTAGAAACAGATTCTCTGAATGTCAGCATATTTATTGGTATTCTTCAGGGGCATGCAACAGGAATCAATTTTGGATAATTTGAGCAAAAACAGAAATTTATTATGGAGATAGAATTGCTCAGTGATTCAAAGGAATAGTGGAAGAAACACGTATTAGCAAGAGTAGACAAGACAGTTCCAGGAATCTAGGTAACAAGAATTGATGGACAGTTTCTTCAAAGTGCTCTCCTTGATATGAGTGAAATCTAACCATTTAAAATCTCTATGTTGCTCAGATTAATATTCAAATTCCTAGATGAGAACTTAGTTATAGCTTAAACCATTTATCTACCTCTTGCCATGGGAAGGCTAAGTCATGTTTACCACAACTGTAGCCAATAAGAGAAATAGAGCTTCTGTTATAAGAAAAGGAAATAGATGCTGGGAAGACATAAAGCAATCCTATGTTTAAATGCATTCATAATCAGAGACTAGTATACAGAATGTTATGAAAAACAGCATTATGAATAGTTCAGGGATAGTTTATGCTTTTTAAAATTTAATTTACAACTGTTGCATTAAAATAATGAAGGACATTACAGTAAATGCATCCACAGCCAATATTTATCATGGATACATTATATACTATGTATTAGGTACTATAGTATAATAAGAAGTTTCACAGCTATTATCTTATTAAATTGTCATTTATAATTTCTGTTAAAATTGATATTTCTATTTCATAGCTATGGAAACTGAGGATCAGAAATTTATGTAGTCTTGTTTACTGCCATTCCATACAAAATTGTGGTCCATTTTTGTTTATATTTTTATTATTTGTCCATTTTGGAATTGTATTTTTATTTCCTATGCAGAGGGATTTCATTGAACTAATGGTTAAAAAGTACCAACTTTGTTCATTAGCACTAACTTTCACTAAAGAAAAAAAAAGAAATCTGAATAATAATACAGAAAAGATAAAATGCTGTCATTAGGTAACCATTGGTGTCAAAACTACATCTATAAATTTAGAACCTTATATACAGAATGATGAGTTCAACTATATATAGTAGACTGAACACACACTTGTCACCATTCCTTCCAGAAATCTCACTTACATGAGAATGAAGTAAGGATATAAGACCACCTGGAGAACCACCAATAAAACAGAGAGGACAACAAATTTTTGGAGCATAGGCAGCAGAAGAGGAGTGAGGAGTTAACAAGACCGAGAAAGTAGAATACAGATATGTTTTCTCAATTGCCAAGTTGTCATTTATTGTAAGATGAACCATTAGTTTGTTTCATAAGGGAAAAAATTACTCACAAATATAATTATAAATGTATGCTTCCAGTTATCTGTTATCCCAGTAACAAATTAACAATAATTATTTTATTATTATCTCTCACAGTTCTGGGGGTGACTGGGCCTTGATGAATCAGGATTAGTCATTCAATTGTGATTAGATATCAGGTAGGGGTGGAATCAGCTCAAAAGTTTCTCCACTCACATGAATAATAATTACTACTCACTATCCTCTGGGACTTTCAATGGTGGCTATTGGCCAAGACACTTATATACAATTATTCATGCAGGCTGGGCTTCCTTAGAGCATGGTAGCTGAGTTAGAAGAGCAAACATCCCAAGAGAGATCGCTGGGAAGTGCCCTATTGCTCGTTACAAGCTCTCTTCAAATTACACAGCCCCACTTTTACCCCATGGTATTCTTGAGGTAGTCATATAAAGTTTTAACCAGATTCCATGGGAAAAGACATGCATTCTGTGTCTTCATGGAAGAAAGACAAGGTCACAGTGAAACAAGGATGTGTGGGATGAAAGGTATTGTTGCAACTGTTTTTGGAAAATTTAATCTTCCATATTGCAAATAACAGTAATACAGGTCCCCCCATGCAGAAACATGAGAATAAGTTTAAAAATTATCTTAAAACAAATAAACATGTTAGTGATATACAGTTGAGGAGATATTAAATGAGAAGTAAGCTAGTTCATGTTTCAGATCCTTACAAGGTTCCATTTGAGGCATGGGCCTCCTTGGAAGGTCTTCTTAAGATTTATAGTAGGTTGAACATTTGAAGAAGGAGCAGTTAAATTCACAGTATTATTTCCTCATCCTGTATAGCTAGGTAACTGTCTCTTTCACTTCTGACAGGAGAAAACTTTCCATATTGAAGAAATTAAGCCAAGATTTTCAAGATCTTGCAGATGAGAAGCACAATACTGAAAACAAAGATACTAAGAAAAGTCTACATACTGAACAATAAAATCCTCATACTTCTCCTTATCAGCTCTAAGAACTTTGGAATGGAGGCTTGTTCTTCATCCTTTCCTTCTACTATCTTGTATAGGCAATGAATTGGAAGATTTTTCTCTGGAGCCATGAGGATGACCACTAAGAAGGTTAGGCCTAGAGAATGTGCAGCAAAGAGTGTTATCATCCCAAAGCAGTCACTCCACAGTGAAGCCTTGTCATGAAGTTCAGTCATCTCTTCAGTGCTTTAATTTTAAATGCAAGAGGGTAGCCAGCAATTATTATATATTTATGGGGGAAAAAAAACATTTCAACATGAAATGAGATAGAAGCAAATAGTAGAGAGAAGTTTTCATAAAAAGAGGCAAACAGTGAACAAAATAGATCTTAAAATAAGCAATCAAATTACCCCGTGTCTTTAATCTTGGGGGGCTTCCCTCATACCTCAGTTGGCAAAGAATCCACCTGCAATGCAGGAGACCCGGGTTCAATTCCTGGGTCGGGAAGATCCCCTGGAGAAGGGAAAGGCTACCCACTCGAGTTTTCTGGTCTAGAGAATTCCATGGACTGTATAGTCCATGGGATCACAAAGAGTTGGATGTGACTGAGAAACTTGCACTTTCAGCTTTCACTTTTAATCTTGGAGAGGTAAGAGAAGATATTGCATTTCTGAAATAAGAACATAATAACATAAAAAGAAAATAATTAGAGAACAATAAATGACTTGAAAGAATAACTTACACTAAAACTTTGAAAGAAATCTCTTTTTAAAAAAAAAATTATGATAAAGACAGTTAACTTGGGATCTTACTCTCTTAATTGATTTTTAATAGGTATAATGTTGTACAGCAGGTCCCTTGAACTTATTCATCTTCTATAACTGAATTTTTTACATGTTAATTCAGTTCAGTTCAGTTCAGTCGCTCAGTCTTGTCTGACTCTTTGCGACCCCATAAATTGCAGCACGCCAGGCCTCCCTATCTATCAACAACTCCCAGAGTTCACTCAGACTCATGTCCATCGAGTCAGTGATGCCATCCCAGCCATCTCATCCTCTGTCGTCCCCTTCTCCTCCTGCCCCCAATCCCTCCCAGCATCAGAGTCTTTTCCAATGAGTCAGCTCTTCACATGAGGTGGCCAAAGTACTAGAGTTTCAGCTTTAGCATCATTCCTTCCAAGGTTAATTAGCAACTCCCAATTTCTCTCTCCCTCAGCCCCTGGAAACTGCTATGCATTCTTTAACTCTTCGAGTTCGACTGTTTTAGATACCTCATGTAAGTGGACTCATGCATTGTTTGTCCTATGATTAGCTTATTTCACTTGTCATAATGCCTTCAAGGCTATCCATGTCACATGTTACAGGATTTTCTTCTCTTTTAAGGCTGAGTGATGTTCCATTGTGTGTATATAACACACTTTCCTTATCCATTCACCCATTACCTGGAGGAGGAAATGGCAAACCACTCTAGTATTCTTGCCCGGAAATCCACGGACAGGGTTGCAAGTGGGCTACAGTCCATGGGGTTGCAAAGAGTCAGACATGACTGAGCAACTGAGCATGCGGGTTGTTTCTACACATGATTACTATGAATAACACTGCAATGAACCTGGAAGTGCTAATACCTCTTTGAGATTATAACTTCAATTATTTTGGATAAATACCCAAAAGTAGAATTTCCAGATCATATGGTAGTTTTATTTTTAACTTTATGATATTGTTTTCCATAGTGGGTATATCATTTTGTACTCTTCCAATTTCACCAATACTGTCTTAAAAAAAAAGAAAAAGAAACATGCTCACAGGTATAAGGTGATATTTTATTGTGATTTTGATTTGCATTTTCCTGATTATCAGTGTCATTGGGCATCTTTCCACATATCCTTTGACCTCAACAGCAATCTTGAAGAAAGTAGAATCAAAAGGCCAACATTTTTTAACAGTAGATAAGAAAAATTATAATAAATGATAATTCAGAAGTTTCATCATATGGCTAATATAAATTCTAGGAAAAAAGAACAAGAAAAATTTAAAAGAGGAAACTGTCCAAGAAATAATTTAAGAAAACTTTTCAGAATTAAAGTCTCTTTGGAAGGACTGATGCTAAAGCTGAAACTCCAATACTTTGGCCACTTCATGCCAAGAGTTGACTCATTGGAAAAGACTCTGATGCTGGGAGGGATTGGGGGCAGGAGGAGAAGGGGACGACAGAGGATGAGATGGCTGGATGGCATCGCTTACTCGATGGACGTGAGTCTGGGTGAACTCTGGGAGTTGGTGATGGACAGGGAGGCCTGGCGTGCTGCGATTCATGGGGTTGCAAAGAGTCGGACACAACTGAACGATTGAACTGAACTGAACTGGTGTACAGAACAATGATGATAAAGAAAAAAAAATTTTTTTTAATGCCCACACTAAGACATATCATCATAAAATTAATGAAACTAAAATAAATTAGGATCCAAACACTCCCACTGAGGGAAAAAAAAAGATCATATGTAAAGCATGGAGAATCAGAATGGCAATTGACAATTTAAGCAAAACTAGAAACTAAATATGGAGAAGGCAATGGCACCCCACTCCAGTACTCTTGCCTGGAAAACTCTGGTAGGCTGCAGTCCATGGGATCGCTAAGAATCTGACATGACTGAGCGACTTCACTTTCACTTTTCACTTTCATGCATTGGAGAAGGAAATGGCAACGCACTCCAGTGTTTTTGCCTGGAGAATCTCAGGGACAAGGGAGCCTGGTGGGCTGCCATCTATGGGGTCGCACAGAGTCAGACACGACTGAAGCGACTTAGCAGCAGCAGCAGCAGAAACTAAATAACAATGGAATAATATTTTCAAAATCCTGAATTTTGTAATTCAACACTTCCACGAAGAATCCTATACTCAGCCAAATGTTAATCACAGATGAAGGGAGAGAAAAAAATTTTGGACAGGTATGCCAATATATTTACACAGATCATTTTAAAGGCCACTTTTCTAGCATCTCAGAGTATCTTTCATCCAAATAAAGAGGTAAGCAATAAAGAAGACCCAGAATTCAGGAAAGAGTAGATTCATCATCAAGAGATAAGAAAGGCAGTCCCACGCTAAGAGCAAGACCTGGTCTCAGGCAAGAGTTGAGAATGGGGGGGAGCATGGGAACCTTTAGTAACAGTGTCTCCAGGGAAATGGAGAAGCAAATAATCTAATGTGTTTGTCTATGTAAAACAGAGAATTTGAAAGTGGTTTGGTATTTTTGAAGACTTTGTGAAGAAAATGTTAGGGACATAGACAATTAAGCCAAAATTATTCAGGAAAATTATTAAAGTCTGAAAAAAAAAACAAAAGATGGAACAGGAAATATATTTTAAATATAGTGCTTCACTTGGCTCAGGGGTGAAAAACAACTACTTAGCAAGCATAATGTAGATATTAAAAATTGCTTTATCTGAACAAATTTAATATAATTTGAATGAAAAAATGTAAAGTAGATAGCTGGGACATTTGGGTGATAAGTCTCCATATTTCAAACAGGAAGACAATAATGTCTCAACTTAGTAAATTAAGAAACAAATATTTGTATGCTATTATAATTAGGAGTGAAGAGGAAAAGGAAAAGGTTGATGGTTTTTGCATTTGTCTTAAGTCTTGTAGTATTACCTATCTTTTAAAAATAATGCATAGGTATCACACTGATAAAATTAATTTTAAAAAGATAAAAGTAAATACCTGGAATTTAGAGAAATACAGTCTAAATTTCCACTCCTCTGCTTATTACCTGTTTGCCCATAAGCAAGGTGTTTGTTTCCTATGGCCTCAGTAAAATGAAGACAATAAGAGCAGTTACCATGTAGAACACTTTGCTATGCTAAATATTTGAATATATTATTTCATTTAATCATCACAAAACTCCTGTGAATTTTCACGCTCTTATTATTTCCATCTTACGTATGGGAAACGTGAGGAAGGAAGGGAAAGGCTGAGCAATTTGTCCAAATTAATGTAATAAACCCACGTAGCAAAATATCAGAAATACGCTCAACTCTTGTCGTTGCAAAATTAATATGAAATTTAGATAAGAGCACATAAGCCCTGTTTGACAAAGTGACTATTCAATAAATAAAAATGAGTGAATGTTCGTTGAACAACTTCATTAAGTGTATTAAACACATACAATGATCTATTTTATAATGCTCATGTACTGAACTCACACAGTAGTCAACCAGGCACTAGCAGAGTTTTCCTGTAGGGCTTGGACACTTGGGTTGAAATATATAGCCATACAACCACGAAAGTATCTACAATCTATAAATTAAATTATAGCAGCAGTTAACTATTCATTTATACTCCTGCTGAGTCAGAAAAAATTTGCAGATTGTGAGGGATATTTTTCATTATGAAAGCTCAGTCAGGTAAAGAAATCCTACAGTTAAATACTAGCCAGGAATTATGTTTTTCAAATCCGTGTGTCAAGAAAGAAATCCTCCACTGTCAGTTCTTCCTTCTCATCTTTGTACTGGATCAATTTCCCTATCGATTATGCTAATATGCATCACATCAAGACTTGCCACCCAGAAGCGGGACTGTCTAGAATTGAAAGTCTGTTAAGGGGTATGAATGGATTTCTCATCACCCTGGTTAGACTGTCCTTTGTACAGCATTTTCATCCATTTTTTGAAGGAGAACATGACCAAACCCAGTTTAGATTACACTTCAGTCAACAGTTAATTATGATATACCCAAAAAAATTCTGCCCTTAGAAGTTTAAAATCTTAAATGCCTCAGAGAGACTTTAAGGAATGGCAACAACAAAATTGAAAATTTTAAACTGTAAACATCTGTAAGGAATATTGTGTTAGCTATAGGTAGAATTAAAGCTTTAAAAATTTGGCTTTTGTAAAGATTTAAATGGAAGAACTGAAAGGGTTTGTTCACTGCTAAGAGTTGTTTAATGACTAGGATTTGGGAAGTGTAATCTGATACACAGAAGTTTTAATTCCAAGTCCCATGTTTTTTTTCATCTATGCCATATTACATTCTATTGAAAAAAGATAAGTCCTAGTGAATGCAATATATTACAAAATCAATTTATTAAAAATTACTAAAATTGAATTTTAAGAAAGGGCATCTTCCCTCATAGCTCTGTTGGTAAAAAATCCACCTGCAATGCCGGAGACCCCAGTTCCATTCCTGGGTAGGGAAGGTTTGCTAGAGAAGGATAGGCTACCCAGTCCAGTATTCTTGGGCTTCCCTTGTGGTTCAGCTGGTAAAGAATCCACCTGCATTGCAGGAGACATGGGTTCTATCCCTGGGTTGGGAAGATCCCCTGGAGAAGGGAAAGGCTACCCACTCCAGTCATGGATTGTATAGTCCATGGTCACAAAGAGTTGGACACGACTGAAGGACTTTCACTTTAACTTCAATGTTAAAAAAAGAACACTACCACTGGCTACTCCTGTATATTTCCATGACATTTTGTTAAAAATATCCCAGGAGTTTAAAACAGCAATATGACTTTAAACATGTTTCTGTTACCGGACATGCAAATCAATTTCTCATTACTATTCATGACTACCAAATGCTTAGAATTGGTTTTGTTTACATCTGAGTCTTAAAAGAATTAATTTTGATTAAAGAAAACTGAGTTAAGAAATAACCTTGGTTTTAAGAGGATGGATATTAGGAAAACATCATTTTTTATGGGAATATCCATACTGCCTAAAGTTTTTTTGGAATACATTTAGGATTTTCAATGAGATATTCATTTCCATGTACTCATTCTTACCACTCTTAGGCAAAAGAAAGAAAGTCCCAGAATTTTACTGTAATACATTAGGGATACTGAACTTGAATTAGTTTTTGGTTGACTTCTTGCTGGTTATGAATGGCTTCTGGATGCTAATAAAAAATTGACTTACTGATCAGCAACTTTCATAAATACATCATGGGCAGTTTTTGAATGTACTGATTCTCTTTTTCATTTTTCCTAGTGAAAGCATTGCCAATGATTATAAAATATCTTTTAGTACTTATTCTAGTAGTTAAAATTTAGTTGGGGCTGGTGTATATTAAGAAATGTAGTTAATCTGGATCATTCAGGTTAAAATTCCTTCCTAATATTATCGTGCAACTGTGATCACATGTAACACAAAAACAAAAAAAAAGGAATTTTACAAGTGTTCTCAAGATACACCTGCTTTACAAGAACATGATAGAGAAAGTATATGTAGTATGAATACCTCATTGGGAGCTTATAATTTGAATATAGTTTATCATTTGAATAGCTTCAGGGAGTTAAACACTAATATTAAATCATGTGATTCCTTGGGTCAAATGAATATAGAAAGGAAAAAAAAAAAACAATTTGGATCTGGATAAAGTTCATAAAGATAGTATTTGACTTTGGTTGTACACCCATCCAAATATTACCATTGCTACTGTTTGGGAACATCTCCTAATGGGAGTGTTCATTGATTTAAGCAATGGTAGGTTTATGGTATTCTAACATAGAGCAGGTTGCCTGAGTATTCAGACTGGCTGGTCACTTGATAAATTGGTGAGATTGTTTATTTGAGAGAGAAATGCAAAGGGAGCAGACCAGAGAGCAGGAAGATTGCATCATGGTGCTCCACAGCATGCTTCTATAATTTGTATACAAGTTGGTGGAAGAGCACGGAATCAAGAAAACTTAATTTTGACAGGTCTGATGTATAGTCTATTTTGGTTAACCAAAAGGAACACATACATTTACTACATTAGAGAAATTTCCATTATTTTTCTCTCAGCCATGAAAATCGATTCTGATGTGATTACACTCTGAGCCTGCTTGATGTGCCTCTGACAGGACAAAATGGATAAAGATAGCAGGTGGTGTAGAATGTGGGAAACTGTGGTTAAGCTGGACTCTGTGACAAACTGAAAATAGGAGGATTCAAATACCAATTAGGATAATTTGTGTGAAAATTGACCTAAGATAAAATAACGATGACTATGTTGTATTTAAATGGTAAGGAAAAAATTAGGTCAATGTATCAAGTAAGCGAGGGCTTTTATCATTTCATTTGTACTGTAAAATTTATTTCAAGAAGTTCAAGTCTATCATGAATTGTAACAGTGAGTATTTTATTTCTCTATTTAATAAAAATATTGAGCCATTATTATATGCAAGGCATTTACTTAAGAAACCTCTATTGAGGTTTATAGTTGATAACAGAAAAAGAATTAGAGACTTTGTACTAGTGGCTGAAATTTTCATTTCTACTCCCTTCCAGAGCTCTTCTCTTACTATTTATGAGACTGTCCTTACTTGTTTTCATTCATTCAATAAATATTTATTGAATATTCAAAGGCAAGATGTTTGTCTTGGAATCTGGGACACAAGAATAAACAAAATAGACAGTACTTATTCTCATGGGGTGTATAGTCTAGTTGGGAATGCAAACGAGTATAGAGAAATTACAATGAAGTATGCTAAGTGCTATAATAAATATGGAACTCCATGGAAGCACCCAGAAGGGATGCCTAATCTAGCTGGGAGTTCAGAGATTCACTAAAAGAAGTTTTATTTAAACTGAGCCATAGAGAGTGAATAATCTACTCAGTAGAAGCTATTTAGCAATGAAATGCTGAAATACAAATAGGGATCTGCGAGGAGGAAGGGTGTCAGGAGGAAGAAATAGTTTGCTCAGGTGTCAAGAGGGAAGAGATTGTATGACACAAGGAAACAAGATGAATTGTTTGTAGAATGTGACATGTGGAGTGGGGGTGGTAATGAGAGATGATCAGAGCGTAAACAATGGTCATTTAATGGAGGAGCCTTAGGAGAAAACCATGATGAAGGACTTTGACATTTCATCTGAAAGAAACAGGGGCTGTTGGATGGTTTTAAGTAGCAAACATAAATTTAGACTTGCACTCTTGTAAATGTTCTGAGTACATGGGAGAAAATGATTTGGATGTACAACTGATTGGGGAGAGGAAGAAAGTTAGGGGACTGTTCCAGCACTCTGGGAATGAGATGGTGGGAATCTTAACAAGAATATTGGCTGTGGGTATAGGGAGATGTAGTAGATGTTAAAGGTTTTTGGCTTTTGATCTTTTGTTTGTTCGGAAGATGAGTTGATATGATTATGTAGTCAACTGGATTCAGTTCAGTTCAGTTCATTTCAGTCACTCAGTTGTGTCCGACTCTTTGCGACCCCATGAATTGCAGCACGCCAGGCCTCCCTGTCCATCATCCTGGAGTTCACTCAAACTCATGTCCATTGAGTCGGTGATGCCATCCAGCCATTTCATCCTCTGTCATCCCCTTCTTCTCCTGCCCCCAGTCCCTCCCAGCATCAGGGTCTTTTCCAGTGAGTCAACTCTTCGCATCAGGTGGCCAAAGTTTTGGAGTTTCAGCTTCAGCATGTCCTTCCAATGAACACCCAGGACTTGGGCAGCAAAACAATAATAAAGCCCATGGGATTTTCCAGGTAAGAGTACTGGAGTGGGTTGCCATTTCCTTCTCCAGGGGAAATTTCCGACCCAGGGATCAAACCCAGGTCTCCTGCATTGTAGGCAGATGCTTAACCATCTGAGCCACCATTCCTTCTCCAGGGGCTCTTCCTGACCTAGGGATCGAACCTGGGTCTCCCGTATTGCACGCAGATTCTTTATCATATTGAGGCAAAAATCCCTGACTTCTGACTCCAGACCCATGTTCCTCTAAACATTGTCTCTTGTATAAAATAAATTAAATATAAGTTGAAAAGTGGCACATCTTTTATTCCTTATTATAGGGAGCCCTGCATTAGAATATCTTCAACTTAAGAAGTAGGTATCATCTTTCTATAATCCTAAAACTTAAAATAATTTAAATAGTTAAAACACACTCAAAGAGAAAAAGCAGATGACTGACATGAATAATTAGAGCATCGTTGGGTGTCAGAGATTAGTTGCAAGAGCTCTTCAAAGTGCTGAGGAAAATAACTGCTGACTTAGAGTAGTATAAGCAGCAAAATACACCTTTGAACAAAAGCATGAAATAAAACAGTGTAAAGGTGAATAAAACTGAGACGTTTCCACAAATAATAAATAAATAACTACAGAAAACTCTATAGAATGTATTTAGGGAAGAAGAAAAGCCAGATAGAAACATAGCACATGCACATTATGTAAGTCATGAGGAAAGTGATCATATTTAAAGAGTTCTTGGTTCTTAAATTGTTATCAAAGAGAATTAAGATATTGATTAATTTTGGGCTTTCTAAAATTAAATGGGAATGATAAAATCTTAAGGATCTATAGAAAAAGAAAATATGGAATAAGGAAAAATATGAATTCAAGTTTTAAGGTAATAAGCACAATAAAAAGAAAAATATGAATTAAGAAATGAAATGAAAGAAAAAGTCTCAGTATATCTTAATCATAGAAACAAATATATGTATTATACCCATTAAGAGACAGGAATGATAAAAATGAATTTTAATGTGCAATTATATGCTGTTTATAGAGACATGGCTAAAAATTAAAGACACAGAAAGACTTAAAAGTAAAATGAGAGAAAATATATACAAAAATACTAAACTAAAGAAAGCTGACATAGCTATTTTAGTTTAAAAAGTATATCTTAAGATCAAAAACATTGTTAAACTTAGTGTACCTAATTTAATGATAAAGTGATGATACAAGGGTAAATATACCAAGATTCTCTAATAATTATATATTATATGATTCTATAAAATTATTTCAAAATAAGTAAATAAAATGTTGATAAAGCTAATGAGAAAAGTTAACAAATTCTTCATGCTGTGGCAAATTTGACATACTCTTCTCAAGTCTTGACAGATTAAACTGGAAAAGATAAAGAGTAAAAATGCAAAAAAGTTGAACTAAATTATAAATCTGAAGTTAATGGATTTATCTGTATAAAATACAGATGGAAATCTGAATCCAAAATTAAGAGAATATGAATTTTTCTCAAACATCTTAGACAATTACAAAAATTATATCCTAGCTCTAATATAGTTTCCAACACATTTCAAAATATAGCAAGATAGAAAGACCATATGCTCTGACCACAAGTCCATTAAGAGCTCACAGACATTAGGAGCATACCCACTTCTGAATAGCTTGTGCATTATTAAAATAAATTATTTCTAAATAATAACAAAAACTGTATATTCAAACTTTTAGAAAGAAATTTATCGAGTGCTTATTCACTAAAAAAAAAAAAATAGAAAAGCCAGATATTAATAGATCAAACAAAAACAATAGAACAAAATCCTTAGTTTAAAAGAAAGGACATAATAAACCAAAGAACAGAATTAAAAATGCAAAATAATTATAAAATTATTATATAAAAATAATATACAAAATTTGGTTATTTGAAGGTACTAATACATATATAAATCTCTGGGAGGACTGATCATACCAATAGAGAGAAAAAATAAACAATATTGGAAATGAAATAGTGATATACGTACACAGAAGATTTAAAGATATTAAATAAGTGGACGGTGTTGGGAAAAAAAGTCCTTATTGGGTAACTATGCCACTCAGTGACTTAGGAAACACATGAAGAGAAGGAGGCTTGGGAAAATATAGTCAGACATTGCAGTAGAAGCTTTTGGAAACAATCAAATAATAGTGTCAGATAGCCAGTTGTTTTACAGGCTTCTAGGAAGGTTTATAGGAAGAGGCAATCAGCAATAGGTAAAATGTTTTTAAGTATTTTCTATATGTCACTGATTCTCTTAAGCAATATATACATGTTTTCTTCATTCGTGCATAAAACACATTATTCTCATCTTTATTTTACAGATAACTTATCTGAGACACAGACAAGTAATTTCCCACCACATATCTAGTAACTGGCAGAATAAGAATGCAAACCTTGAACATAGGTCTACTGTCTCTAGAATTTGTGTTCTTAAACAAAGTTCCTCAAATTTTTCATCTGAGGTGGAGATTTATAGATTGGGATCCATCATATTATAGATGGAAATTGATGCCCTAGAAGGAGAAAATATTAGCCAGAGGGATTATTTAAAATAAGAAGGTAATACGGTTTAGGGCAGAAGTCTGAAGATTGCCAATAATTAAAGGGTAGGCCAAGGAGAAAGGAAACTCACAAAAGAGGGAAATGAAACGGTCAAGGAAGTATAAGGCAAACAAGGAGAGCTCAGCAACAGATAAGTCATAGGGAGAGGGCATTTCAAGAAAGAAAGAGCAGTCAATAGTGTCAAACTCTGCCAAGTGTTCAGGTAGATAAGGCCTGGAAATTATTTATTGGATTTAACTACAAGGCCATCATTGCTGACATTGACAAGAGCAGGTTCAGCACAGTGGGGGCCGTTGAATCCAGATTTCAGAAGGTCGTGGAGTGAAAGGAGAAGCAGAAGTGGAGATAGAATTCAGACTTTTCTGATATGCTTCGTTATGAATGGGAAGAGAAAAATACATTGGTTACTGAAGGAGAACACAGAGATGAATTTTTTTTTTTCCCCAAAGAGTGTGGTAAATGCTGATTAGAGAAGTTAAATATAGTGGTAGAAATTAAACATACAGGAGCAAGGGGATAATTTGTCACCCACTTCCATTGTACTTACTTTTCAAAGATGTTTATTAACATTTGCAATTCTCACCACTACTCTATGCAAGAGGAATATTACTATTTTTCATTTTACAGTGAAATTGTGAGCATGAAGAGGTGAGGTCAAATGCTCATGGTTACTCAGTCAATAAAGGGGAAGTCATAGTTCAAATCCAGGCTTTGACTGGTCCATTAGGCCAATTATCTATGGATGAGTAACAAAGTAAAGCCTTTCAGAAGGAGCCAAAGGAATTCAGCCAATAAGCTGAAAGGTGAGTCTTGGTTCAAGGAGCATTTCCTACATTGCAGTAGAAGGAAACAGGTAATCTTGAACAGAAGCATGAATGTTTCAGGCTGTGGAGCTGAAAGTTCAGGGAGTTTCCATGAAGAGAATTCTGTTCATACTGTGAAGTTGTCATTTAAGGACACCTGTGAAAAATGGGTGAGGTGATAGGGTTAGAGATCTGAAGCAAGTGGTTTGACTTGTCACCTAGAAAAAAGAAAAAATGAGCTTATTATGGACACAGTAGGACTTCAGGACAGCTATGAGCCATTTTATACCAATGACTGCAAATCAGAGACAATTCCAGTGTGCAAGACTGTATGTTTTTCCTCTAGCAGTACTTAGAAGATCAGAGCAGTAGTTAAGGACTTAACTTTGCAAACAAAAGAAGAGATCACAGAAGAATGGATTGATGTAACTGACCAAAGACCAATTTGAAGTGATTAAACTTGGAATCCAGGCTGGATAAGAAAGGCTGTCAAGATACAAATGTAAGCAGAGGCATAAGTAACCCAAGGCAGTGGTTCCTCATCTGCTTCATAGCACTTCAGTTGCTTTTGTAAAATATCAGAGCATGAATCTAAAGCCCAGCAGTTAGGAAACAGTTGATCTTTAATAAGACAAAAATCTATAGGACATTTTCAAGTTCCCAGGTTGATGTGAATGTGCCTCCACCACAATCACAGCCTGGGGCATTCCAGTTAGTGGGGGAGAAGTGATGTAGGGAGGGCAGAGATCTGGAACTGAAGCTGGGGAGAGAGTGAAATCATTGGCATCATTATTGCAGAGATAAGGCTTGCCCGGATGGGGACAAAGTCCAAGTGGCACTCACACTGAGGCTTTTGGCTAGTATTGGCTGTGTCCTTTCTCTGGCCTAGAGGTCACCCTGGATTATGGTAGGATTTCGTTGGAAAGGAAAAGTGTGAACTAAGGGCCATAGTCTTTAGTTGAATAAGAGGGTTAATCCATAATTTATGGATGATAGCAAGGAAGAGGAGCTCAGAATGATTTAGCCGAATAGCATGTATGTCACAACAGGGGGGTTTGTTTTTGTTTTGTCTTTATTGCTGCTTTTTGCTTATGGAGATGAAGCCACAAGCATCAGAAGAAGCATGCTGGAGGTAGGTGGTGAATCTATACCTTGAGGTGTTCTGCAAGACTGTAAAAACAGCAGTTGTTTTAAATCCACTTCAAATAGGGGAATCCTCTCAGAAGGGCCAAGTTGTAGTTAAATCACGTACAAAGAATAAGATCAGGAAAAAAGGCTGAGGTTGTAGAATAGCTATTTTAAATAAAGATGGAAGATTCATAGGAAAAAGAAGTAAATAAAGACTAGTTATTAAGATGAAAGACAAGAAATTGAAGGGATGAGAATATCTTGGAGAGGTAGATAATTGGATAGATTTAAATACTGAGTGTGAGCATTCACATTGAAACCACAAATAAGACACAGATGTACCTTACCACTGAAGTATTAACATTTTAACAATTCTAAAAGGACTTCAATTTATTGTAGTTGTTTTTCATTTGATTCTATTGCTTAATTATATCATCTATGTGAGTGTGTGCTTAGTCGCTTCAGTCCTGTCCGACTCTTTCTGACCCTGTAGATTGTAACCTGCCAGGCTCCTCTGGGGATTCTCCAGGCATGAATACTGGGTTGCCATGCCCTCCTCCAGGGGATCTTCCCAACCCAGGGATGTAATTTACATCTCTCAAGTCTCCTGCATTGATCAGGCAAGTTCTTTACTACTAGCGCCACTTGAGAAGCCCCTATATCATCTATACATAACAATTATGTTGTTTTATATTCATCAATATTTGTGCCTCCATTTCTCTTTATGTTGTCTTGCTATTAAAGAAAATATCTTTGATATAGATTTTCTTTAATTTATAAGGAAGTGGTTTCTCAAATGTTTATGAGAAACAGTTAATTTTAAGAAATACATTTTGGGCAACTATAAAAATACTCACATGAACAACTGATGATATATGTATATAATTATATTAATAAATGATAAGCAATTGCTCTTGAATATTTTGGACCCATATCTAACATTGCTGTTTTAGTATGATACTAGGCACAGAGACTGATAGTGTTTTCTTGAAGGTTTTCAAATCTACAATTCTAAAACTGTGGTGATATGGTACACTTTTGTATGCAAATTGAAGTTTCTTTATGTCCTTTTGTTCACTTCATAAACTATTTTCTATGTTTTAAAACAGTCTAAATAACATTAGAATGATCTGTACAGAATTTTCCCATGAAATCATTTGAATTGCCTTTCCCTGGCACCATTTTTAACAGACTTTTACCTGTTATATATTTTTTTTATAGTTTCATATTTGCTATTTGTCTCTTTTTATGTCTTAAGTTACCTTTGATAATCAATATATATTTTTATATTATATAACATATTTTCCAATTTTTAGTTTATAGTAATTTTTACATCAAAATTAATATTGTCTGTGATTTTAATATAATTCTTTTATTCTTAATGTTTCATATTTATGACTTACTTCACTTTCATCTTCTTTCTTTCAATTAAATTTGCCAGGTTTGGCTATTATTTTTCATCTTTATATTTATTTTTGATTCTGATACTTATTGATTTTCTACCTCATTCCCTTCTGTTAGTATTTCTTATTTATTAATTTCTTTCTGCTTTACTGATTTTTTTGTTTTACTTTGCCATGAATTCTTTAGTAATCATTCAGTTCTTTCATTTCCATTATTTCTTGCATAATATATGTTCATTTAAGTTTATAAATTTTCATCTACGTGGTAATTTGTCTGCATTCCATTAGTGTAATAGACCACACTCTCATTTGCATTGTACCCTATACAGTGGTTATAACAAATTTAATTTCTGCTTTGAACTCTGAGTTATTTATGATACTTTTATCTTCTAAGTATTTTTAAACATATACTTTTCTTATTAATATTTAGTTCCATTGCATTATAACCAAGATGATGTAGCCCATAAACGAATTTCTTTTTAAATTTCTTGAGAGTTTTTTTGGGGGCGTGGCCTATTATATGTTTCCCTGGTGGCTCAGATGGTAAAGAATCTGCCTGCAATGAAGGAGACCCAGGTTCGATCCCTGGGTCAGGAAGATCCCCTGGAGAAGGCAACAACTACTCGCTCCAATATTCTTGCCTGTAGAATCCTCAAGGACAGAGGGACCTGGCAAGCTATAGTCTATGGGGTTGCAAAGAGTTGGACACAAATGAGCAACTAAGCACACACATACTTATTATATTCACAGTTTTTGTAAAATATCTGTGATGCCCAGAAAGGTATTTTTCTTTGTAGTACAAAATGTTTGGGCTTCCCCAATGGCTCAGCAGTGAAGAAGCTACCTGCAATACAGAAGATGCAGGAGATACAGTTTCAATCTCTGAGTCAGGAAGATCCCTTGGAGGAGGAAATGACGACCTGCTCCCATATTCTTGCTGAGAAAATCTAATGAACAGATGAGCCTGTGGGGTTGAAAAGAGATGGACATGACTAGGTGACTGAGCACACCCACACATAGAATATTTGGGATGTATATACATCATATATAATAAAATAACAATTATATTATTTGATATATTATAATGAAATGATATATTGTAATAGATATTAAATTTTTGAGCATAACGAATCAGCAGAAAACAAAATAGTATGTAGTATATAATACATATTATAAATTCATGACTGTCTTATCCTGATTAACTAGGTTTGTCAAACATAAATAATGGTGCTATTCATTTCCACTAATATAACATTTGGGCTTCCCTGATGGTTCAGATGGTAAAGAATCTGCCTGCAATGCAGGAGACCTGGTTTTGAACCCTGGATCAGGAAGATCCCCTGCAAAAGGGAATGGCAACTCACTTAAGTATTTTTGCCTGGGAAATCCCATGGACAGAGGAGCCTGGTGGGCTACATTCCCATGGGGTTGCAAAGAGTCAAACATGACTGAAAGACTAACACACAATATAACATTTCAACTTGTATAAATTTAAGCCATGTTTATTTGCCATGAGATATTTATATTATTGTGACTTTATTTCCTTAAAATGACTATTTTTGTCTTATTAACATTCTGATCCCTGCTTACCTGACATTTACACTTACCTGAACATATATTTATTTATCCTATGTTTTTAATCACTCAGTGTCACTTATCTTTAAGTGTTTTTTTTTTTTTTTTTTAATTCACATCATAGGCCAGGTCTTGCCACACTGCCAGGATCCATTCAGTGCAAAATCTCCAAGCCTTTGCCCTGTAGCCTCTTCAGTGTTCTCTCCTGAGACTCCTCCATAGAGTGACCTTTCCTTGAAGATTTAATTTTGTCTTTCTACCCTCAACTGCATTCTCTGCACTTCATTCACAATTTTCTCATAGTAATTTTATTATCATATTCATATTTTTACATGTTTTTCCACAGTAGCTTTGCTCTCCTTGAAGACAACCATTATGACTTTTTTTCTGAAGTACCCAATAATGGACGCCAATAAATGCTTACAAAACAAGTGAATAAATGAGTAGATGGAAGTGTCTGTAGGCAACATCAGAAAATGATGAGTGTTTTGCCCTTGTAGGCCTGAGAGATACTTCCTAAATAATTTCCTATGGTTATAGTCATTAAGATCTTCAAATGAAGTAAATGAAGAAAAACACCAACCAAATCCTATAAATGTCAAATTTGAATGAAATGTTTTAATAACCAATAAATTGATTTTATATTGTGTAACTATACTACTTCTCTAGATTAAAAACACTGTTAAGTCTCTCTCAGATGCCCATGGGCATATTTGCCCTTGAAAGTCACATATTAAAATTAATGAAAGTTATGTTCAGTATTAAGGGAAAAAGGAAATCATCTCCTTAATGTTATGCTTTTCTTACTGTGTTGCAAATCATTTCATGGTTGAATAGGAATTTGCTCATCCAATATGCTTGCATACCCTGCAAATGTATCCTTTGATATGATATTATCACATATTATGCATTTTGGGGGCCATTTTTATGTTAAGCAACTCTATGGCTTTGAAATTTTCTTCCATTCACTTCAATCTGCATATTTGGGAAGATATAGCAGACAGCATCACAGTGTTTATTCTTACTAAGATTTCCTGCTCCTTATGTTGACCCAGGTAGACATGATATGGCTCAGTTGATGAATAACGTATACTATTTCAAACCTTGGAGCAAAGGATGCTACAAATCCTCCGCCTTGTAATACTGTGGAAAGAACACTCCCTTTGTGTTCTAGTCCTATCACCAAATGTGTAAACTTCTATTATCTCTTTACCCCTGAGTCTCAACTTCTTTAACACATAAAATGGATATGTTGTAATGGAGAAATTGGTGTCTTATTGGGATCTTGAAAGATGAATACAATGAGAAGTGTAGTGACAGGCAGCTGCAGGGGTTCTAGGCACAGAGGAGTGCAGAATCCCAAGTAGTACCAGACAGAAATTCACTGTAGGTCAAGCTAGACAATAGAGCATAATGTTAGAACATATTAGTTTGTACCAAATTGTGGAAATGTGGAATGTTAACTTTTTTAAGTGGGCTTCAGTTCAGTTCAGTTGCTCAGTCGTGTCCGACTCTTTGTGACCCCATGAATCGCAACACGCCAGGCCTCCCTGTCCATCACCTTATATACTAATGTTGTCCCTTTTATCAATTCTTTATGATGATCTGATTTTTTTCAGATTTTGGTCCAATTTGCCTCTCACTTTTACCTGTATCTTATTTGACTTTTTATTGTTCATTTTCATTTTCTTCTCCTATATCCTACTTTTGTTGTTAGTTTGCTTTGCTTTTCTGCTTTTCAATATTCCATCTCCAAAAGTCTGATGTCTACCTTTCTTTGGATACAAAAGAAAGAAGGATAAAAAGTATCAGATATCACTGATATACACAATATGTTGTCACTGGAAAGTTTAAAGTACTTTGCCAGGAATATTTCATGGATTTTTTTCCCACTACCACTGTATAATGGATATGTAAACAAATGTACAATTTATTGTATTGTCTTTGCTGAAGACAAATATGTCAAAATGTCTGGAGAGAATAATAATGTTTTATTCATCTGTATACTCGCAAATTCATTTAATCATTAAACTGATATTTATCGAGCCCTTTCTGTGTGACAGTCACTGTGATAGGGGCTAAAGACATAGTCTTTATTCTCTAGACATTTGGGATCTAATGTGGAAAACAAAAGGACAGGTAAACACAGACTTGCATATATAATTACAAATTGAGATAGATGCTATAAAGGAAAGACCAAGCTGCTATGTTAGACTTCCAAGATAGACATAATTTATATTGGGTGGTCAGCACAGGCCTGTTGTAGAGTATGTTCTTAACTACAGGCCCTGGCTTTACTTCAAGATAAGTAATTCTTTGGGAAATACTCAGCAACTTTAGTGGCTATTGTCTTTCAGGTCAACCACTAGGATGTTTTTTCCTAGTGGTTCCTGAACTGCTCATGTTATTAATGGGTTATATTCAATTCAATTTACTCTAGAAATGTATATATAGATATATATACATATAATTTGGAGTTTTGAACTTGAAACAGAAAAATACATTTATTTTTCGCTTTAACTTAAATACAATTTTGATTCAGGACTGCTATTTTTCCTAAGTATGACAAATTGTGATACCTTTCTGTTTAGTCTTATATTAGTTTTCAAGTATCAAAAATATTTATAAGAATCAACTGAATGGGAATTTGAGTTTCTAGGTATTCTCATTTTATTTACATTATCTCTGTCTTTACAACAGTTCTGCAAAGTAGATGATATCACTATTCTATTGATCAGAAAACAGAGTCTAAACATTTTAGCAACTTTCCTAAAATTAACATAACAAGTGTAAGTCCAAAGGTAAGTATTTAGCTATCTAAATCCCTAGCCTATATTCTTTGTACTCTGTTTTACTTCTAGTAATTCAAATTTTTGTGTGAACTCCAGAAATGACAATTGTCATTTGAATTGTGTTCTCCCCAAAGTGTATGTTGAAGTCCTAACCTCTAGTACCTTAGAATGTGATCTTATTTAAACTAGGATCATTATAGATGTTATTAGTTAAGATAAGGTCATACTGTTATAGAATGGACCCTTAATTCAACACGGCTCTTGTCCTTGTAGAAAAGAAAATATGAAGACACAGACACGTGAAAGCAGATGCCATGTGATGACTGAGCAAAAGTAGAGATGCTGTCAGCTGCATGACAAGGAACGCCAAGGACTGCTTATGAGTCACCAGTGTTAGAACAGACCAGGAAGGATTCTTCTCTACAGATTCCAGAGGGAGTATGGTCCTTACCACCTGATGCAGAAGCTGACTTTTGGGAGCAAATGTAGCCAGGAGGAATGGAAAACAAAATAAAGACACTACAGGTCCTTTGATCATGGCTGAAACCATGGACAGACATTCAAGTCAAATGCTTGTGGGGAGTCTGCCTATTTTCCCCCCACAGCCTCTTCTCTAAATGTAGACTGAGAGTAGGGCAGTCACTGGTTCAATCTGCCAGACTGACTCGGCAATAAGTGTCTTCAATGTTGCTTCACATAGTGAGCTTCTTTTTTTTATGGTCTAAAGAAGAATGCTTGATCTTGTCTATAAACATAATCATGCTTTGTTTAAACAACATTTTTTGAATCATTAATCCATATGTGAGGTTGCTGTATTAACTTCTTCGTTCAAATGTAATTTCCTCAGGGTCCTTTCCTCACCTCCTACCTCACTTCCAGCTCCTGTTATGTTCTATTTTCTTTTATTTGTTTCTCTTCCCTTCCTCTTTGCTTCCTTTCTTTGATGCTTCTTCCATTGTTTTGCTTTCTTCCCTGTACTTTCTTTAACTTTGTCTTATTCAGAACTGAATCCCTAGCATCTTGAAGAGTATCTGTGCTCATGAGTATAAGCATGTACTCAAGAAGCATGAATTAAACAAATAATAAATGTAAATGTGCACATATTTAATAAAAGACATAAAAGCAATTATGCTTTCTGTAAATTGTAAATTACCAGTAATATTACTTTATAGGGACTTGGATCACTGAAACAAAAAATAATCCAATTAATCAACAAGTTGCTTGTTTACATCAGCCATGAGATATTTTCAACCAGTGTAATTTTTGTACTATTTTGTGAGCAACATAGACAAAGTAAAAATGTGGTAAGACAATGGTTAGTAACTAATAAAATAATGCTATTCCTGTTGAAAAATGTTTACAAACCTGCAAATAGGAATATCATTTAAGCATGAGAAATTAGGCACACTTGAAAAAGTGCCGTATATATTAAGGTTCTTATCTTGGGCTCCTATACATCTAAAACTATTATTCTTAGACAGTTTTAAAAGACTTTTAAAATGTCCATGCCACGAACAGGTTAAAACCCCTCACCTAGAATGACCTCTGATGATGATGTTGAGTAGTCTTAGTGATTTATAGCTGTGACTCTAGTTAACACGTAAGACTGAAGTCAGGGACTGCAATGTTTTGATAATTTTAAGTGAAAGATGTAAAAAAAATGTTTAATATGCCACTATTGTCAGTTTGAAGGGTATGATTTTGGAAATTACAGCATTTTTACCAAGTAGTCTTGGCTAAGATGGAGGTCCTCTCTGTCCTCTTTTGTCAAGTTAGATTTGATAGATATTTCCAACTATTCATTAAATAATATCTAAATCATAAAGCAATAACTATCATATGACTCTCACATAACTATCTGTTTCCAAAAGAATTATAGCACTGATGGCTTTTAATGGCCATTTGCAATGCCAGAATACTCTTAGGTGATCTCCAGTGGAATCAGTCCAAATTGGTTACCCACTGGAATTGATCTTTAGTTAAAGGTCAAATTCAATTTTATCTTCAAAATTGAGAAGACTTGGATGTGAAGGTTGCCTCTTAATAATAATCTTTAGTGTAAAATTCACTCCATATTCACTTTTAAAAATCTTTAGGTTGAAGAAAAAGAATAATGCCATTTTTCTCCTACCCTCAAGTCTCGAAAGGGTTGACAGATTGCCATGGGGACAATCATATGGAGATTCAAAACATCAATTTCATTCTGTATAAAGGGCTTTAGAGAAAGTACCTATCAAACTGCAGCAAATAAGACTTACTAATGCTTCACCAAAGATTTAAGTTTGCTCATTTAATCAAATGCAATTGTTGAACAGATATAGACACTTTCATTGGGGGCTTGACTTTTTCAAACTTAGATTACAAAGAATTAGAGAATGCACCTTTTTCCTGCAAGTAAAGTGGTTCCCAAAATAGGAGAATGAAAGTGATGGCTGTGTCGAGCATGTCCACTTGCTTTTTCCAAAGTCATCTGTTAAATAACTTACTGCTGTGTGTTGATAGAGAAGTCCCTTCACCTGGAAAAAAAAGTAAAGAGTGAATCTCTATGAGTCATTTCAATCTTAATAAAGCCTATGATAAATCCTAATCTTCCTACCATCCTCCCTATAACTGACTTTCCTCCCAGTTTTTTCAGACCTTGTTCTCTTTCTCACACATTCATCCTCACAGAAGCTCTACCTGTTTCAAATCTTGACTTCAGGGCCTATTCTCAGTGCTGCAGTTTGAATGTGTGCATGCTCAGTCACTTCAATTGTGTCCGATTCTTTGCAACCCTTGGACTGCAGCCTGCCAGGCTCCTCTGTGCATGGGATTCTTCAGGCAAAAATACTAGAGTGGGTTACCATGCCCTCCTCCAGGGGATCTTCCTGATCCAGGGACTGAACCTGGGTCTCCTGCATTGCAGATAGATTCTTCACAGCTGAGCCACTGGGGAAGTCCACAATTTGAGTTCTCCTTTAAAAACAAAGGTTAGATCTTGCTGCACCTCCACACAATACCCTACAGTGGCTCTCACTGCAATGAGTATAAACCCAAGTTCTTACAAAGTCTTATCTGATATCCTATCCTAATATCTGTCTATTGCTATGAATAATCTGTTAAATAAATGCATTGAATGAATTAATCTACCAGAAAAATCACATTGACTTTACCTTCAAACTATGTCTTGAATCTGACTATTTCACACTATGTTGGCAACAATTCTGTTGCAACTTAGTCTTAGCCACCATTATCATTTGCCTGGATGATTGCTATTAACTTCTTGAATAGATTTTATTTACACCTTTACTTGCTCTCCTTTAATCTATTCTAAAATACATACACACACTATAAAACAACCAAATATAATAATAACAAATTAAAGGTAAATCGGATTGTGTCACAGTTTCATCCCCCACCATGTCAATGTTTTTCTTTTATTCACACTGAGTAAAGAAAGAAAGAAAGAAAATGAAGTCACTCAGTCATGTCTGCCTCTTTGTGACCCCATGGACTCTAGCCTACCAGGCTCCTCTGTCCATGGGATTTTCCAGGCAAGAATACTGGAGTGGGGTGCCATTTCCTTCTCCAGGGGATCTTCCCAACCCAGGGATCAAACCCGGGTCTCTTGCATTGTAGGCAGACGCTTTTACCATCTGAGCCACCAGAGAAGTAAAAGCCAAAGCCACAGTCTTTATAGTGGCCCTTCAGGTTCTACAGAACCTATGACCACCCCCACTTTAAATTTCAAAGTTCTCCAACATTGCTTTCCTTCCTGCTTTACTATTTATAAGTATTATTGCTATGTTTCATTAATTTTGCTGATTTATTTTATTCTCTGTCATTCCCAACTAAGATGTAAGCTTTACAAGGCCAGTGGTTTTTATCTACTTGTTCACTGCAGTGTTCTTGTGGCTTCCAAGTCTTGACACATGGCAGGCATGCAATAATTGTAGGGGAAGAATAAAATACGTACTTTTGACATTTCTCAGCCATCCAAACAGAAACCAGACAATAAGATTTGGTTTGTCCCCAGGCATCAAGCAAAAGGGAGAAAGATGTGGAGTAGACCTAATGAGTCAATAGATGACATACAGAATAATAGCATTGGTGTTTTTTTAATGATATAACTGAAAGAGACTGAACAATATCTCAATCACTGCTCTTCATAGTCATAATATGTATATTTAAATTGCTTAAATATAAAACCACAAATTGGGCTTCCCAGGTGGCAGAGTGGTAAAGAATCTGCCTGCCAAAGCAAGACGCACAAAACACGTAGTTTCAATCCCTGGGTCTGGAAGATCCCCTGGAGTAGGAAATGGAAACCTGCTACAGTATTCTTGCCTGGAAAATTCCATGGAGAAAGGAGCCCTGCAAGTTACAGTCCATGGGATCACAAAGAGTCAGACATGACTGTGCGACTGAGCAAACACACACATAACCACAAATTACCACTATTCGCCTAACTTGAAGCTAACGCTCATTCACCTTCTAAGACTGGCCTTAGGTTTCATAGTGTATAAGACTTCTTGGATCCTTGCAAGCACATATTATTACAGTGTCACTAAAGGAGGAGTCATTTAATAGATAATTATGCTAAAGTTGGAGAAGGCAATGGCACCCCACTCCAGTACTCTTGCCTGGAAAATCCCATGCATGGAGGAGCCTGATAGGCTGCAGTCCATGGGGTCGCTAAGAGTTGGACATGACTGAGCGACTTCACTTTCATGCATTGGAGAAAGAAATGGCAACCCACTCCAGTGTTCTCGCCTGGAGAATCCCAGGGATGGGGGAGCCTAGTGGGCTGCCGTCTATGGGGTCGTACAGAGTTGGACATGACTGAAGTGACTTAGCAGCAGCAGCAGTAGCTGTAAAGTGGATGAATTTGTGATTGTAAATGACTTTATCAAACAAGTAAGAACAAGTAGTTGAAATAATTGGGATAGAAATAGTTAAGGCAAAGTGCTAGAGTGTAATGATGGTTTACTTTAGGTTCTATGGGGAAGATATCTCTGAAAAAATGCTGTGACCTTAGATTTGAGTGATGAAAAGAAATCACTTCAAGGTTGTATCATAGGAAGAGTTTCTTAGGCAGAGAGAAGAGAGAGTGTACGGACAAGTTTGGATTAAGGAAAACAAGAAAGAAACCCTCAGTGGACTCAGAATACAGAGTGCGAGTAGAACTAAGAGAGGAGGATATGAGATGTAAAGTTAGGTAGGGACCAAGCAGATGATTTGTGACATTTTATGCCATTGAAGGAGTTAATATTTTATTCAAAAGATAGCAAGAAGTCATTGTAAAACTCTGAACACAGGCATGACACACTCTGATGTATATTTCAAAAATATTCTCTAGCCAATGTTTAAAGAACATTACAACTGTTTGTTGTTATTGTTCAGTTGCTCCATTGTGTCTGACTGTGATCCCATGGACTGCAGCACTCCAGGCTTCCCTGTCCTTCACTATCTCCCTGAGTTTGCTCAAACTCCTGTCCCTTAAGTCAATGGTGTCATCCAACCATCTCATTCTCTGTTGCCCGCTTCTCCTTCCCTCAGTCTTTCCTAGCATCAGGGTCTTTTCCAATGTTCAGCTCTTTGCATCATGTGGCCAAAGTATTGGAGCTTCAGCTTCAGCATCGGTCCTTCCAATGAATATTCAGGGTTGATTTCCAATAGGATTGACTGGTTGATCTCCTTGCTGTCCAAGGAACTCTCAAGAGTCCTCCAGCACCACAGTTTGAAGGCATCAGCTCTTTGGCACTCAGCTTTCTTTATGGTCCAACTCTCACATCCATATGTAACTACTGGAAAAACCATAGGTTTGAACATATGGACCTTTGCATCACTTTACATCCCACATTTTGTGGTGTTGGAGAAGATTCTTAAGAGTCCCTTGGACTGCAAGGAGATCCAACCAGTCCATCCTAAAGGAGATCAGTCCTGGGTGTTCATTGGAAGGACTGATGCTGAAGCTGAAACTCCGATACTTTGGCCACCTCATGCGAAGAATTGACTCATTGGAAAAGACCCTGATGCTCGGAGGGATGGGGGCAGGAGGAGAAGGAGACAACAGAGGATGAGATGGCTGGATGGTATCACTGACTCGATGGACATGAGTCTGGGTGAACTCTGGGAGTTGGTGATGGACAGGGTGGCCTGGCGTGCTGTGATTCATGGGGTCGCAAGGAGTCAAACATGACTGAGCGACTGATCTGATCTGATCTGATATGGACCTTTGTATCACTTTACGTCCCACATTTTGTGGTGTTGGAGAAGACTCTTGGGAGTCCCTTGGACTGCAAGGAGATCCAACCAGTCCATCCTAAAGGAGATCAGTCCTGGGTGTTCATTGGAAGGACTGATGCTGAAGCTGAAACTCCGATACTTTGGCCACCTCATGCGAAGAATTGACTCATTGGAAAAGACCCTGATGCTCGGAGGGA
>NW_011494708.1:1007269-1022587 GCF_000754665.1 Bison bison bison | reverse complement strand
GCAGGAGGAGAAGGGGACGACAGAGGATGAGATGGCTGGATGGCATCACTGACTCGATGAACATGAGTTTGAGTAAACTCCAGGAGTTGGTGATGGACAGGGAGGCCTGGCGTGCTGCAATTCATGGGGTCGCAAAGACTCAGACACGACTGAGCAACTGAACTGACTTTCTGACTGATGTCCCACATTTATATCATTTGACTTAGCAATCCTTTGAACAGCATGTTGTAGGAATTTAATATTTTTGTTCTTCTTAACATTTGTCAATTTTACTTGAATTGATATCAACAAGCTTATGTTGACTTCTTCATGCTATCTCTCTTTTTAAAGAGATCTCCTTCTGAATATTCCCATCTTTTATATAATCAATGAAGTTCTATTAGTTGTAGTTTAATTTCTTCTAGTTGCTTGTATATTATACATTCCACTTCTCTTACTATATGCAACTTGTGGGGTTTAAATTTAGCACAAATAGTGATTAGGAGCATAAATTCTAGAGTCAAATTAAAAGATTCTAATCCTTGCTCTAGCATTTAACTACCTCTGTGATTTGTGGCAAATTAACTCTTTGTGCCTTAGTTCCCTTATCAGTGGATATAACAGCACATTATCCATAGGTTTATTGGAAAGGTTACATCAGTTTATACATATAAAGCTCATAGTGCTCATATATTTTAAGTACTCTAAAATTTTTTTTTCAGTAAATGCTAACACATGGTAGAAATTGAAATGTGACCTCCCAAAAGACATGTCTACATGTAAACATAACTTTATTTGGAAAAGGGATCTTGGTATATATAATTTGCATGAGAATCTAAAGATGATATCATTCTGGGTTAGGATGGGCTCTAAAGCCAGTTATGGGTGTTTTTATAAGAGACCATGAAAGACACACAGAGAGGAAGAATGAAGGTAGAGATGGAAATGACACATCTACAAGCCAAGGAACACCTAGAACTGCTGGCTTCCACAAAAAAAGCTAGTAGAGAGGCATGGACTGTATTTCTCCCTCAGAGCCTCCACAAGGAACCAACACTTCCAACACCTTGGTTTTGGAGAACTGGGAGAGAATGAATGTCTGTTGTTTTATGTCATCCAGTTTGTGATAAATTATTGTAGCAGCAGTTCAATTCCTGGGTCAGGAAAATCCTTTGGAGAAGGGATAGTCTACCCACTCCAGTATTCTTGGGCTTCCCTTGTGGCTCAGCTGGTAAAGAAACCGTCTGCAATGTGGGAGACCTGGATTTGATCCCTGGATTGAGACGATCCCCTGGAAAAGGGAAAGGCTACCCACTTCAGTATTCTGGCCTGGAGAATTCCATGGACTGTATAGTCCAAAGGGTCGCAAAGAGTCAGACACAAATGAGCAACTTTCACTTCACTTATTATAGCACTAGGAAACTAATATACACAGTCATGGTGCTTAAAAATATCTCAATTTCTCCCACAAACCAAGACAAAATTTTTAGCTAGCTTTTATCTCTTTCCTGTGTCCAAGGCCATTTCATATTGTTGAAGTCATCTAGGTTTTTATTTTCATTTTGTTATAATTTTGTGTTGTCTCCATATTTTTACAAACCATCCCTTGTTATATTACAATTCACAATTAGTGTATTAATAATTACTTAGTCATAATTTATAGATGTCTCATTCCATAATATTTATAAAGTTCACATCTTTTCTCTTGGATTTATTTTTGGTTTTGTAAGAATACATACTCAAATAATTCATTAAGAAAAACTTTGTGAGTGGAAAATGTTCCTTTCTTACATAACGATAATGTCTTTATCTGGTCCTCACACTTAACTGCTGTTCTGGCTGAGGACAGGAAACAAGATTCCAAGCACTCTTTCCCTAGAATGCTGGGACGATGCTTCTTGCTTCAAGCTCTCTTTGTTGCTGTTGCCATTGGATTCTCATTGCCCATTTAGATAATCTGTGTTCATCTTTATTTAGTTAGTTAGCTTTAGAATTTCTTCTTTTTTTCCCCTAGCACTTGGTGAGTTTATTCAGCCAGAAATACCTTATTAGTTCTGAAAACAAAATTTTCATTTCCTCAAATAAGATAGGTTGAATCTCCTGGCAGGTGAGTGATTCCTTCTCTTAGTAGGGAAGTTTCTTATCACTTCTGTCTGCCTTTATCACTTGTTCACTTTTTAGGCCTGTACAATTACTTTGGGATTTCTTTTTCTGAGAAATTTTTGGAGTCAGATGCTGTATGATTGGGGAACTGATGCAAAATTTGTCTTTGAAATAATTCCCAGGTGAAATATCCAGACGCTTCTTTCAGATTTTGTCCCTTTTGGATCTCTTCTCATTATCCTTGCATTCTTCCAGATAAATCCTTTGTTTTATAAATACTCCCTGACACCTGATGAAGTTACAGAGGCCTTATACATGCTTGGGTTTCAGTGTCAAGCTCCAGAAATACTTACCATTCTGTTGTGCTAGTGACACCTCTCTTAACTTTCTGAGGTTAACTATGAACTTATTTTTATAGTTTGCCAATGAAACTGATGAGATTTGCATTAAAAAGGAGTTAAAATTTTTTGATTGAATATCTAGAATCAGAATAGAGGTGAATTTATGGGGGAGGTTAATGACTTAAGTTTAAGATATCTGCAGTGGTTTAGCTGGATTTGCTGTATTGACCTGAGATTGAAAGGGAGGTCTAAAATGAAGATAAAGATTGGGAAGTCATCAACCAATAAAGCGTAGTGGGATAATGAGAGCAAATGAGATTATTTAAAGAGAGCAGAGAGGAGGTAGTCAAAGATACACTCCAAAGATACATAGCAACCCCCACCCCAAATTTCAAAACAAAGATGTTTTTACTGTTTTAATATGTATTGGAAATTCCCATTATGTAAGATGACATGTAACAAATAGGTGATATAAAAAAACATAATGTGTTGGGTATTTTTTTTCTGTTAGAAGGTTTTAAAATAAAGAATTTTCTGGTGGTCCAGTGGTTTGGATTCCTCTCTTCCATTGTAAGAAGACCAGGTTTGATCCCTGGTTGGGGAACTAAGATCCTGCAAGCTGTGTTGCATAGGAAGAAAAAAAAAAAGAAGGTTTGAAAATAGAAAGCCTATGGTAGGTGGAGCCCTAAAGTTGAGTTTATAAGATGTGATGGTCGTAAACGTCCACAAATCTATTACTTTTCCTATAAAATGGGTGTACAATGCCTAGTATAAATTTATATGTGTAAAATGTAATGTTTATACTCTGATGCTATTATGATTATTAGTAGTGTTACATCATCATCATATTTAAAGCAGCATGGCATGTACACTTTCAGACATATATTGCAAGAAAACCTGGTGGAAAATGCAGATTACGGGAAGATCACATGTGTGTCTCTGGTCATGTACCTACTTTCTGCTTTTTACTTATTTTTTCCTACTTTACTCTCTCTTTACTTAAAAACTCAACCTGAGTGCCAATTGTTCAAACATGATTTCAAAGAACAGAGAAATTATTCTGTTTATGATTTACTTAAAGCATATCTATATACAGAACTTGAAATCATTAGAATTGTAGCTAGCTAGTTTTCCTTTTCTGCTCAATTACACACACATTTTTGGAGAAAGGTGATAAATATCAGCACCTTTTAAAATGTACATTCACTAATTTCAAAATAAAATTGCTTAAACTGCTCAGAAGAGTCTTTAGGATCTTCTGTTGGCAGCACAGTTTAGTACTACTGCCAAGTCTTCCATATTTTATAGAATTATTGAAAATGCATTCCTGGCCCATATCCATCTTCCCCCAGACATTCATGCATTCAACATAGATCTTTAGACATGTGGCCTCTGATGGGCCCTGTAATTGATGTGTGTATTTCAGAAGGAGAAAAATAGAAAAGGTCCAGCTCTCAAGGAGCTTCCAGCCTAGCAGGATTTCACAGATGTAAACAAGCAAGCAAATGAAAGATGATGGTTGAGATAATGCTAAACATCCAAACAAACACACACTGTGAGAGGGACAGTGTGAAGCTATGCTTTTCTGACGGGATTTGATGATACTCTGTGAATGTCTATGTCTTCCAGTTGGTGTTCCATTTGTCAGTTTGGTTTTCTATTTTACTTCAAGTCAATCCAGGATAGACACTTGCCATGAAATATCAAGGAAGAGGTCTTAAAGAAGAGGCAAGGAGGGGCCTCACTGACTCAAAATAGAGATGCTCACAGCAGTGTATATGGCCGGTGACTCAAAATTCTCAGGAGGAGGAGGAACAGTTAGGTGAAAATGACGTAAAGATTAAAAGAAAGGTTATTTTAGGAGTTTGTCATGAACAGGTACACACTGCTATATAAAAAATAGATAAACAACAAGGACCTACTGTGTAACACAGGGGATTATATTCAGTATCTTGTAACAACCTACAATAGAAAAGAATCTAAAAAGGTATATATATATATATTTATATATTTATATAAAGCTGAATCACTGTGCTGTACACCTGACACTAACATAACATTGTAAATCAACTATACTTCAACTTGAAAAAAAAGAAAGAATGAATGCAATGTATGACAAAGAACTTTTAGACTTGAATTCCAGAAACAGTAAAGATGAAGAGAAACAGACCAAGCACTTATTAGTTAAGACCATTCATAGCTCAACCATCTAAGACTATTTAATCAGCAAATACACACACACACATATCTACATATATATATATATTTATGATGATTTATTGATTTATATATTTTATACAGGGTATCCCAGGTGGTGCTAGTGGTAAAGAACCTGCCTGCCAATGCATGAGACAGAAGAGATGTGAATTTGCTCCCTGGGTTGAGACGATCCCTTGGAGGAGGGTATGGCAATCCACTCTAGTATTCTTGTGGAGAATCCCATGGAGAAAGGACCCTGGTGGATTATAGTCTATAGGATCGCACAGAATCAGACATGACTGATCCAGCTTAGCATGTATGCATGCATGCATATTTTATACAAATACATATTGTATTTAATTTTTCTATAACTTGCTTTCTTATTCTTCCTATTATTGTGGTTTATCAGAAAAAAATGATCTGATTTTTAAAATTCTCACAATACATTTCCTACATTATTTAATTTCTCTTGAGATAATTCATCTTGATTGCAAGTTTCTGAATAACCTATTGCTTTAGCCAAATCACCAAGTTATTTCTCAAATTGAGAAACATATCTTATAAAAAACAAGTGAGATGAGGGAATGTGAGCCATGCTGGGGTGCAGAATCAATTTTAGCAATCAACAAGCAACATTCAGTTCAGTTCAGTTCAGTCGCTCAGTCGTGTCCGACTCTTTGCGACCCCATGAATCGCAGCACACCAGGCCTCCCTGTTCATCACCAACTCCCAGAGTTCACTCAGACATTAGGCAGTGTTAAAATCCAAGAATCCAAAAAAAGGAAGATGAGGGCTCTAAAAGATTAGAGGTAGTAAAGACCAAGTACTCTCTTGAACATTTTCCCTGAGGTTGTAAAGCCGATTTTATCTTGAAGAAGGCCACCATATTTCTTACATTTTAGTCATCCATCTCTTATATCTTGATGCTCACTAAGTCAGTTTTAAAATAAATTCAGACATTTAAGGAGTTTCCTAAATGATATTGCCTTTATTCTTGCTATTTAAAATCTATGCTAATCAGTTTGGACTACTCTTGACTGTGTGGGATGTATGGAATAGCCAGTCTCCTTGGGAGTAAAAGACTCTTTTTATGTTTTATATCAACAACTGCAGCATGTCTCAATACTTGATATCTTATGCATACCCCATTTAGGATAGAGCTCCTAAATAAAAACTCTCAGCATTTGCTCTTTTGCTCATCTTATCGGCATTACTGTAAAACATGGTTCATTCTCATTCCAGAGAAGCAGCAGAAATTCTACCCTCATCTTTTTATATTGATTTGACGGGTATAAAATGCAGGTAAATCTTGATATCCATGTTGTTGTTTCATTGAGATGGAAAGCTATTGATGTTGCAGGAAGTGGATATCCATATGCTTTTTAAAGTAGCGCAATCCTCTGAAAAACACTTTTTCTGTTTCAGTTTCCAGATACTCTGTAAAGTATCTCTTCTTGAAATGGAATTGGTTTCCCCCTTTAAACTTGCAGACTACATTTGCTAACATCCATGAGGCTAATACTACTGAGATATTCAAGTCAACAATAAGATATGCCGGGGGGTCATGTCCATGATATTCACAAATCAAGATGGGTAGTCCAACACATAAAAATGGGATATTTTTCAGATGTGCCTTTTTAATATAAATTTTAGCAACTTGGGAACATTACTCATAGATCTAGTATTCTACTTTAGCAATCTCTGTTAACTTCCTCCAACTATATGCGAGATGGCAGTGGTGAGCAAGTGGGGACAGACTTCTTAATCCCATAATAACTAGAATACATCTTATATTCTTTAATCGCTTATGCATGTGTGCATGCATGCTCAGTCACTTCAGTCATGTCTGACTCTTGTCACTCTATGGACTGTCGCCCACCAGGCTCTTCAATCTATGAGGTTCTGCAGATAAGGTTACTGGAGTAGGTTGCCATGCCATCCTGGGAAAGATTGAGGGCAAGAGGAGAAGGGGAAAACAGAAGATGAGATGGTTGGATGGCATCACTGACTCAAGGGACATGAGTTTGAGCAAACTCAGGAAGGTGGTGAAGGACAGGGAAGCCTGGTGAGCTGTAGTTCATGGTGTCGCAAAGAGTTGGACATGATAGCAACTGAACAACAACTCTTGCTTTGCAGGCAGATTCTTTACTGCTGAGACACCAGGGAAGCCCCTTAATTGTTTATACTTAATGCTAAAATGTCACAGGCAAAGAAAAAATTGAAACCTGGTATCAGCATCCTTGATCAGCATTAAGAAATTCCAGGTGTCCTCAAATTCTACAGCTACTAAAACCTAAATATGCTCATAAAATTCTGCTTTAAAACTCCTTCTCAGTACAAGTTAACATCACAAGGGAGATTAAGTGATACAGAGACCAGAATGATAGTGTCTATCACAAATCTAAACAAATTTCCAGATGGACATAATACAGGGGATAGAATTGCAGTAGTTAAAGTCATAATACCTTCAAACTTCCCTGAAATGATGACATCAAACAAGATATTAGGAAATACAGTGAAGTCAAATCAGGATGACTTTTTAAAATTTCACCCTCAATTACTCTCCAAGAATTTTTGTAATGTTCAGTTCAGTTCAGTTCAGTCGCTCAGTTGTGTCCAACTCTTTGCGACCCCATGAACTGCAGCATGCCAGGCCTCCGTGTCCATCACTAACTCCCAGAGTCCACCCAAACCCATATCCATTGAGTCGGTGATGCCATCCAACCATCTCATCCTCTGTCGTCCCCTTCTCCTGCCCTCAATCTTTTCCAGTATCAGGGTCTTTATGAGTCAGCCCTTCACATCAGGTGGCCAAAGTATTGGAGTTTCAGCTTCAACATCAGTCCCTCCAATGAACACCAAGGACTGATCTCCTTTAGGATGGACTGGTTGGATCTCCTTGCAGTCCAAGGGACTCTCAAGAGTCATCTCCAACACCACAGTTCAGAGCATCAATTCTTCCGGGCTCACCTTTCTTTACAGTCCAACTCTCACATCCATACATGACCACTAGAAAAACCATAGCTTTGACTAGATGGACCTTTGATAACAAAGTAATGTCTCTGCTTTTGAATATGCTATCTAGGCTGGTCATAACTTTTCTTCCAAGGAGTAAGTGTTTTTTAATTTTATGGCTGCAGTCACCATCTGCAGTGATTTTGGAGCTCAGAAAAATAAAGTCAGCCACTGTTTCCACTGTTTTGCCATCTATTGCCCATGAAGTGATGGGACCAGATGCCATGATCTTGGTTTTCTGAATGTTGAGCTTTAAGCAAACTTTTTCACTCTCCTCTTTCACTTTCATCAAGAGGCTCTTTAGTTCTTCTTCACTTTCTGCCATAAGGGTGGTGTCATCTGCATATCTGAGGTTATTGATATTTCTTCCGGCAATCTTGATTCCAGCTTGTGCTTCTTCCAGCCCAGCGTTTCTCATGACGTACTCTGCATATAAGTTAAATAAACAAGGTGACAATATACAGCCTTGACGTACTCCTTTTCCTATTTGGAACCACTCTGTTCCATGTCCAGTTCTAACTGTTGCTTCCTGACCTGCATACAGGTTTCTCAAGAGGAAGGTCAAGTGGTTGGTATTCCCATCTCTTTCAAGATTTTCTCCAGTTTATTGTGATCCACACAAAGACTTTGGCATAGTCAGTAAAGCAGAAATAGATGTTTTTCTGGAACTCTCTTGCTTTTTTGATGATCCAGCAGATGTTGGCAATTTGATCTCTGGTTCCTCTGAATTTTCTAAAACCAGCTTGAACATCTGGAAGTTCACAGTTCACATATTGCTGAAGCCTGGCTTGGAGAATTTTGAGAATTACTTTACTAGCGTGTGAGGTGAGTGCAATTGTGCAATAGTTTGAGCTTTTTTGGCATTGTCTTTCTTTGGGATTGGAATGAACACTGACCTTTTCTAGTCGTGTGGCCATTGCTGAGTTTTCCAAATTTGCTGGCATATTGAGTGCAGCACTTTCACAGCATCATCTTTTAGGATTTGAAATAGCTCAACTGGAATTCATCACCTCCACTACCTTTGTTCATAGTGATGCTTCCTAAGGCCCACTTGACTTCACATTCCAGGATGTCTGGCTCTAAGTGAGTGATCACACCATCGTGATTATCTGGGTCGTGAAGATCTTTTTGTACAGTTCTTCTGTGAATTCTTGCCACCTCTTCTTAATACCTTCTGCTTTTGTTACTGCTACTGCTAAGTCGCTTCAGTCATGTCCAACTCTGTGTGACCCCATAGACCGCAGCCCACCAGCCTCCCCTAGGATTCTCCAGGCAAGAACGCTGGAGTGGGCTGCCATTTCCTTCTCCAATGAATGAAAGTGAAAAGTGAAATTGAAGCCGCTCAGTCACGTCTGACTCTTAGCAACACCATGGACTGCAGCATACCAGGCTCCTCCATCCATGGGATTTTCCAGGCAAGAGTACTGGAGTGGGATGCCATTGCCTTCTCCTTCTGCTTCTGTTAGGTCCCTACCATTTCTGTCCTTTATTTGGAATGTAGGTTAAACTATTAATCATATACAGAAAAATGACAGCCTCAAAGACGTGAAAATTATATTTTCTCAGAGTCGAAATAGCATCTAGAATATAGCACAATAATTTTACAGTAATGACTTTAAAATGCTGAGAGAAAATACTTGCCAACTTAAACCCAATTTCGTTACAAGCAAAATACCAGCATTAAAAAAAGAATTTACTATTACTTGTTGTTCAGTCAATAAATCGTGTCTGACTCCTTGTGACCCCCATGAACTACCACTAGACCATCACTAAAATAATCACTAAAGACTGAGGGAAGGAGGAGAAGAAGCTGACAGAGGATGAGATGATTGGATGGCATCACTAACTCAGTGGACATGAGTCTGAGCAAACTCAGGGAGATGGTAAAAGACAGGGAAGCCTGAGATGCTGCAGTCCATGGGATCACAGAGAGTCAGACACAACCAAGCAATTGAACAACAGAAATATAAATTAAAAAGTATTCAGTTATACACTGCTTATCGAAGATACACTCAAATCAAAATAAAACAGAAATGTTAAGTGAAACATTATCTAAAATTTTCCAGGCATTTACTAACCAAAATATAGAAAGTGTAGCTATATTGATATAGAGAAAAGTAGACATTAAGCTAGAAGGTTTTGGCAGAAATAAAGTATTTCTCCATAAGAATAAATTGTTTTAGCTTAAAAAACTATATGACAGTTTGAGACATAAAAACCTCATGCTCATTTGAAAAGACCCTGATGCTGGGAAAGATTGAAGGCGGGAGAAGAAGGGGATAACAGAGGATGAGATGGTTGGATGGCATCACTGACTCAGTGGACATGAGGCTGAGTAAACTCCAGGAGTTGCTGATAGACAGGGAGGCCTGTCATGCTGCAGTCCATGGGGTCGCAAAGAATCAGTCGGACATGACTGAGAGATTGAACTGAACTGAACTGAGAGTATCTCTCCATAAGAATAAATTGCTTTAATTTAAAAAACTATATGACAACTCGAGACATAAAAACCTTATGCTATAGTTTCATAATACACAAATAAATACTTGTAGTTTTAAAAAGGAAAGGGCAAATTAAGAAAGTATCATCATAGCAAGAGAGTTTAATATTCATTTATTGAGCCATTGTTAAACCAATTGGACAAATCAGTGAAGTTCAGTGGCTATAAAGTTAGTTATGCAAAATGAATATGTTCTAGAGATCTGCTCTGCCACATAGTGCCTATATTTAGCAATATGGTATTGTGCATTTAAAAATTTTAAGGGGCTAGATCTTGATAGTTTAGGGTGAATGGAGTCAGATTCGTGATCTCCAAAGAAGATTTAGTTTAGGGACCAGGGGACAGGACTGATCACTCAAGAGCTTTTGTGTAGCAGAGTTGTATCACAGTGAAGATGGGCCAGAGAAAGCTTCTGACACAGACATCACAGAAGGGGAGGGAGAGTGCCCCCTCACTAGTTTTAACAAGGTCGCTATATACTTTTTTAATTGGTTATTACCAATTAAAATCAAAAGAATGTCTCAAGGTTGTAAAGATCTTGCCAGACCCACTCCCATAATGTACATTTTAAGATAACAGGATTAGTCTGAAGGTTCTCAAGAAGGGGGAAGGTGCCTCCAAGCAGGATACATTGTTGCTATATAATCCTTAGTACAGAGTTTAAGCTGAGTTGTTCTGTTGTGTAATCATCAACTTTGGGCTTAAAGAAAAAGAAAAAAAAAAAAAACGTTTTATATAACTAAGGCTAAATAATGTAGAAAAAAAGCATTGATCCTTTTTTGATGAATCCTCCTTGAGAACTCCAGACCCCTCTCCCCTCCTCAGGAACCCTGGACCTTTTATCAACCTGCCTAGAAATTGACTCTCTCAATCTCATGTTATGAATTCTTAACATTCACATACACACACACAAAGAAAATATAATACAACAATAAGAGAACAAATAACATTTAAAAAAATGTGTCAAACCCTTTAACAAACACTTCACCAAAAAAGATATATAGATGGCAAATAAGCCTATGAAAAGATGCTCTACATCTTATGCCATCGGAAAATGCAAATTAAAACCACAGTGTGATGTTACTACACAAGTATTAGAATGGCCAAAATCCAGAACGCTGGCAACACTAAATGCTGGTGAAGATGTGGGACAGGAGTTCTCATTTGTCACCGGTGATAATGCCAACTGGTACAGCCCCTTAGTAAGACAGTGTGACAGTTTCTTATAAAAGTAGACATAGTCTTACCATAAAATTCAGCAATTAACTTTTTGATATTTACCTAAAGGAGTTAAAAACTTGCATGCACATAAAAACCTGTGCATGGGAGTTTATAGCAGCTTTATTCAAAACTATCAAAATTTTTAAAGCAACCAAGACTGCAGTCAGATTCTTTACTGTCTGAGCCACCAGGCAAGCCCATTTTATAACAGCTTTATTCAAAACTGCCAGAATTTTGCAAATAACCAAGATGTCCTTCAGTGTCACTTCAGCCAAGTCCAACTCTTTGCAAGTCCATGGACTGTAGCCCACCAGGTTCCTCTGTCCATGGTATTCTTCAGGCAAGAATACTGCAGTGGGTTGCCATGCCCTCCTCCAGGGAATCTTCCTGACCCAGGGATGAACTTGCATCTCCTGTGTCTCCTGCATTGTAGGTGGGTTCTTTATTGCTGAGCCACTGGGGAAGCCCATCTTTCAGTAGGAAAATGAATAAATTATCTGTAGTATATCCAGAAAATGGAATATTATTCAGTGCTAAAAAGATATGAGCTATCAAGCCATGAAAAGACATGCTTAAATGGAACTATAAATACATATTACTAAATGAGAAGAGCTAATTTGAAAAGACTGTATACTTTTGTAATTCCAAATAGTTGACATTCTAAAAAAGGCAAAAATATTGAAAAGTAAAAATATCAGTGGTTTCCAGGAGTTAGAGTTGAGGGATAAATAGGTGGAGCACAGAGGAATTTAAAGTGAAAGTGAAAGCCACTCAGTCATGTCCGACTCTGTGACCGCATGGACTATACTGTCCATGGAACTCTCTAGGCCAGAATCCTGGAGTGGGTAGCCATTCCCTTCTTCAGGGAATCTTCCCAACCCAAGGATCAAACCCAGGTCTCCTGCATTGCAGGTGACCTTCTTTACCAGCTGAGCCACCAGGGAAGCTCTGGGAGGATTTTAAGAGCAGCAAAAATACTCTGTATGACACCTTATGATGGATATATGTCAGTACACATTTTTCCAAACCCATATAATAAACCATAATGTAAATTATAAATTTTGAGTGATTATGATATGTAACCATAAGTTTATCAATTGTAACAAATGTATCACTCTGGTGGGGATGTTGATAATGGAAAAGGCTATGGATATGTGATGTCATGGAACATATGGGATACAGCATATCTCTATATCTTCCTCTCAATTTTGTTGTGATTCTAAAACTACCACTAAAAATAGTTTTAAAACAAAAAGGAAAGAGACACAGGAAATCTTTCTGAGGTGATGAATATGCTTAATACCTTGATTTTGGTGATGGTATTGTGAGAGTAGGCATATATCCAAACTCAGTATGTATATATTAAATACCTGTAAATTTTTTATACTAAGTATACCTCAATAAATATAGGGGAAAAGTTACAAAGAATTTGTACAATTTGATCAGCTAAACATATACACAACTTAGCTCCCAACACCCAGTAAGGGTGTTTGTCTACTTACTGGGCCATGAATTATGTATGTCTCAGCAAACCTCAGAGTCATTATCATTCAGAGCATATTCTAAGACCACAGTGCAATTAGGTGAGAAATTAATAATAAAATTTAACTTTAAAGTGATAATAAAATTGGAAATTGAAAGTTACACATTCCCAAATAACTCATGGGTCAGAGAAAAATATAAAAATGGAAATGCAAAAATTCTAGGAATTGATTGATAATTAGAATGCTACACATCAATAATTGAAGGCTACATTTAAAGATATGAACTCGAATGTTTATACTGGAAAAAGCTAAATGTTTATTAGAAATTAGATGAGGAGCACTAGAATAAACTCAGTAAGTATTAAAATAAATGAATTTAATAAATATAAGGGATAAAATAATGAGAATTTATATGGCTAATTGACATTATTTGAAAAGGCTGATAAAGTAGGTAAACTTGCTTAACCGTTGATCAGAAAAGGAGTGAGGAAAAACCGAATAAACCATTGCTGGAATGTAAAAAGGGAATATAGCTTAAATAACACACTCAAGATTTAACAGACAAAAAGAATGTAGAATTAAAAGTCATGACAGCAAATTTGAACGTTTACATTAAATTTACAATTTCCTAGCAAAGCAGAACTCACCAAACTCTCTGGAGGGTAGTAGAAATAATTATTCTGCTACCATTTTAAAAGCGCACCAGTAGTTAAAATCCTCTATTAGAGAATAAACCAAATCTCCAAACTTTTATAAGCAAGTTCAGTTAAACATTCCATAAATAGTTGATTCCAGAATCTTTCAAGTTTTTTTTAAAATAAAAATGGAAGAGACAGGAAAATAATTCATTAAACTTTATGAAGCCAGCATTACCTTTATATTAAAACAAAACAGGCAAGAGTTAGCACTGCAGAGGAATGTTATAGGCTGATACTAATCATGGTTACACCTACAAAAATCTCAAAAATGTATATTGACAAAATAATCCATCAGTATTCATCTCAGGAATGCTAGGATCATTTAATTTTAGGAAAGCTCTTAATATAATTCATCCTAATAGCATATCAAAGATGAAAAAAAGCTATATTAACATGGAAATAGAGGCATAAATTATAGTAGGTAGAATTTAATCCACATCCATGATAAAAAGTTTTAACAAGCTACATCTTAAAAAGATGATGATTGTCTAACCAAAAACTACAGTGCAATCATATATAATGATATGAGTACATTTATTCCCTTCAAATTCAGAAATAAGGTGAGAATGAGGAGGTAATTGTTCTTTACATTATTTACTCTCTTTTTGATCATTTGCTGAGCTCATAGTCATAAGACATTGAAAAAAAGTAGTTTAAGGGTTTAAAGATAATAGACAATAATGTTATAATTCACAATTAATAAGATTACACAGAAAACAAATATGAAAACACTAGCAATTTCTTAAAATTAAAGATATTTTATTATAGTTGCTAGATACAAGACTAAGTATGAAAATCTACATTTCATTTCTATGACACAAGAGGTAAAAAATGTAATTTTACCATGATAAAAATAGATGCTACAAAGGAATAAAATTAGTAAAAGATAAAATGACCTTTATGTGGGAAATTTCAGAATTTCCTATTAGATACAAAGACTTAAATAATGGAGAGGTAAGAAATGGAAAAAAGCAAAATGGCTGTCTGGGGAGGTCTTACAAATAGCTGTGAAAAGAAGAGAAGCAAAAAGCAAAGGAGAAAAGGAAAGATATAAGCATCTGAATGCAGAGTTCCAAAGAATAGCAAGAAGAGATAAGAAAGCCTTTGCAAAGAAATAGAGGAAAACAACAGAATGGGAAAGACTAGGGATCTCTTCAAGAAAATCAGAGATACCAAAGGAACATTTCATGCAAAGATGAGCTCGATAAAGGACAGAAATGGTATGGACCTAACAGAAGCAGAAGATATTAAGAAGAGATGGCAGGAATACACAGAAGAACTGTACAAAAAAGATTTCATGACCCAGATAATCACAATGGTGTGATCACTGACCTAGAGCCAGACATCCTGGAATGTGAAGTCAAGTGGGCCTTAGAAAGCATCACTATGAACAAAGCTAGTGGAGGTGATGGAATTCCAGTTGAGCTATTCCAAACCCTGAAAGATGATGCTGTGAAAGTGCTGCACTCAATATGCCAGCAAATTTGGAAAACTCAGCAGTGGCCACAGGACTGGAAAAGGTCAGTTTTCATTCCAATCCCAAAGAAAGGCAATTCCAAAGAATGCTCAAACTACCGCACAATTGCACTCATCTCACACGCTAGTAAAGTAATTCTCAAAATTCTCCAAGCCAGGCTTCAGCAATATGTGAACCGTGAACTTCCTGATGTTCAAGCTGGTTTTAGAAAAGGCAGAGGAATCAGAGATCAAATTGCCAACATCTGCTGGATCATGGAAAAAGCAAGAGAGTTCCATAAAAACATCTATTTCTGCTTTAT
>NW_011494708.1:997048-1006923 GCF_000754665.1 Bison bison bison | reverse complement strand
ACATGGAACAACAGAATGGTTCCAAACAGGAAAAGGAGTTCGTCAAGGCTGTATATTGTCACCCTGTTTATTTAACTTATATGCAGAGTACATCATGAGAAATGCTGGACTGGTAGAAACACAAGCTGGAATCAAGATTGCCGGGAGAAATATCAATAAACTCAGATATGCAGATGACACCACCCTTATGGCAGAAAGTGAAGAGGAACTCAAAAGCCTGTTAATAAAAGTGAAAGTGGAGAGTGAAAAAGTTGGCTTAAGCTCAACATTCAGAAAACCAAGATCATGGCATCTGGTCCCACCACTTCACGGGAAATAGATGGGGAAACAGTGGAGACAGTGTCAGACTTTATTTTTCTGGGCTCCAAAATCACTGCAGATGGTGACTGCAGCCATGAAATTAAAAGACGCTTACTCCTTGGAAGGAAAGTTATGACCAACCTAGATAGCATATTCAAAAGCAGAGACATTACTTTGCCAACAAAGGTCCATCTAGTCAAGGCTATGGTTTTTCCTGTGGTCATGTATGGATGTGAGAGTTGGACTGTGAAGAAGGCTGAGCACCAAAGAATTGATGCTTTTAAACTGTGGTGTTGGAGAAGACTCTTGAGAGTCCCTTGGACTTCAAGGAGATCCAACCAGTCCATTCTGAAGGAGACCAGCCCTGGGATTTCTTTGGAGGGAATGATGTTGAAGCTGAAACTCCAGTACTTTGGCCACCTCATGCAAAGAGTTGACTCATTGGAAAAGACTGTGATGCTGGGAGGGATTGGGGGCAGGAGGAGAAGGGGACGACAGAGGATGAGATGGCTGGATGGCATCGCTTACTCGATGGACGTGAGTGTGAGTGAACTCCGGGAGTTGGTGATGGACAGGGAGGCCTGGCATGCTGCGATTCATGGGGTCGCAAAGAGTCAGACATGACTGAGCGACTGATCTGATACCATATTCATGAATATACATCCCAACATTTTTAAAATGTTAACTCTTTCCAAATTAAGGTATAAATGGAATTTAACTTTAATAAAATTTTCAAGAGTTTTTTACATTAATTAAATAAGCTGATTATAAAATTTTTGTGGATAAAATGGGTCCAACATTAGAGGATATTTCTGAAGAAGAATCAGTTGAGGGGACTTATATATATATATATATATACATATATATATATATATACACACACACACACACACACACACACACATACATGAAGAGTATTTATAAAAATATAATACTTATTGGCCAATATTGAGACAAAGAAAATAATGGAATAGAATAGAAAGTTCAGAAATAGACCCATACTTTATGCAAACTTGATATATGATAGAGGTAACATTTCAGAAGCATCACTATGGACAAAGCTAGTGGATGTGATGGAATTTCAGTTGATCTATTTCAAATCCTAAAAGATGATGCTGTGAAAGTGCTGCACTCAATATGCCAGCAAATTTGGAAAACTCAGCAGTGGCCACAGGACTGGGAAAGGTCAGTTTTCATTCCAATCCCAAAGAAGGGCAATGCCAAGGAATGTTCAAATTACTACACAATTGTACTCATCTCACACTCTAGCAAAGTAATGCTCAAAATTCTCCAAGCAAGACTTCAACAGTACATGAATCATGAACTTCCAGATGTTCAAGCTGGATTTAGAAAGGGCAGAGGGACCAGAGATTAAATTGCCAAAATCCAATGGATCTTTGAAAAAGCAAGAGATTTCCAGAAAAACATCTACTTCTGCTTTTTTGACTGTGCCAAATCCTTTGTGTGGATCACAACAAACTGGAAAATTCTGAAAGAGATGGGAATACCAGACCACCTGACCAGCCTCCTGAGAAATCTGTATGTAAGTCAAGAAGCAACAGTTAGAACTGGACATGGAACAACAGTCTGGTTCCAAATTGGGAAAATCGTCAAGGCTGTATATTGTCATCCTGCTTATTTAATTTATATGCAGAGTACATCATGAGAAATGCTGGATTGGATGAAGCACAAGCTGGAATCAAGATTGCCGGGAGAAATATCAATAACCTCAGATATGCAGATGACACTACCCTTATGGCAGAAAGTGAAGAGGAACTAAAGAGCCTCTTGATGAAAGTGAAAGAGGAGAGGAAAAAGTTGGCTTAAAGCTCAACATTCAAAAAACTAAGATCATGGCATCTGGTCACATCATTTCATGGCAAATAGATGGGGAAACAGTAGCAGACTTTATTTTTGGGGGGCTCTAAAATCACCACAGATGATGACTGCAGCCATGAAATTAAAAGACGATTGCTCCTTGGAAGAAAAGTTATGACCAACCTAGACAGCATATTAAAAACCAGAAATATTACTTTGCCAACAAAGGTCTGTCTAGGTCAAAGCTATGGTTTTTCCAGTAGTCATGTATGGATGTGAGAGTTGGACCATAAAGAAAGCTGAGCACGGAAGAATTGATGCTTTTGAACTGTGATGTTAGAGAAGACTCTTGAGAGTGCCTTAGACAGCATGGAGATCCAACCAGTCTATCCTAAAGGAAATCAATCGTGAATATTCATTGGAAGGACTGATGCTGAAGCTCCAGTACTTTGGCCATCTAATTCGAAGAACTGATTCATTGGAAAAGATCCTGATGCTGGGAAAGATTGAAGGCAGGAGGATAAGGGGACGACAGAGGATAAGATGGTTGAATGGTATCACCTACTCAATAGACATGAGTTTGAGTAAACTCTGCGAGTTGGTGATGGACAGGGAGGCCTAGCATACTGTAGTCCATGGGGTCAAAAAGAGTCAGACATGACTGAGCAATTGAACTGAACTGAACTGAACATTTTAGAGCATTGAGAAAATAGTGGACTTGTCAAAAAATCTGCTGAGGCAATTGATATTTATATAGAAAAAATGCCATTATATCTCTACCTTACACAATTTCTTTGGTTTAGGAGACAAATTTTAAAGGTATATTTTTATACCTTTAGAATAAAAAGTAAAAATTTATCTTCATGACTTGGTGTAGAGTAGGATTTTTAATATATACGTAATATATTATATAAAAGTGAAGAATTAATGAGGTAAATATTAATAATTTTAAAGTTCTGGTTATCAAAAAGTACCATAAGGAAGCTGTATATTGTCACTCTGCTTATTTTAATTATATTCAGAGTACATAATGCAAAGGCTTCCCTGGTGGCTTAACTGGTAAAGAATCTGCCTGCAATGTGGGAGACCTGGGTTCAATCCAGGAAGATCCCATGGAGAAGAGAGCAGCTACCCACTCCAGTATTCTGGCCTGGAGAATTCAGTCCATAGTATCTGGATAGTGAAGAGTCAGACATGACTGAGCGACTTTCACTTTCACATTTTGCAAAATCCTGGGTTGAATGAATCACAAGTTGGAATCAAGATTGCCAGGAGAATATCAGCAATCAGATATGCAGTTAATACCACTCAAATGGCAGGAAGTGAAGAGAAACTAAAGAATCTCTTCATGAGGGTGAAATACAAGAGTGGAAAAGCTGGCTTGAAACTCAATGTTAAAAAACTAAGATCATGGCATTAGGTTCCATCACTTTATGGCAAACAGAAGGGGAAGAAGTGGAAGCAGTTACAAATTTTATTATCTTGGGCTCCAAAATCACTGCAGATGGTGAATGCAGCCATTAAATTAAAAGATGTTTGTTCTGTGGAAGAAAAGCTATAACAAACTTAGACAGTGTATTAAAAAGTACAGACATCACTTTGCCCATAAAGGTTCATATAGTCAAAGATATGGTTTTTCCAGTAGTCATGTGCAGATGTGAGAGTTGAACCATAAAGAAGGCTGAGCACCAAAGAATTAATGTTTTCGAATTGTGGTGCTGGAGCAGACTCTTGACAGCCCCTTGGACTGTAAGGAGATCAAACCAGTTGATGTTAAAGGAAATCAACCCTGAATATTCATTGTTAGGACTGATGCTGAAGCTGAAGCCGAAGCTCTGATGTTTTGACAACCTGATGTGAAGAACTGACTCACAGAAAAAGACTCTAATGATGGGAAAGATTAAAGGCAATGGAGAAAGGAGTGGCAGAGGATGGAATGGTTAGATATCATCACTGACTCAAGGGACATGAATTTGAGCAAATTCCTTGAGATAGTGAAGAACAGCACTGTGTGCTGCAGTTCATGGGGTCACAAGAGAGTCAGACACAATTTATTGACTGTACAACAACAACCTTAAGAGGCCAAAGATAAATCATAAATTGGCTCAAGATTCATGAACCAGCTGGTTCCATCCCTGAGTCGGAAAGATCCCCTGGAGGAGGGCGTGGTAACCCACTTCAGTATTCTTGCCTGGAGAATCCCCGTGGACAGTGGAGCCTGTCGGGCTACAGTCCATAGCGTCCCAAAGAGCTGGACATGACCGAAGGGACTGAGCATGCCTGCATGCGAGTACAAAGGACTAGAATGTAATAAAAATCCTATAAATTGATAATTAAAAGACAAACAATCCAATGGAAAAATAGATAAGATGTATGAACAAAGACTTAACAAAAAGTGAAATACGCAGGGTAAATAAATATATTAGAAGATACATAATTAGAGAAATAGTAAAAATTCAATAAGTATCATTTTACAGACTGAACGTCATGTCGCTTCAGCTGTGTCTGACTCTTTGCAACCCCATCTACTGTAGCCCTCCAGGTTCCTCTGTCCATGGGATTCTCCAGGCAAGAATACTGGAGTGGGTTGCCAGTTCCTTCTCCAATGCACAGACTGGACAAAAATTTTGACAATTCACCAGGTATGCAAGATATAAAGTAATGGGTAATCTCACATACTCTTGGTGGAAGTAATACTACCACAGCCAGTATATTTTGGAAAAAAAAAAAAAAACTTGATATTTTTAGTAATGTTGAAGATGTGTGTATTTTATAGTCCTAAAATACTTCCTCTAGGTATATATGGGAAAATTCTTATTCATTTGCAACAGAGACCATGTTCAAGAACATTGATAAAGCCCATTGTTAATAACCCATACCTAGACGCATTCCAGGTCACTAACAATGGAATGGTAAATAAATTGTGGTCTATTCATACAATGGAATACTATAGAACTGTGAAAATATATTATGTAGACTATTCATATAATCCATAACAAAAAGTACATTTCTAAAAATATTGTAGCATTTTAATATTATTAAAAAATGGTCTAGTTTAAGATAAACATAAAATTTAAGTACATGATTATCTCTGGGATGTAAAGATGGAGATGGAGATGATGTTATAATGGCCTTGATAATGTGCAACCACTTCAGCCTATGTTACAAAAAGGTTGTCATAATATTGTGCATGCATATATAGCCACATACAATATAAAATATATTTATATATCTTATATATAATATATATAATAATTAAAAATATTTTTACTAGGCATCAAGGCAAGCCTACTTCACCATTCAGGAGTCCTCCAGCTGTGAGAGAAATAAGCATAAAGTACATTGGTTCAGATAACTGAAGTTGCAGGCTGGAGATGATGTTCTGGAGATTTGATCTCTTTGCTGGTTCTTGCTTTCTCCAATATACTGGCTTCATTTTTAGTCCTTTGTGGTAGTAATACAGCTGCAGTATCTCCAATTTTGTAATCTCTCAGGTTCCATTCTAAGATAACAGGAATAACTCCTGTTTATTATCTCACAGAGGAAACCTCTGGGATTGGTTCTGATGGGGTTTGCTTCTTGAGTTGAGCCATATGTTTATCCAACAATGAACCACTCACTGTGCCCAGAGCAGGTAATACTCTCCCTTGCTCTGGGTGTGCCATGTGCTCCATATTTAGGATCTCTGGTTAAGTGCTCACCTCCTAAAAGACATGTACTGAGTGTTGGAGTATTATTTCCCCAAATTCCATTCTGGGTGCTAAATCCAAGGAATAGGTAAAAGGGATAGAGTTGGGAAAGGTGCTCAATATACCCACAGAAGCCTATTTAAATTCAAATGAACTACAGTTCAAATAGAACCTAATTACCATTCAGTAATTAATTCATGGAAAGAGCATGCGTTGTAGTGGTTAAGGATTTGAGTTTTTTAATCAGACAGAACTGGGTCAAGTCCCAGCTTTTCCCCATGCTACCTGTGTCACCTTGTGATTTTCTACAATACAGAAATTATGTTTCTCCCTCACGAGAGTGTTGTGAGGATCAAGTAATATATGCAAATTGAGTTCCTACAACACAGCAAATACGCAATAAATGTAAACTATCTCCATCATTATTGTCAACATAATCATAAACTTCATTTTTATCATCATCATCATCACTATTATCATTAACTGAATATTCACCAGGAATATGCTCCTTGGGAAACAATTTCCAGTTTCTTTTAGGTGCATCAGGAAAAAAAATCATCCTCTATATCTCATTTATTTTTGAAATATATTCTAGTATGATATGTATCACAATGTATTATAAGCACATTTAAATGTCTATTGTCTCACCAGTCTGAGATCTTCTTGTGTATAATATTTAATTCATCACTGCATCTCCTCAGATGCCTCCTTACACACAATGGGAATGAAGGAGGATAATGGAAGAAAAAAGAATCCATATTGATAAGGAGTTTACTATGTGTAAAATACTATGTGACATATATACATCATACTCTGCCTTCCTCCTAAAAACTCCATTATATCGGCAATATTATTCTCATTTTTATATATAAATATGTCAAGTCAACTAATCTGACTAAAATAAAACATAAATTCCAGAGGCAGGATTAAAATTCGGGTCTATTTTAATCTCAAAACTATTTATTTTCCCTCTATGCTAGCATTTCTAAACTGCAGAATAAAGTCTTTGAGATTCTTCAGATAAATTTTTCTAGGTCCACGTGATCTCTGTAAATTTTTTGTTTCAATGATGATATTAAATATAAATAAGAACATATCCTTGATGATCGCCTTGTAACTTGGTGCTAGTATATGTTTCAAAGACTCACATTTGAGTCTGTTTTCAACAACACTGGTATCAGGGGAACAACTAAAATGACAGCCCTTAACTTTTATTGCAGCATTTCACAAACTGGCATCTGCAGACCTCTGAGTATCACTACACTCTACTTGATAAATGTTAGTTGAATAAGCAAATGAGTAAGTTCTCCTCAGAGAATGGCTCTCCCTGTGGCAGAATTTGGGACTTTCCCTTTCCCCAAATCCTTCCCAACTCATTAGTCACTGACAATAGGGAGTCCTCAATTTTATTTCAAGTTCTCTGTTTCACAGCCTTGAGATGGCAGTGGCCAAAGTAGAGCTAGAGAAGGACCATGAAGACTGAACAGCAGGTAGGGATAAAGGCACCATGAACTACCCCATGAAGGTAAAGCCTTGTAAAACTCTGGATTTACATACGTTTAGTCAATGGAACCTTGAGGAATATTTATCATCTGTCTGTCCCAGTCCCAATACCCTACACATAGAATAAACCTTTAAAAGTCACAGGAACTGAGTGGCCTCATTCTCTTCCATCACCTTTTCCTCCTAATTTTCATCATCCTTGATGAAAACAAAGGGTTCTAAGGCTTTCTAAGAAAGGATCCTACAGCAATACACATGTGTGGCAGTGTGCATGTCATCCTGTAACTCTTCACATCACACGTCAGTCACATCACGTGTCACATCACTCTTATTCTCGCTTCCCCCACAGAAGGGAATGGCTAACTTAGATTAATGAGAACCCAACAGAGAAGGCGATGGCACCCTACTCCAGTATTCTTGCCTGGAAAATCCCATGGATGGAGGAGCCTGGTAGGCAGCAGTCCACGGGGTCGCGAAGAGTCGGACATGACTGAGCGACTTCACTTTCACTTTTCACTTTCATGCATTGGAGAAGGAAATGGCAACCCACTCCTGTTCTTGCCTGGAGAATCCCAGGGACGGGGGAGCCTGTTGGGCTGCTGTCTACGAGGTCGCACTGAGTCGGACATGACTGAAGCGACTTGGCAACAGCAGCAGCAGCAACGTTGGTAAGACTACACTTTTCCTCATGAGCAAGGTCACTGTGAGGGCACAGATCACCACTCACGCTGGGCATGGGCTCTTGCTCTCTTGGCACTGCTTACACTTCTGGGCCATGATCTTTCCCTCTCTCCTCTCTGTTCCCCTGAGATAAGTGCTCTAAAGGAGACCTGCCCTTCCTCCTTTCTTTCTTTCTCATTCTCGGGTAGTCATGTGTGTGGCAATGCTAAGCTCCTTCAGAAGGCTGGTTTTGTATCATCAGAGTGTGTTTTGCTGACCCAGCTCTCCTCACAGGCCTTATTTTGAAATGAAAAGTTTTCATTACGTTCTAGCTTTAAGCTACATTCTCCAACACACTTTATCAGAAGCCCTGTAGCTGGAGGACAATTGGGCACCTGATTAGCCATTAGCAAAGCTAATATCTTGTTACATTTAGCTAGTGATCATTGTGTCTAGTCTCTATTTTTGTGATATGGAGGGAAGGAGAAATGATGAGTCTCAAACCCTGTAATCTCTGAAATCAGATTTTAAGGGATTCTTCCTAGATCATGTTCTATCTTCTCTTACTTAGATGCAAAGACACAAATGAATGACATTCTCCTGGTAAACAAAAGTGGGCTGGAAACTTTATGCAAGAGCCCATGACGACCAAAGATTTCCTAAAATCTAAACTGCACTGAGACTTAAGAGGAAGACATGGGATCAAAAAGAATAACTGTAATATTTGTTGGGGATTATATATCTTCAGCATCTACTTTGTTACCTGCTTAATTTATAGGAGCTATTTGTACCTGAGAGGCACATAGAAAGTTAGCAAAACATTTGTTGGAAATGTCTTTCTCACTAGAAATATAAAAAGAGCCACAATGACATAAATCAAAATCTCTAAACCTAATTCATTGAACTCAGAACGCATCAAGCATTATCATTGCTTTTAGAAAACCCGATGCTTGCAGTAACACTTTGACTACACACTTATCACTATGTGGAAACAAACCCAGATATGAAGACATTCTCTAAGTTGACCAAAAATATGGATATTTTCATTTTAAGGACTCGCAAGCTGATAATGTGAAGTTAATGTGAGTGCTGAAGTCGTCCTGCAGAGCATGGAATTGAAATTTGATAAAAATGTTTTAAAACCTGAATTTTGTAAAGTCACAGTTTACTGCAACAAATGTAAACGTTTTATTTGAAGTAAATAGTGCCACCCATGATCATCAAGCTACATATATTTAGTGAATGTACTTTCTCAAAAATCCCCAACCCCAAATAGGAATAAAGGAAGCAAGGGAGACAAAGAAGGAAAAGAAAGCGTTCTCTTGTGATTTATTCAAGTTGTAATTATTCCTTTCTGCATCTGCCTGAAGAACATCAAATCAAATGGATACATGATAGATATACAGATAGATAGCTATACAGATATATATCCTATACGTGTGTGTGTATTATTATATAATAACAATACTTATAAATAGAATAGGTATCTTTAAGACACATGTTTGTTTATATTTATGCATATTTATGCATATTTACTATCTGTATTGATATTAATCTATATCTATGTATAGATAGATATATAGAAACGCCTAAGGACATCAGATTCAGAGAAGGCAATGGCAACCCACTCCAGTACTCTTGCCTGGAAAATCCCATGGATGGAGGAGCCTGGTGGGCTGCAGTCCATGGGGTTGCTAGGAGTCGGACAGGACTGAGAGACTTCACTTTCACTTTTTACTTTCATGCATTGGAGAAGGAAATGGCAACCCATTCCAGGGTTCTTGCCTGGAGAATCCCAGGGATGGGAGAGCCTGGTAGGCTGCCGTCTATGGGGTGGCACAGAGTCGGACACGACTGAAGTGACTTAGCAGCAGTAGTAGCAAGGACATCAGATTAGATACATAT
>NW_011494708.1:996439-996948 GCF_000754665.1 Bison bison bison | reverse complement strand
AGAGGAGGAGCCAAGATGGCGGAGGAGTAGGACGGGGAGAACACTCTCTCCCCCACAAATTCAGCAAAAGAGCATTTAAACGTCGAGTAAATTCCACAAAACAACTTCTGAATGCCGGCAGAGGACATCAGGCACCCAGAAAAGCAACCCAACTCTTCGAAAGGAGGTAGGAAAAAATATTAAAAACAAAAAAAAAAGAGACAAAAAAGGGAGGGACGGAGTTCCGTCCCGGGAAGGGAATCTTAAAAAGAGAGAAGTTTCCAAACATCAGGAAACCTTCTCACTGCCGAATCTGTGCCGAGCTTTGGAAGCACAGAGGGCAACATAACAGGGAGAAAAAATAAATAAACAATTTAAAACTCGCAGATTGCGAGCCCTACAGTAACTCCCCCAGCAGAGAAGCAGCGCAGACGCCTGCATCCGCCATTAGCAAACCGGGGCCGGGCAGGGAGGCGCGCCGTGGGCTGCATCGCTGAGAGTAAGAATCTGGCCTGAATACCCTGAGCGCT
>NW_011494708.1:980824-996339 GCF_000754665.1 Bison bison bison | reverse complement strand
CCTAAGGACATCAGATTCAGAGAAGGCAATGGCAACCCACTCCAGTACTCTTGCCTGGAAAATCCCATGGATGGAGGAGCCTGGTGGGCTGCAGTCCATGGGGTTGCTAGGAGTCGGACAGGACTGAGAGACTTCACTTTCACTTTTTACTTTCATGCATTGGAGAAGGAAATGGCTACCCATTCCAGGGTTCTTGCCTGGAGAATCCCAGGGATGGGAGAGCCTGGTGGGCTGCCGTCTGTGGGGTCGCACAGAGTCGGACACGACTGAAGTGACTTAGCAGCAGTAGTAGCAAGGACATCAGATTAGATACATATGTTGTTTCTAAGGCACACAAATTTCAGCCCTGGGGTCAAGGAGTCATAGTCAAAGATTAGCCTCTGTGGTTTGTGTGTATATTAGTCACTCAATTGTGTTTAACTCTTTGTGACCCCATGGACTGTAGCTCTCCAATCTTCTCTGTCCATGGAATTCTCCAGGCGAGAATACTGGTGTGGGTAGCCTTTCCTTTCTCCAGGGGATCTTTCCAACCCAGGGATCTAACCCAGGTCTCCAGGATTGCAGGCGGATTCTTTACCACCTGAGTCACTAGGGAAGCCCAGATAGATGTGTACTTAACATTTAAGTGGCAGATTTTGAACCCTGAAAGTATGGACTTCCAATTATACTGTCTGATACTAGTTGAATATTCTTAGCACTTAGCTTTCTTATCTTTCAAATGGGCTTCATCTTACCTATTTTATAAGACAGTTTCTAGAATTAAATGAAATGACAAAATACCAGTTGCATAATAGGCATGTGATAAAGTTTAATTTCCCTCTTTTTTAGCCATACCCTCCTTAAATAATCTTGCTGCTGTTGTTTAGTCACTTAGCTGTGTCCTACTTTTTTGGGACCCCATGGACTGTAGCCTGCCAGGCTCCTATGTCCATGAGATTTCCCAGACAAGGATACTGCAATGGGTTGCCATTTTCTCTTCTGGGGATCTTCCTGACCCAGGGATCGAACCCATGTCCCCTGCATTGGTAGACAGATTGTTTACCATGGAGCCAACCAGGGAAGCCCTTACATATTATACCAGGCCAAAGAATCCTTAAGGAATAGATTTGCAAACTAAATTTTGTTATTTGCACAAAAAAGTTGTTTCAGACATATTTATTGAATGTATTAACTTCTAGCTTAACCCTAAGCTAATCTTACTAATGTAAGACCTTGGGCATGGTCATGTTTTTCTGAGTGGTTATGTTGACCAGTTGAAGAAATCTAGTTTATAGAGAAGTAACTACTACAACTACTACTACTAAGTCGCTTGAGTCGTGTCCGACTCTGTGCGACCCCATGGACTGCATAGAGAAGTAAAGAGCCTCCTAAAAGAAAACTGAGTAAAGACCCTTATAGGGGGTATGTGTGAGGTCATGAGATAAACTGTAGAATCCTGAGGCATCAGTTTACTAGTACATACATGTGGAAGCCAGAAAAATGGTACAGATGAACCTACTGCAGAGCAGGAGTGGAGACACAGACATAGAGAGCAGACATGTGGACATGGCTGGGGAAAAGGAGGTGGGATGAATCAGGAGAATGGATTGGCATGCATACACTTCTATGTATAAAATAGATGGCTAGTGGGAACACATTGTATGGCACAGGGAACTCAGTTAGGTGCTCTGTGGTGACCTAGACTGACCTAGACAAGTGGGATGAAGGGGTGGAAAGGAGGCTCAAGAGAGATGGGATATATGTATACATATATATATATGTATATATATATTGATTGATATATATGTATATATTGATTCATGCTGTTGTACAGCAGAAATTAATGCAACATTGTAAAGCAACTGTGCCCAAATAGAAAAATTAGAGGGGTGATCACTTCATAGTCTCCCAGGAGAAAACTTCCATGATTCTCTAACTAAGGGATTTGGGGTGGAAATGCTTAAGAAATAATGATCTAAGTCAGACATCATTTACTAGGTACTTAGGAACCAAATGGAGATGCATTGTACTTGGCCAGGACTTTTAATAGTTTTTGAATTAGTTGCCAAGATTCAAAAATCAAGCAAGTACACATAAAAGTCTAGACTTGAGCTTTACCAAAAAAATTTAGATCTGATTATATTTGGCTCACATCCTAGCATGAGAACAATTGGCTCAAATCAAAGGATACTCCCTTTAAAAAGAGAGAGGGATTTCTTTCTTTGCTAGCACCTCCTCTCAGCCTGGCTCAAGCATTTTTCTACTGTGTTAGACTTTGTAGGGCCATGTTATGCTTAGCCCATGGAAAGAGAGTCAAGTAGATAATCATTGCTCAGATAGGAGGCATTTTCTACAAGGAAGTAATGTGTGGTGCATGGATTTTACTTAAATGTGTCTCATGTTCATCTTATCACACTCCTCTCAGAAATTTGTGGAGAGGCAAGTATTAAAACTGTAAACCAAAAGGGTTGGTATCAATTCTGAATTTTCCTAGGGGCACCAAGAGCTCTGAATGGATACCAACATAACAGAGTATACCTGGAATTAAAGGGGAAAGACAGTTTTCTCCCTACCGCTGCCTGGAACACAGCTTCTGTTAATGAGGTCTTCAGAAGATGAGCTAGTTGTCCCACAAATTTGCAAAGAGCCTCAATACTGCCCTTCAGGAAATGACATAACAGGAAAAAGCAGTAGCCAGAAAATGTAAAGGAGACAAAGAGAGGATGCTAGACCTAGCTTTGAGAAAGAAACTGTAGACACCAGGAGATGGGACTTGTTAATAGTACGTGGAAGACCATCCCTCACCTCTATCTAATAAATCTCTAAAATGCATCAGTAGTGAAACTAGCTGCCGGAGCTTGAGTCTCTGTTGAAGCCCATGGGACTGACAGCTAAGGAAATGCAGGACACAAAGAAATGAATGGTCTTGCCAGCAAGCTACTAGAGTCTAATATTATTTTTGGACCTCTCTGCACCATTACTTTTAAATAAAGTGGAGAGGAATGAGTGTTAATACAAGTGTAGAATTACACTACAAGTTCTATTTGTATGTAGCCCTGCCATTCAGGCAAAAAAGGTAATAATGACTTGGAGATCAGATTGGCTCATTGGAGCACAGCAGTAGCAAAGAAAAGCCCCAAATGATTTACACAAAAGAAAGAAAAGGAAGGCAAGATTGGCCTTTTTACATTCAGCTGCATTTCCTTTACTTAGTCTTACTAGCAGCTATTAAAAAATTCTTTTCACCAAAATATTTAATTCATGAATTAATTCATGAGGGATAAATGAAGACATTTTTAATTTCTTGTGAAACTGAGAATGTGAATTATTACTTTTCATTTTTTAGGATATTCATCAAAATTACTTGAAGAAGGCTTCCATATTTCAAGCTCCCTAAGACATACACTCTACCTTCCAGACCTCCGTAGTCCATAGACCTAGCCCTCAGAGGTATCCAGAGGGCACCCACATCACAGATACATGTGATGGTGCATAAGCATTTATTGTACACATGGTGATTTCAATGCCAAGTGTATTTTAGTGACCCATCCTCCTCAAGTCTTTAAAGCATTTCAATTAACTTTATAGAATCTACAGTTCTTTTTTACACTCATGTGTAATTGGTTTACCGATTTAATTAACTCACATAATTATACTAAAAAGCACAAGAAGCACACACAAAATTTTTAGAAATACATGCAATTGGTTTTCTATCAACCAATTGTAAGCATTCAATGTGCTAAGGGCAGTGGTCTGTATGTTTTAAAAGAGGAATGGAGAGGCTGATTAATCTGACAAGTTGGTCTGGTTTGAGAGGGCTTTTTTGTACACTCTAGTATTCTCGGACTTCCCTTGTGGCTCAGCTGGTAAAGAATCCACCTGCAGTGGGGAGACCTGGGTTCAATCCCTGGATTGGGAAGATCCCCTGGAGAAGGGAAAAGCTACCCACTCCAGTATTCTGGCCTGGAGAATTCCAGGGACTGTACGGTCCATGGGGTCACAAAGAGTTCGACATGACTGAGCGACTTTCACTTTCATTTTTCACTTTCACTTTTTTGGTATTACACCATCTTATATACAGATATAATAAAAGGCTGTGAGATGATACAGCAGCTTTGTTCAGTAATTCCTTGCTCACTAATAATACCCAGTGACTAAAAGTGCCTGATATATAGTCACATCCTAATTAGTATTTTTTGAATTGAGTAGATGATATATATATACATTTTCAGGATAATATAAAATTTAGGTATCTTTACTAAGCACCTATCTTTGTTTTCTTTGCTGCTAAAATATTTATATTGTTTTATAAATGGTTTTGCTAATTAAAAAAAAGCTGAAGTTACTGACAACATCCCAAATTCCAATTATCCAGCACCTGTCTGATAAAATTTTCTTCTAATGTCATTATCTAAAACTCAAATATTCTTTTTCTCAGGGTTATTGCCAAGTGTGCATCCACCATGCTGTTGTTGTTGCTACTGGATGTTATTTAAATCACAATTCATCCTTTTCAAAAACAGGCAAGGGTAGGGATACAGAGAGAGAACACAGAAAGTGTGTAACGTTTTACTGCTGTACACCCTATAACCAGCACACTGATTTGACCAAAAAAAAAAAAAAAACTGTTGAATAAATGAATGAACAGTTCTAGGCACTTAGGGCTAAAGTACAGATTATAGAAATGTTCCCCCAAATGTCATAATGTCAACACCAAGTAAAGGACCCGGGAATAAAGACCTATGTTCCTATTTAGGGAAAATAAGAAACAAAAGAGACCTTTGATTTTAAGAAAAAAGTCCACATAATTTCATGATCCAGTCCAGTGTATGCTCTGTCATGTCCAACTCTTTGCCTTTGAGACAAACTGGACTGTAACCCACCAGGCCCCTCTGTCCACGGGAATTCCCAGCAAGAATACTGGAGTGGATTGCCATTTTCTCCTCCAGGGGATCCTCTCAACCCAAGGATCAAACCCGTGTCTCTTGTGTCTCCTGCATTGCAGGCATATTCTTTACCCAGTGAGCCATTGAGGAAGCCCAATTTCATGATAGAATGAAATTGAACTATTTGAGAGTGGTCTCTACGGTTCTGAGTTACAAGAAAAACTGTCAATTAGTTTCATGAGAATATGATGTAGATGGCAGAAGGACCTGGGTGCAAAAATCTTTGATATCTGATATCATAGACCTTTTCTGGTCTCTGAATTAGCACATCTGGCTTCTTGATACCCAAACTCCTAAAGTAGCTGTAGAAAGAAATCAGTCCAGGATTAGGAACCAGCATGCTGGGTTCAGGGGCTTCCCAGGTGGTGCTAGTGGTAAAGAAGCCACCTGCCAATGCAGGAGAAGTAAGAGAGGTGGGTTTGAGCCCTGGGTCAGGAAGATTCCTGGAGGAGGGCCTATATTCTTGTCTGGAGAATTCCATGGACAGAGGGGCCTGGCGGGCTACTGTCCACACTTGGCACGCAGGCACCGGTGCTTGGCTTAAGAGAATTTAGGAGCCTCTCTACTGCCCTCTGCCTGTTTCTCTAACATCCCACCCATACTTTCTTGTCGATGTGCGAGCACCTGGCAACAAGATCAAAGCGCTGGTTTATCACCTGGGATCACTCTTCTGGCCAGCAATCAGGGTAATGATCACTCACTACTAATGGCTTGCAAACAGAATGAGTATTACCCTGGATAAATCTGACGTGGAATCTTTGGGACCACATTGAGTGAATAAAGATCTCTGCTATCCTAACAAAGATCTCTATATTTGGCAGATCAAAAGTAGCTGGAGGGGAACTTTCCACCAATGGAAAATTTCAAAGTGAAATGAGTGAGTTGGTAAGTTTACATAAAGAAAGAGAAATGAGTTGTGTTCTGCTGTAATAAGGTTGAGAGAGAAGGCGGTCTGTTTGCAGCATAGAACAGGCTGACTTCATGGCAACTATAGGAAATTGTTTCTTTGCAGTGTGTTTTCATTATTTAATTTGCATTAGAGTGAATTTCTAGATAATCCAGGATGCCTGTTTTTACAATCCAGCAGAAAACATATCTCCATGTAAAATAAAACGTATGAAATGATATTTAGTTTGTAATACTAATTTCATATTCTCTAGACATCTACACTCCTCTGTGACTCTAATACCAATAATAGCAACCACTCCTTACTGAGCTTGTAAACTCTGCCAGGCACCCTGCTGAGACTGCTACATACATTCTCCTTAATTCCTCCAACATCCTCTACTAAATTAGGCATTATTCTCATTATACTGATGAGGAAACCAAGGCTCAGAAAGGTTAAACAATTCATACAAGTCACAGTTTGTGAGTAGCAGAACCAAGGACAAAACCCAGCTTTGTTTGATGTGACACCAAAGAATGTTTTCCCTTTATACTGTTTTGGCATAGATATCCTCCAAGAATTCATTGCAGGCATTTGTGTAATATTCTGAAACACGCTGGGCATAGATGAAAGAGGAGCAAGAGCCATAAAAATATGGGGACAGTATAAGATGATTCGGTTTTTAAGGCAGCTATGCTGTGATACAGGAAGCTTTTCAATTCATACTTGTTAGTATTTCCATATAATAGTTTCCATAACACTACTTTGTTAAGAAGGCAGATAAAAAGAGTCCCTTTTTGTGTATGTGACACAAAATAAAATGCCTTGGAGTTGAATTGATGTAACATGGAAGGGGCGTGATGTGCTACAGAATACTGAATTTGGTGATTAAACACAATGAGTCCTTTTTTTCTCTTCCTTTATAAACTAGTAAGCAGGCTGGTAACCTGATAAACAGAAAGACCCCCCGCTCTCTATCCTGTCTCTTTTGAACAGCAAAAAAGAAGGAAAACAAACATTCTTTATAAATAAATTAAAATTCTAACTAAAAAGCTAATTATAAGTGTATTTGTTTTGTTGGAGGTAAGGCACATCTATTATCATAAAGATAATTAACTCAGTCTGACAGATCTAATAAAAGGACAAGTTTAGCACTGGCTTAGCCGGAAGCCGAAGGCAAGCAATTTTTATAATTACTAGTTATTGTAACTGGGCTCAGAGAAAATGGTCTGTGATATTTAAACAGTAATGTTAATTTGCATTTAGACCTGCCCTTTTTTTCTCCCATGAAAGAAAAAGTAAAAGACTGGATTAAGTACAAGAAACCTCAATAACCAAAATATTTTAAAATATATTAAAGCATGCAGAATAAAAGTCTTTTCATCTATGAACTCAAGAATTTCTCTAAGCACATAATGTATGTCCATATAAGGTAAATGTTTTAGCAATGACCAATTAAATAAGTTAACCCAACTTCTCAGGGCATGAGAGGAAATTATCCAATCTACTAAGATGGGTAAAATCACTATGCTGTGTCCTATTTTACTCTCCTCTCTGTAGATATCCATGATTGTGCCTGCCATTGGCTAGCTCTTGAATTGAAGGGATTAAAAAATAATAATTAAATAAAGAGTACTGAAAATAGGCAAGTGAGAATATTGACTTTGTAACCAATTACTTACAGTGTAAGAAAGATAAGCAAATAAAAGGATGGGTAGCATGCAAAGGAAATGAATGATTTCTATCGTTTCCTGGCAGCTGCCCTTAACTAGAGTTTGTCTCAACATTTCACAGCAGACTCCTTCCTGGAGCAAAACAAATCAACCTTTTTAAGAGTGGTAGTTACTCTTTAACTGCTCCTATAATAAAGGCTGTAGAAATAAGTAATAACCAGTGTCAGAAAATAAGTTTATAATACACTAAGAAAAGCACTTTAAGGTAAAATACCCGTTAGTCAAGCACACATTTTATTATGGTCTACAAATATGGTGATAGAATCAGCCCATTACATTTGGTAAATATGTTGTATAATTTCTCCATATTATGCCCTGTCCATGCTCCTGTTACCAAGGTGAATGTTTAGCCCATCAGCCTAATTACATTCCCAATACTTATTAAAAAATACTGACAAAGTAATGTATGGCAAATGGACTTTTTCTCCACACTTTCCACGGAAGAATACTTTCAGATTTATTTTTTTCACATTTTCCTTGGCTTCCCTTCATTTTACAACTTTTATTTGTTTCAGTTTTCTGAGTTATTATAATTAGAAAGCAAGTTTGACAAAATTTCTTACTTTCATCTTTGTAAGGATTATACTTTTTAACGTGGTAAAAAGTAAAATGGCAATCCTGTGAAGGGTGTCACCTCTGTTTCAACACTGACAAAGCGGCATCTTCTTCCATCTCCATTTCCATTCAATCTCTACTGGTTCCCACTTCTAACCCTTAACTGAGCTTGTCTTAAATATTTACTGTATCATGTTCTAATTACATGTCTTCATGATGCACTTTCAACTAATACTTATTAATGTACATATGGGAAGATTCAGTTCAGTTCAGTTCAGTCGCTCAGTCGTGTCCAACTCTTTGCTGCCCAATAAAAGAGAAGAAAAAGAAAGAACGAGACAAAATTTCTTTCCTCAAGGTTCTCAGGTCTGTAGTTTGAAATCAACATAGAATCTGGCACTCATATTCCAGATGACCCTCAGTATTAGAAAATGGCAACCCACTCCAGTGTTCTTGCCTGGAAAATTCCGTGGACAAAGGGGTCTGACAGTCTACAGTCTATGGGATTATAAAGAGTCAGAAATAACTTAGCACATACACACTCACATCCCTGGTTTCCAAGCCAGAAAATCTAAGCAAATGCAGATCAACGTTGAAAACATGGATGCGTAACTTGTGGATATAGATAGGCAACTGACTGAGTCATTTTATATAACAGACTTGTGCATTCATGGATCTTGATATACATGGGGATATTCTGGAACCAACTCCCAGGGAATACTGAGGGATGAATGTATCAACTGAGAAGTGCCCCTTTGGAAAAGGGGACTTGTAATTCAAATACATGAACAGAAAGAATCCTAAGAAAAAGAAAGAGCCAAGATAATTCCTGAAGGATAAGTAGAGGGAAAAGGAAGAACATGCTAGATAGACTTGCAAGGTCAGTGAGGCAAGAAAGAATGACATTATTAATAGAAACCTTGCCAGTGTCTATTTTTTTCTTCACAATTTAGCACTCTTTAAATCTCTCGGACTCATGTTAAGATTAGACCAGATAATTTGAGTATTTTATGCATTTGTATGCATCTACGCTTTTGTCTTTGATCCTAAATTCTGAAAAATCGAGGACCATATCCATACCTTAAATTATACAGCAAAAATCTATAGAGAACCAAAAGCTGTTGAGGATCTTGTGCTAAGATATCAGGTAATAGAAATGTAAAATAGTTCAACATTCCACAGCACAGAATACTTCTTCAGGCTCCTAATCCTCTTCTCTATCAGCCTCCACACTGCCTCAGTATGGTATATTTGAAGCAGCAGAAATGAAGCCTTAAGCCTTTTGGTAGTAAGGTTGTAGGTCTTAAAACTTCAGGGTTTTCAAATAATTTCCCTTTATCCAGATGTCTGTGAAGTGGGAATTGATTCTGTATTTTTTCAAGGTCCTATTCCAGGTCATTGCTAGGAATGAACCAGTGCCAACAGAGCCTGAAAGATGGGTGAAAACTGACAGAATAGGTGTCTCCAACCTATCTCCACAAATGGGTGGGCAGAGCACATGCTTCATTTCTTAGGACTGCCAGGGGTCACTGTGTAAAGGCAGGGTTCATCTGTCTGAAATTGAAACCAAATTGACTATTATTTATATAGTTCTAGGTAGGAGAACATAGCTTTGTATGGTAGAGGAAAGTTGTTCAGAGGTGAGGAGTGAAAAATCAGCGCTTAGGGCCCACTTCCTACTCTTGCAAGTAAAGCACAATAAAGAACAAATGAAATAAGGTGACACAGAGTAGGTAGGAGGCCACAGTGAGACCATTCCACTGAGAAGATGTGGCCAGGAACCTTCATTTTGCAAAATGTGAAGACCACAGAGTTGGTGCAACAAATTGTCACGTTGCTTCAGGACAAGGTGTGGCACATGGAGGAAGCTCTGACTCATTACCTGGGAGTAGAAAGTTCAGCAGAGAAGGGAAAATGAAAGATAGAAGGGTCAGGTAGTAAGAGGAGAAAAGAGAGATATTGCACATAGGTCCTGGCTTTGAAAGACTATGCTTTTTTCCTTTTTCTTTTTGGTCACTGATGCAAAGTATAACTGATTGAACAAGGCCTTACACATCACATCAGGATTAAAAAAAATATATATATGAGACATAACATGAGTATTTTTTCTTAGAAACACATTTGTGCATGTATTGGTTAGAAAGAGGAATCTGGAAGAATATGAGCCTCCCTGAAATTTTACTGAAGCCCATTTCATTCTCATTTTCACTGCAGTGTAATTAGTGGGACTCTCCGGAAAGAGATTGGACTGTTTTAACTGTGATTCATTAGTGGCATCAGTCACAAAAGGTGGGGCCACTTTGCCGACTCTAAGTGTTATACAAAAGGCTGTGTGTTTTTATTATTATCCATAATTTCTCACACAACAGGCCTGTTAGCCAAAGCTGCTTAGAATTAGTGTATAGTTCCTCCTCAGCGTTTAATGCAGGTCAACTTGTGGGTCTTAAAAGATTGACTATGGCCCTTTAAAAACATTCTCAGAGTTGTGGTGTGTAATTAATCATAGCAACAGAAGCAAAATACATTGTTTCCTTGCTGAGAATAGCATGTTTTCTTTGCTTATGAATTGATCCCTTAAACATTCCTCATGGGAATGTATTTTTCCCTCCTAATGCAAGCTGGCTTTAAACTACAGATGTGCTAATCTATCTGTAGGAAGATCCAGGGCTCATTGATTAGTGAGATCCATAGATATTCATCTACTTTCGATGGAAAACTGAAAGACAGGACAATTAATTAAGTCATCCTGCAGTGATTTTTCAAAACTGTAATATAAGAAATGACTAAGAAACCCCCAAAGCTTTAGAGTTTGGATTTGGTTTGGAAAAGCATCTGAACTTTTGCAAACTGGGTTGATCTGAGGAAAAATAAAATAAATTGTGTCTTGCATTAGGCACTGTATACATTATTCCTCTTATACAGGGCTTATCACGTTCAACCTTCAGTTTATGGTACATGTGTGACAGAGTGAATCTTTTTATGTGTCTGTGGGGCATCTGATCTCCCCTATTTGATTGCAAGGGCCTTTGCAAACAGATTATGTCACGTACCCAACTACAAGGCTGCTCAGTGCTTGATCTAATACTTGCCATTACATGCAAGTCTTCTATACCTTATACCTTCAATAAAACATTCATTCATTTATTCCTTTGTTACTAAATGAGATCTATTAATACTAAGCATCATCCCCAGGCTCAGAGAACTCACAATGAGTAGAAATCCATAAGCATTACTTATGGGAAAGTAAGGAATTCATTCATTGCAAGTCTTCTGATTTTAGAAATCTATGAGTTTTTGAGAAAATAAAAACATTACCATAACTTTATTATCTTCACTGTGTCCCAAATCTTTTTGGAAGGTGGCAGGCTCTAAATATAAAACAAAGGAGATTATGCATGAAATACTCAACTCAATGAAAGTATATCAAGCATCTACAAGATGTAAAAGTCAAAACTAAGTCTGTTGGTTAGCATACCTATTAGACTTCAAAGAAGGCAGCCAAGAAACATCCTTCATATAGGCATATTTGATTAGTCCATTAACAAGTTTGTTCAGTCACTCAGTCGTGTCTGACTCTGCCTGGACTGCAGCCCACCAGCTCCTCTGTTCATGTGATTTTCGAGGCAAGAATATTGGAGTAGGTTGCCATTCCCTTCTCCTGGGGATCTTTTCAACTCAGGAATCAAACCTGAGTCTTGGATCTCCTGCATTGGCAGGTGGATTCTTTACTAATGTGCTACCTGGGAAGTCCCATTAACAAGTTTGGAAATAGCCATTCAAGTTCCAGGTCCTTAACAGACCTGATGTAGCCTCCGCACTGGACCCTCTTTGGCTTCACCCATCTTCATTCTTTTCTTTGTTCTCTACATTCAAGGCATTCTGACTACCTCTAGTTCCTCAGAGGTGCTTAGTTCTCTTTCTCCTTCGGACCTTCACATGTACAGTTGGTTTTGCCTGGAACCTCCTCCCTGTCACCCTATTTTCTAGCTATTATCTACTCACTCTTCAGGCCTTCACTTTAACTTCACTCTCTTTCTCTAAAATTTTTCTTGTTTGTAGATCTGAGTTCATGATGAATGCCAAGGCATCCAATGCTTCTAATATCTTAATACACAATTCATATGAATTCTGGTTTAGAGTCTGTCTTCTCTGATTGATTGTGAGCTCCATGCAGGCAGAATCATATACCTAGCAAAAAGCTGGATGCTGGACTTAATACACACTTAGCAAGTAATTGCTGAATGAATGAATGAGTGAATACAGAGTTATATTTCAACAGAAACTCATCAAATTTCAACAGCAGTGTTATATGGAAGTGTTATGCAGAAAAGTAACATTTAACATTACAAACAGAGGAAACATTTGAATGTTTCTTTTATTCATAAAATGTTTTGGGATTTTTCAGTGTGGTCATTGTTTTTAATGAAAATCATTTTACTACAGACACAGTGAAAAAGTAAAAGAGAAAATTTTACCTAAGTGAAAAATAAACTTTTTATATGTATATTATTCAATATAAAATATTTCAAATATGAAGTTATTTTCAATATCAAAAGTCTCTGAGAATCATCTCAATCAACAGAAGGAAAAGTATTGTCTTTCTCTTACCACATATCAGAAAAAATGTTGTTAGTTTTTGTTTCTACTTTTAGATAACAATTGGTATAGGTAATTTAAATTATTGATTGAGGTAAGAATGTACTTTTTGCTTGGTTTGTCCTAGTGGGAGAGGCAGAAAAACATACAATGGATTCAGCATCTAAAGACCTATGTTAATCAATGTGACTACCACCCACCCACCACTACTCACAAGTAGGTCATGGTTCTCTTTTTCCCCTGAAATGGGCATTGTTATTAGCCTGTGGTATGCTCTCCACTCCTTTCACTATATTCATACAGAAATATCTACACACATTTATGTGCAGGGATGATTGTTGTCAATGTTTATAGTTACAAACCTGAGGGTCATATATTATATATAACATTGGAACTTTCTTTTCTCGCTTAGAACTCTATTGATGTCTACCCAGGTCAAAAAAATATGGAATGGTGCTAACTCATAATAATTGCACAATATTTTATAGTATAGGTTTACCACAAATTATTTGACTATCTATTGTCTAACGTTCAGGTTTTTTTCCAGGGTTCCATATTTCTGTTTCACTGTGTTTTTTGTTTTACCACTATAGCATTGCATCATATATTGCAGGCCCTACCCATCAGAACAAGACCATTTCCCCACGACTAGTCTCTCCCATCAGGAAGCTTCCATAAGCCTCTTATGCTTATTCATCAGAGGGCAGATAGAATGAAAACCACAATCACAGAAAACTAACGAAACTGATCACATGAACCACAGCCTTGTCTAACTCAGTGATACTATGTGCCATGCTATGTAGGGCCACCCAAGACAGACAGGTCATGGTGGAGAGTTCTGACAAAACAAGGTCCATTGGAGAAGGGAATGGCAAACCACTTCAGTATTCTTGCATTAAGAATCCCAAGAAGAGTATGAAAAGGCAAAATAATAGGATAATGAAAGAGGAACTCCCCAGGTCAGTAGGTGCCCAATATGCTACTGGAGATCAGTGGAGAAATAACTCCAGAAAGAATGAAGGGATGGAGCCAAAGCAAAAACAATATCCAGTTGTGTGTGTGACTGGTGATAGAAGCAAGGTCTGATACTGTACAGAACAATATTGCATAGGAACCTGTAATGTTACGTCCATTGATCAAGGCAAATTGAAAGTGGTCAAACAGGAAATGGAAAGAGTGAACATCAACATTCTAGGAATCAGTGAACTAAAATGGACTGGAATGGGTGAATTTAACTCAGATGACCATTATATCTACTACTGTGGGCAGGAATCCCTTAGAAGAAATGGAGTAGCCATCATGGTCAACAAAAGAGTCCAAAATGCAGTACTTTGATGTGATCTCAAAAACAACAGAATGATCTCTATTCATTTCCAAGGCAAAACATTCAGTATCACAGTAATCCAAGCCTATGCCCCAATCAGTAATGCTGAAGAAGCTAAACTTGAACAGTTCTATGAAGACCTACAAGATCTTTTAGAACTAACATCCACCAAAAATGTCCTTTTCATTATAGGCTAATAGAATGCAAAAGTAGGAAGAAACACCTGGAGTAACAGGTAAATTTGGCCTTGGAGTACAGAATGAAGCAGGATAAAGGCTAAAATAGAGTTTTGCCAAGAGAATGCACTGGTCATAGCAAACACCCTCTTCCAACAACACAAGAGAAGGCTCTACACATGGACATCACCAGAAGGTCAATGCTGAAATCAGATTGATTATATTCTTGGCAGCCAAAGATGGCGAAGCTCTATACAGTCAGCAAAATCAAGACTGGGAGCTGACTGTGGCTTGGATCATGAACCCCTTATTGCCAAATTCAGACTTAAATAGAAGAAAGTAGGGGAAAACACCAGACCATTCAGATGGTGACTGCAGCCATGAAATTAAAAGATGCTTACTCCTTGGAAGGAAAGTTATGACCAACCTAGATAGCATATTCAAAAGCAGAGACATTACTTTGCCAACAAAGGTCCATCTAGTCAAGGTTATGGTTTTTGGTGTGGTCATGTATGGATGTGAGAGTTGGACTGTGAAGAAGGCTGAGCGCCGAAGAATTAATGCTTTTGAGCTGTGGTGTTGGAGAAGACTCTTGAAAGTCCCTTGGGTTGCAAGGATATCCAACCTGTCCATTCTGAAGGAGATCAGCCTTGGGATTTCTTTGGAAGGAATGATGCTAAAGCTGAAATTCCAGTACTTTGGCACCTCATGAAAAGAGTTGACTCATTGGAAAAGACTCTGATACTGGGAGGGATTGGGGGCAGGAGGAGAAGGGGACAACAGAGGATGAGATGGCTGAATGGCATCACTGACTTGATGGATGTGAGTCTGAGTGAACTCCGGGAGTTGGTGATGGACAGGGAGGCCTGGTGTGCTGCAATTCATGGGGTCACAAAGAGTCAGACACGACTGAGCATCTGAACTGAACTGATTCAGGTATGACGTAAATCAAATCTTTTATGATTATACAGTGGGGTGAGAAATAGATTTAAGGGACTAGATCTGATAGTGAGAGTGCCTGATGAACTATGGACAGAGGTTTGTGACATTGTATAGGAGACATAGATCAAGAAGATCTCCATGGAAAAGAAATGCAAAAAAGCAAAATGGCTGTCTGAGGAGGCCTTACAAATAGCTATGAAAAGAGAAGTGAAAAGCAAAGGAGAAAAGGAAAGATATAAGCATCTGAATGCAGAGTTCAAAAGGAGAGATAAGAAAGCCTTCCTCAGCAATCAATGCAAGGAAATAGAAGAAAACAACAGAATGGGAAAGACTAAAGATCTCTTCAAGAAAATTAGAGATATCAAGGGAACATTTCAT
>NW_011494708.1:974082-980724 GCF_000754665.1 Bison bison bison | reverse complement strand
TGGTATGGACCTAAAAGAAGCAGAAGACATTAAGAAGAGGTGGCAAGAATACACAGAAAAACTGTACAAAAAAGATCTTCACGACCCAGATAATCATGACGGTGTGATCACTCACCTAGAGCCAGACATCCCGGAATGTGAAGTCAAGTGGGCCTTAGAAAGCATCACTATGAACAAAGCTAGTGGAGGTGATGGAATTCCAGTTGAGCTATTTCAAATGCTGAGAGATGACGCTATGAAAGTGCTGCACTCAATATGCCAGCAAATTTGGAAAACTCAGCAGTGACCACAGGACTGGAAAAGGTCCCTTTTCATTCCAATCCCAAAGAAAGTCAATGCCAAAGAATGCTCAAACTACTACACAATTGCACTCATCTCACACGCTAGTAAAGTAATGCTCAAAATTCTCCATGCTAGGCTTCAGCAATATGAGAACCGTTAATTTCCAGATGTTCAAGCTGGTTTTAGAAAGGCAGAGGAACCAGAGATCAAATTGCCACATCCGCTGGATCATGGAAAAAGCAAGAGAGTTCCAGAAAAACATGTATTTCTGCTTTATTGACTATGCCAAAGCCTTTGACTGTGTGGATCACAATAAACTGTGGAAAATTCTAAAAGAGATGGGAATACCAGACTACCTGATCTGCCTCTTGAGAAACCTATATGCAGGTCAGGAAGCAACAGTTAGAACTGAACATGGAACAACAGACTGGTTCCAAATAGGAAAAGGAGTTCGTCAAGGCTGTATATTGTCACCCTGCTTATTTAACTTCTATGCAGAGTATATCACGAGAAACACTGGGCTGGAAGAAGCACAAGCTGGAGTCAAGATTGCTGGAAGAAATATCAATAACCTCAGATATGCAGATGACACCACCCTTATGGCAGAAAGTGAAGAGGAACTAAAAAGCCTCTTGATGAAAGTGAAAGAGGAGAGTGAATAATTTGGCTTAAAGCTCAACATTCAGAAAACTAAGATCATGGCATCTGGCCCCATCACTTTATGGCAAATAGATGGGGAAACAGTGGAAACACTGTCAGACCTAATTTGGGGGGCTCCAAAATCACTGCAGATGGTGACTGCAGCCATGAAATTAAAAGACGCTTACTCCTTGGAAGAAAAGTTATGGCCAACCTAGATAGCATATTAAAAAGTGGAGACATTACTTTGCCAACAAAGGTCTGTCTAGTCAAGGCTATGGTTTTTCCAGTGGTCATGTATGAATGTGAGAGTTGGACTGTGAAGAAAGCTGAGTGTGGAAGAATTGATGCTTTTGAACTGTGGTGTTGGAGAAAACTCTTGAGAGTCCCTTGGACTGCAAGGAGATCCAACCAGTCCATCCTAAAGGAGATCAGTCCTGGGTGTTCATTAAAAAGACATGCTGAAGCTGAAACTCCAGTACTTTGGCCACCTCATGCAGAGAGTTGACTCACTGGAAAAGACCCTGATGCTGGGAGGGATTGGGGGCAGGAGGAAGAGGGGACGACAGAGGATGAGATAGCTTGATGGCATCACCCGCTTGATGGACATGATTTTGGGTAAACTCTGGGAGTTAGTGATGGACAGGGAGGCCTGGTGTGCTGCGATTCATGGGGTCACAAAGAGTCAAACATGACTGAGAGACTGAACTGAACTGTTATTTATATAGTATATAACAAAATAATGCATATATATGTAAATAAATATTCACACAAGAATATTTTAGGGACTCAAATATAGCCTATTATATTTGTCTGGCTTATTTCAGATCCTTGGATAGTAATAAATGTCTTATGACGGAGATCAGCCCTGGGATTTCTTTGGAAGGAATGTTTCATTTCTTTGTGTCCTGCATTTCCTTAGCTGTCAGACCCATCTCAGAGATGGGAATAACAGACTTACCTGCCTCCTGAGAAATCTGTATGCAGGTCAAGAAGCAACAGTTAGAACTGGACATGGAACAACAGATTGATTGCAAATTGGGAAAGGAATACATCAAGGCTGTATATTGTTACCCTGCTTATTTAACTTATATGCAGAGTACATCATAAGACATATTGGACTGGATGAAGCACAAGCTGGAATCAAGATTGCCGGGAGAAATAACAGTAACATCAGATACTGACACCACCCTTATGGCAAAAAGTGAAGAAAAACTAAAGAGCCTCTTGATGAAGGTGAAAGAGGAGAGTGAAAACGCTGGCTTAAAACTCAACATTAAAAAATGAAGATCATGGCATCCAGTCCCATCACTTCATGGCAAATAGTGGGGAAAACAATGGAAACGGTGAGAGACTTTATTTTCTTGGGCTCCAAAATCACTGCAGATGGTGATCGCAGCCATGAAGTTAAAAGACACTTGCTCCTTGGAAGAAAAGCTATGACTAACCTAGACAGAATATTAAAAAGCAGAGACATTACTCTGCCAGTAAAGGTTCGTCTAGGTCAAAGCTATGGTTTTTCCAGTAGTCATGTATGGATGTGAGAATTGGACCATAAAGAAAGCTGAGCACAGAAGAATTGATGCTTTTGAACTGTGGTGTTAGAGAAGACTCTTAAGAGTCCGTTGGACTTCAAGGAGTTCCAACCAGTCCATCCTAAAGGAAATCAGTCCTGAATATTTATTGGAAGGACTGATGTTGAAGCTCAAACTCCAATCCTTTGGCCACTTGATCTGAAGAACTGACTCACTGGAAAAAACCCTGATGCTGGGAAAGATTGAAGTCATGAAGAGAAGGGGATGACAGAGGATGAGATGGTTGGATAGCAGCACTGACTTGATGGACATGAGTTTGAGCTAGCTCCAGGACTTGGTGATTGACAGAGAAGCCTGGCATGTTGTTCCAGTCCATGGGGTCGCAAAGAGTCAGGCACAAAGGAACCACCGAACTGAACTGAACTGAGGGTGGATTTATGTTTTTTTGGTGACTAAAATTTAGGCTGCATTTACTGTTTGGTTTATTTGTAGTTATCAGAGGCTATAATTTCCTCTGGCATTTTTATTTTTGTTTTCCCTTTCATATTTGTGTTATCTTAGAGATGTCTTCTTAAATAAGGTTTTCAATGTATATGTGTGTGTTAGTCGCTTAGTCAGTCTGACCCCATGGACTTTGGAACCGCATGGATTGTTTCACACCAGCCTCCTTTGTCCATGGAGTTCTCCAGGCAATAATAATACACATTTTACAAAGTGGATTACCATTCCCTTCTCCAGGGGATCTTCCCAACTCAGGGATCAAACTCAGGTGTCCTTCACTGCAAGCAGATTCTTTACCACTGTGCCACCTGGGAAACTCTTTTCAATGTATAATTCTAGCCATTTAATCCCTTGTTGCTATACAGGAGACCTACTGATATGGTGGCAAGATGAGGTAGGGGAAGTATCCTAAAGCCCTATGAGTAGTTCTCAGTCTCTTAGTCAGCCTGTGCCCCCCTGGGCTGTGACCTTTAAAAGTGCTTCCCATTCCCACTCTTGAGTGAGACAGCAAGTTTAGAGGGGGCTATTACCGGGTATTTCCCCTCCCTCAGGTAAGTTAGGCTCTGGTGAAATCCCAGCCTAACCTCAGTGAGGCTGTTTTCCTTTGACTAAAGGTCTTACTGAGAAGGATAAATTTTTCTGGGTATATATGAAAATGATTGCTATTTCCTTGCAGTTATCAGAAGCACAAGGAAATTTTTTCCTGACCATTATTCTGCAAATCTGGTGGGGATCCTGGATGCAGAATTCACGGATGTGTAGGGGCATCCTTGAACCCTCTTGGAATATTTAAATCTCAAAACAGTCCACATGAAACTACAGCACTTCTGAGTTTCAGTGATACTTTTTTCATATATTGAATGCTCATATACACTCAAAGCTATTTTGAATTATTTTATCTAGTCTTACTAATAACTTCTATATATTTTTCTAGATATTCTATCATTAGACTTTTAAGGCTTCTTAGTAAATAATCCTACAACTCCACTGTATGAGACAATTGTGGTCTTGTTTACTTGTAAGTGTTTACTTATGATCAGAAAGATCTGAAATTGGATTTTCTCATACTTCCACCCCAAATCATTCACTTGTAAGGTACCTGTCGTCCTTCAAAACTGTAATAATATGTATACTTCTACCTAAACAAAAAGCTTTTTGCAGAAAAAATGTCAATAATCATATTCCCATCTTACCCTGTAAGAAAAAGGAAAAAGAGTTGTATATTCAGTAGTTCTACTGGTTCTTATTTCTTTTTTCAATTTCACTTATGAAATTGATTTTGTATTACTCTAGTCGGGAACCAGGATCATAATGTATATTCATATGTTATTAACTTTATTCAGTGGTGGAATAGCCAATTTTAAATGGCCCTGTCATGTGCAACCGTATCTCCTAGGTTTTTTGGAGATGCAAAATCATAAGATTACCCATAATTATTTTGGTGTTTTTGCAATCTTATTAGGTGACCCAACATAATCAGTGTCATTTATCACTAATATAAGACACTCAATGTCAAGTGCTCAGTGAATGTTAATTTATAAATGCTGAGTGGGGATGTATTCAGAAGGAATTAGTGTTTAAGAAGCCATGATCTTTTGACATATGCATTATAAATATGTTTATTAATCCTTGTAACTACTTGGTGACTAGGCATTAATATCCCAAGTATACTCTTTAGGCAATGGAGGCTAAGAGAGGATAGGTCTTATGGATTAAATATTTAAACTATGGCTAGTTCATAAGATGCATCAACAGTAAAAATAAATGTTAAGGGACCTTATTTGGAAATAGGGTCAGTGCAGATTATTAGTTAAGATAACTAGTTGATAAATTTGTGCTGGAATAATATGAGCCCTTAATCCAATATGACTTGTATCCTTATAAGAAGACAACTACAAGAATACAGGGACAGAGAAATCTTTGTGTGATAACAAAGCCAGAGATTAGAGTTATGCTACTGCAAGCCAAGAAATGTCCAATATTACCAGCAAATCACCAGAAGCTAGAGAGAAGTGAGAAAAGATTCCCCTACAGTTTTCAAATGGAGTACAGTCCTGCCAAAACTTTGATTTTTGTACTCATAAACTAAAAGAAATGTGAGATAATAAATTTAAGGCACTCAGTTTGAGGTATTTTGTGCTGGAGAGGGTGTGGAGAAAAGGGAACCCTCTTACACTGTTGGTGGGAATGCAAACTAGTACAGCCACTATGGAGAACAGTGTGGAGATTCCTTAAAAAACTGGAAATAGAACTGCCTTATGATCCAGCAATCCCACTGCTGGGCATACACACTGAGGAAACCAGAAGGGAAAGAGACATGTGTACCCCAATGTTCATCGAAGCACTGTTTATAATAGCCAGGACATGGAAGCAACCTAGATGTCCATCAGCAGATGAATGGATAAGAAAGCAGTGGTACATATACACAATGCAGTATTACTCAGCCATTAAAAAGAATACATTTGAATCAGTTCTAATGAGGTGGATGAAACTGGAGCCTATTATACAGAGTGAAGTAAGCCAGAAGGAAAAACACCAATACAGTATACTAACGCATATATATGGAATTTAGAAAGATGGTAACAATAACCCTGTGTACGAGACAGCAAAAGAGACACCGATGTATAGAACAGTCTTATGGACTCTGTGGGAGAGGGAGAGGGTGGGAAGATTTGGGAGAATGGCATTGAAACATGTAAAATATCATGTATGAAACAAGATGCCAGTCCAGGTTCGATGCACGATACTGGATGCTTGGGGCTAGTGCACTGGGACGACCCAGGGGGATGGTATGGGGAGGGAGGAGGGTGGAGGGTTCAGGATGGGGAACACATGTATATCTGTGGCAGATTCATTTTGATATTTGGCAAAACTAATACAATATTGTAAAGTTTAAAAATAAAATTAAATTAATAAAAAAAGCTCTAGCTAACTAATATAACCAGTAATGAGTGTGTGTGTGTGTGGGCATTTGTGCTCAGTTGAGTCGGATTCTTTGCAACCCCATGGACTGTAGCCCGCCAGGCTCCTCTGTCCATGGAACTTTCCAGGCAAGAATACTGGAGCAGGTTGCCATTTCCTTCCTCAGGGATCTTTCAAACCCGGGAATCAAACCCGTGTCTCTTGTGTCTCCTGTGTTAGCAGGCAGATTCTTTACCATCTGAGCCACCAGGGAAGCCAGATGAATACATGCTGCTGCTGCTGCTGCTGCTAAGTCGCTTCAGTCATGTCCGACTCTGTGCGACCCCACCAGGCTCCCCTGTCCCTGGGATTCTCTAGGCAAGAACACTGGAGTGGGTTGCCATTTCCTTCTCCAATGCATGAAAGTGAAAAGTGAAAGTGAAGTCGCTCAGTCGTGTCCGACTCCTATCGACCCCATGGACTGCAGCCTACCAGGCTCCTCCGTCCATGGGATTTTCCAGGCAAGAGTACTGGAGTGGGGTGCCATTGCCTTCTCTGGATGAATATATAGTAATGGCTTAATGGGGAATGTGCTCTCCAGACTGTGTACTTTATGTAGGGTGAGTGCAAAAGTATAAAGATGAGTAAGAAATACATTATTGCAGGTTACAAATATCAGGTCATTGGTTCAGTTCAGTTCAGTTCAGTGGCTCAGTCATGTCTGACTCTTTGTGACCCCATGAATCACAGCATGCCAGGCCTCCCTGTCCATCACCAACTCCTG
>NW_011494708.1:965452-973982 GCF_000754665.1 Bison bison bison | reverse complement strand
CTCTGTCGTCCCCTTCTCCTCCTGCCCCCAATCCCTCCCAGCATCAGAGTCTTTTCCAATGAGTCAACTCTTCACATGAGGTGGCCAAAGTATTGGAGTTTCAGCTTCAGCATCATTCCCTCCAAAGAAATCCCAGGGCTGATCTCTTTCAGAATGGACTGGTTGGATCTCCTTGCAGTCCGAGGGACTCTCAACAGTCTTCTCCAACACCACAGTTTGAAAGCATCAATTCTTCGGGGCTCAGCCTTCTTCAAAGTCCAACTCTCACATCTATACATGACCACAGGAAAAACCATAGCCTTGACTAGATGAAACTTTGTTGGCAAAGTAATGTCTCTGCTTTTGAATATGCTATCTAGGTTGGTCATAACTTTCCTTCCAAGGAGTAAGCGTCTTTTAATTTCATGGCTGCAGTCACCATCTGCAGTGATTTTGGAGCCCAGAAAAATAAAGTCTGACACTGTTTCCACTGTTTCCCCATCTATTTCCCATGAAGTCGTGGGACCGGATGCCATGATCTTCATTTTCTGAATGTTGAGCTTTAAGCCAACTTTTTCACTCTCCACTTTCACTTTCATCAAGAGGCTTTTTAGTTCCTCTTCACTTTCTGCCATAAGGGTGGTGTCATCTGCATATCTGAGGTTATTGGTTAGACCACAACGATAAATTCCAACCGTATGGAACTATATCTGAGGAATATGATTAAGAGGTGAAGACAGGGAACTCTGGTAAAGTTGTGAATATAGCTACCAGTTGATCCACTACAACCAAAAAGAGATCTCTATGTACTAAGGAAGAGAGAAACAGGTACAGACAATTCTCAATATTTGCCGCAGTGCAGAACCATAGAAAAGCAATGCAAACTGAAACCCTGCAAGGCAAACAATAATCGATGGAAAATTATAGCTGTTTTGTAATCTTTAAAATATTTTTGTCAAAAAGTTTTAAATTCTTACTGTCTATTGTAGAGGTACAGAGGAATGAAAAAGAAAAGCTATAATAAACGAGTTCTTATTTAGTACATTGTAATTTTAAACATTGGAAAGACTGAGCATTAAAGTGTTTTATTTCTTTGTATTAAGAATAGCTTGAACAGTGCTTTCCTTCTTGTCCTATAATTTAAGATATGAAGTGAACATCTTTTCTACGCCTTGGCAAATTGCCATATGCCTTTCTTATTTTGGATCACCTTCCACAATTTTACCTTTTGCGCTTTCAATGTCATGAAATATCTTTGAGATGTTCTTTAATGTGAAGTTTATTCTGGCACTACTTTTACGGGATATGGTCCTCTTTTTCATTATAATCATCTTCATCATATATGTTGATAATTTCATCTTCACTAATTTCCCCTGACTTCTTATCTAGAGTCTTTCAAATAGTGACAGTGTCTGTATTCCACAGTCAGCAATTTCTTCTGTACTCCATTTAAATTTGATTGCAATTTCACTTCCAGTGTTATCACTTCATTTCTTTGCTGTACTTTTATCTTTGTTTGCCAATTCTCTTTTGATTATTCATTTTTGTAAAATGCCACATTGCTCTATTACTGGAGGACAAAAAGGTAAAACAACTCCATGATTTGCTGTCTGCAGGTAAACCAGCAATGCTCCTGGGAACAACCACCAATAGACTTTCAAAGAATTGACACGATTGGTCATTATGCACATCTTTTATTCATATGGTGATTTGTGGACTGAAAAACTAGTCATTGAAGTCTGTACTTTATGCAGTTATTCACAATTATATACCATAATAATTAAAATTTTAAGCCATGTTGTTGGGGACTGTTATTTTTTAACTAAATCATGGTAACTGAAGTTCATGCATATTGGAACCATCAAACAGAGGATTGCTTGCATATATCCAACTAGGGGTTAGAAGGTACATAGAGGGGAATGAGGTAAGAAGAGAAATAAATGTATAGGACATTCATTTACAAAGTGATCAGCAGATCAGAAGCATTGGGGTTATCTGGGAACTTGTTAAAAATGTAAATCTAAGATCCCACCCCAGACAGGACTGAATCAGAAACTCCAAGAGTGGTGTCTGGTCTTCTGTGTTTTAATAAGGATTTCAGATGATTCTCATACTACAAATTTGGAAATCATTGAAAAAGAAGGTAGAGATTGGAATGATAGAGAGTGAGAAAATGGGGATAAACCCCTTGTTTTAGAATTGCGATGAATCATCAGAAGCTCTTTAAGTCTCTATGACTGCTATGTGAATAGGCTCTTTCAAGTTTATATTAACTAGAAATCCAATTATTGGGAGAGACAAGCATAACTGTCTCATATCTATGTTGTTAAGGGCACAGAAGATTATGGTTAACAGAGGACATTATCTAAAAGGCCACAACAGTCACACTCCCAGTAACTAGCCGAGAAAAATTTTAACTTTAGGTCTTGCCTGGAAATTTTATGCTCTCTAACTTCTATCACACTGTTTACTCATGGTTTCAGGGAAACCCGCTATAATGAACAATTTATTCATGGGTTCACATTCAAATTTCATCACTTAATGTGTGTATAGCTTTGAGGATGATAATATCTACTTCAAGTGGTTTTTGGAAGGATTCAAAGAGATAGATAACATAGACAAAGTTCCTAGTCCAATCAATTATACTTAATAAGAACCTCAATTCTGCTCTTAAATTCTTTCATGGATTCCAATCTTCCATTTTTATTGCTACCAATTTTATAGTAACATTATAACTATAAATATTGCATCTTAATAATTTAAGATGTAAATGATCTTTGTTTTGTTCACTGACATATTAAAACACCCTAAAATTGTGCCAAAAATGCAGTAGGTGCTTAATTAAAATTTGTTGAATGAATGAGTGACTTCTCCCACTAGTCCTAGTTCAAAGTCCTCATTCTCCATATAGACAACTTAAAAAGTTTTCAAAGCATTAGAATGATTATGTGAGAAAGAGAATGGTATTTGCATGAAATATGATAGTGCCTGAGTTTTGTCACAGTCTTGTTTGAGGAGCTAGTGTGAACTCAATGGAAACATTCTTAATGAAGAAGATGGCCACCTAAAAAAGTTGAAAATCTCAGCATTATACATTATGGGACAAAGATATTCAGGGGAAAATGTAAATCATATTCAAGAAAGGAAGCAAAAGCTCTAACTACAAAAGTGCCAGGGTGAACATATCAAAAGGTCAGAAGTTAGAAGAATCAAGTGCAAATTAGGGTGTGGAGAGTCAGATGGATCCAGGCAAGCGGTACAGGAATAACACTATAAAAATCTGATGCCCTACGGTGCTCTCTGCATGGTGCTAAGCCTTGCAGGATTGAAAAATTTTTCTTGCATGCATTTTAAATGCTTTGATTTGTACTTAATGACAGGGAACTTGTATATGCCACTCAGTAAAGATGGATTTGTCCGAAGCCCTGCTAAATCAATGCATATTCACTGAAATCTCTTGTCATTGTTCTGTCAGAGAAAGCTCTGCATCCATTCTGCCACATGGAAATCTGGCTAGTCTGTATCTGTGTTTGTAACCAGCTGGGACTTACACTGGCTTCATTATGCCATTTATTTTATCAGTAGACAGTTTTCCTCTAGTCTTTGTTTTCCTTGGTGGAACTTGTGCTCCTTTTGTTTGTGTTATAATAGAGAACAAGCCATTTCCTTTTCAACATTAACAAGCCCATCAGTCATGCACTTTAACTTATAATTTTGAGTGCCTTTCAGCACTTTTAAGAGCAAGAAAAGATGACATTATTCTGAGCCACAACATTATGGGGGCAAGAAATTCCCTCAAGAGGTCATATAATCTAATCCTCTGACTCCAACTGAACATTAGCTTTTGAAGAGATCATCACTTATAGATAAAATCTTCCTCTTTGCTTTATATTCACATGACATTGAAAGGGGCTGCATTTTCTGTGAGCCCAGAGGAAGAGAAAATAGCTTTCTTCAAGTCAAAGAACCTCACTTCACTCTTTTACTAAGATTTACAACCTGGCAAAGAAACCTGTAAGCAGACCATCTCTGCAAGTCACAATTCTAATTATATTTAAAAGTCAAAGGACTAGATTGGTATATTTGTTTTTTCCTGCTGCATAGCAAATTACCATAAATTTAACTTAAATTATTATCTCACAGTTTCCATGAGTAGGAAGTCCAGGAATCTGGGAGCTTTGTTTGGTCTCATCAATTAAAATTCAGGGACAGATTGGGGCCTTGATCTCATGTGGCTCAAGGTCCTCTCCTGAACTTTTAGTTACTGAAATTTTCAGCTGGAGAACTCAGATTCCCATTTCCTTGCTTGCTGTCACCTGGGTCTATTCTTATCTCTGAAAGCTGGCCACTATTCCTTGTCATGGAATCATCCTACAAGATTGCAGATTTTTTTTTTTTTTTCCAAAGACGAAGCATATCTGCTTCTGCTTCAGGTCCTGTTGACCTCTTTTAAGGATGCAATTTATTAGGTCATCCAGGATAGTATTCCCATTGATTAATTCAAAAGCAAATGATCAGAGACCTTTGTTGTATCTGCAATATCCCTTCATATTTGTCTAATCACAAGAGTAATATTCCTTTCCATTTCAAAATGGGCCCGCATAGGGCTGGAATCTTGGGAACTAAGAATTCAGTCTATAACAGTTGGAGACACGTTAACCCATTCTATTAGTTTTTGATGTTTATAAGCCACCCTGCAACTTAATGGCTTAAGACAGAAATAGCTGATTATTAACTTATGGTTCTGTGGGTTGGCAATTTAGACTGAACCAAGTTGGGCAGTTCTTCCAATCCTCCCCTGGATTTACTCATACAATTGAAGTGAACTGTTGAGTTCACCACATCTTGGTTGTAGAAGGTCACACTCAGGTTTCTGGTGATTGGGGTTAGGGGTGCAAGTTCAGTTCAGTTCAGTCGCTCAGTCATGTCCTAGGGGTGCAAAAGGAGCAACTAAGTCACATTTTTGCAGAACCTAGAAAGCTGCCTCAGCTTCTTCACAAAGTAACTGGGTTTCAGAAGAAGGAAGGAGAATTGAACGCTTGGCTTCTATCATGTTTCTTAAATATCTTTTGGTCAAAGCAAGTTACATGTCCAAGCCAAGATTCAAGACAAGGACAAATATATCCCTAATTGCAAGAGCTGAAAAATGTTGTAGCCACTTTTTAAATCTGCCACACCCATTAAAAATGTAAAGTCAGTTCAACAAGGCATAAGGAAGGTTACTGAATGCAACAATGTCACACATATATATATATATTTTTTCTATTTTTGTAAAGCAAACAATGATTCTATAATGTACAGGGAAAAAAAACCTTTTAGTTATTTTTTATAATTAGACCATTCATTTTAAAGCTTGGATTTTCCCATATTTCTCTCAATTAATGTTTTTCTTCTGGTTTCTTTTTTAAATAGCTTTTCTTCTTGAAAATACAATATTGAAAGATATTCATCATTATTTCCCTATTACCTCATGAAAGATTTTGTAACTACATGCACCCTTATGACCCCTTCTCATTTCAGCTTCATTAAAAATTAGAATGTACAATTAGAATATGTAATTTGGCTCAATTATATTCAAAAACCAACCAGACTGGACCTCGTCTCTAATGACACTGAAGCCCTTAGCATTCAAAGAAAATTACAAATGACTCAGCAAATTTAATAATAATGCAGACAGTTTTCTCTTCCTGATCAAAGACTACAAGAATGTATGGAAATCAAGCAAAAGAAAAGACGAGGAAAAATATATTTGGCTTCATCTTGTCAATAAAAGGAAACCAAAGGAAAAGAAATCCCAAGTGTAGTTTCTGGAAAAGCAGGAGAGAAGGAATGCTGATAACCTAAAAAAGAAGCACTGTGACATGGGATTCTGAAAAAAAAATTATTTAAAATGAAAATATGAGCATGAAAGATAGGAGGAGTGAAAATGAAAGGAAAGAGGTTAGAGGTATATTTTAAAAGAAAAAAATACCAAGCTTTTGTGTAGTTGAGATGCTTAAATACTTAACACATTATCACACTTATGTTTCTGAAGACCCATGTAAACATGGGAAGGATGTTGTATAGATGCACCTGCCCTTGTTAATATCAGTGGAAATATATTTTTAAACACATTTGTGTTTGTATAGCTTAGCTGCTTTAAAGAAAAAACAAGAGCACTGATGGTTCCTTATTATCTGTAGGATAAAGTCCAGAATCCCCAACCCTTCAGAGAACCTGGCCACAACTTAATGGATACGATAAGCAACCTTCACCTAAAGTACCTAAGAGGGGTTGTTTAATATAACTATCTTTTTGTTTTACTTTTCTCCCCTCCGTCCAGAGGATTCATTATTGCAGTCTTGGACAATTTCCAGGGAATAGTAAGGTTTTTACCTATTCTTTGTTTTCCACAAACCATAGTTATTACTCTGATGGCATTTATTCCTCTGCACAGTAAATATTTGTTGACTAATCTGCCTTCTTCATTAGTGTGTGAATGATTCTAAGACAGGAACTGTACCTGGTTCACTGATGAACTTGTAGAAGGTTTTGGTTATGTATAAGGGAATGAGATACCAACTCCTCCAGCCTTTAAAAACACTAACAGAATGCCAATAATCCACGGACTCTCTTAGTAAATGCATTTACATGTCACCTGCCATTAAAAAAAATTTTTTTTAACCCGAATAGAGTGATACAAATTGGATCAAGTGAGCATGTATTATGCTCTGGAGACTGTCTAATCTACGTAGTTGGCCAACATATCTGGGTATCCTTTGATTTCATTGAAGTACAGATTACCCATACACTCCAGATTGCCTGGACTAAATCTGGTTTATGACTATTGTCCTGGATTCATTTTTATTTGTACTTCTTTTTCCTGCCAAAGTGGCTATTGTTTGGGTGATGAATTAGGTGATTATCCTGAAGCTATAGTCATTCCTTATTAGATTTATGTGCCTAATCTAGGAGAATATTTAGAGAGTCTAGAAAGTGAAAAGTGAGTATTAGTCACTGAGTCATGTCCGACTCTTTGTGACCCCATGGACTGTAACCCGCCAAGCTCCTCTGTCCATGGAATTCTCCAGGCAAGAATAATACAAATCTTACAAAGTGGGTTGCCATTCCCTTCTCAAGAGAATCTTTCCGACCCAAGGACTGAACCCAGGTCTCCTGCATTACAGACAGATTCTTCACTATCTGAACTACCAGATTTAGAGAATATAGTAGATCGAATTCAGAACTGCAATATCAAGGAATTGGACTGGAATGGGAGAATTTAATTCAGATGACCATTATATTTACTACTGTGGGCAAGAATACCCTAGAAGAAAGGGAGTAGCCTTCATAGCCAACAAAAGAGTTTGAAATGCTGTACTTGGGTGCAATCTCAAAAATGACAGAATGATCTCTGTTCATTTCCAAGGCAAACCATTCAATATCACAGTAACTGAAGTTTATGCCCCAACCAATAATGCTGAAGAAGCTGAATGGGTCTATGAAGACATACAATAACTTATGGAACTAATACCCAAAAAATAAGTCCTTTTCATTATAGGGGACTGGAATGCAAAAGTAGGAAGTCAGAGACACCTGGAATAACAGGCAAATTTGGCCTTGAAGTGCAAAATGTAGCAGGGCAAAGGCTAACAGAGTTTTGCCAAGAGAATGCACTGGTCATAGCAAGCACCCTCTTCCAACAACACAAAAGACAACTCAAAACATGGATACCAGATGGTCAAATCCAAAATCAGATCGATTATATTCTTTGCAGTGGAAGATGGAGAAGCTATATACAATCAGAACAAACAAGACTGGGAGGTGACTGTGGCTCAGACCATGAACTCCTTATTGCCAAATTCAGACTTCAGTTGAAGAAAGTAGGGAAAACCACCAGACCATTCAGGTACGACCTAAATCATATCCCTTACAATTATACAGTGAAGTGACAAATAGATCCAAGGGATTAAATCTAACAAACAGAGTGCCTGAAGAACTATGGACAGAGGTTGGTGACATTGTACCGGAGGCAGTGATCAAGACCATCCCCAAGAAAAAGAAATGCAAAAAGCAAAATGGTTGTCTGAGGTGGCCTTACAAATAGCTGAGAAAAGGAGAGAAGCTAAACACAAAAGAGAAAAGGAAAGATATACCCATCTGAACGGAGAGCTCCAAAGAATAGCAAGGAGATATAAGAAAGCCTTCCTCAGCGATCAATGCAAAGAAATAGAGGAAAATAATAGAATGGGAAAGACTAGCGATCTTTTCAAGAAAATTAGAGATACCAAGGGCACACTTCATGCAAAGATAGGCATAGTAAAAGAAAGAAAGAGTATGGACCTAACAGAAGCAGAAGATATTAAGAAGAAGTGGCAAGAATACACAGAAGAATTATACAAAAAAGATCTTCATAACCCAGAAAACCATGATATTGTGATGACTCACCTAGAGCCAGACATCCTGGAATGAGAAATCAAGTGGGCCTTAGGAAGCAGCACTACGAACAAAGATAGTGGAGGTGATGGAATTCCAGTTGAGCTATTTCAAATCCTAAAAGATGATGCTATTA
>NW_011494708.1:925647-965352 GCF_000754665.1 Bison bison bison | reverse complement strand
GGTCCTGCCAGCAAATTTGGAAAACTCAGCAGTGGCCACAGGACTGGGAAAGGTCAGTTTTCATTCCAATCCCAAAGAAAGACAATGCCAAAGAATGCTCAAACTGTTGCACAATTGCACTTATCTCACACCCTAGCAGAGTAATGTCCAAAATTCTCCAAGCAAGGCTTCAACAGTACATGAACCATGAACTTCCAGATGTTCAAGCTGGATTTATAAAAGGCAGAGGGACCAGAGATCAAATTGCCAACATCTGTTGAATCATAGATAAAGCAATACAGTTCCAGAAAAATATCTACTTCTGCTTTTTTGACTATGCCAAAGCCTTTGACTGTGTGGATCACAACAAACTGTGGAAAATTCTTCAAGAGATGGGAATACCAGACCACCTGACAAACCTCCTGAGAAATCTGTATGTAAGTTAAGAAACAACATTAGAACTGGACATGGAACAAAAGATTGATTCCAAATTGGGAAAGGAGTACATCAAGGCTGTATATTGTCACCCTGCTTGTTCAACTTATATGCAGAGTACATCATGTGAAATGCTGGGCTGAATGAAGCACAAGCTAGAATCAAGATTGCTGGGAGAAATATCAATAACCTCAGATACTGAAACCATCCTTATGGCAGAAAGCGAAGAAAAACTAAAGAGCTTCTTGATGACAGTGAAAGAGGAGAGTGAAAAAGTTGGCTTAAAACTCAACATTCAAAATTTTGCTGTTATTTATGTCAGAGAGTATTCTCCCTATGGTTTCCTCTAGGAATTTTATAGTTTCTGGTCTAACATTTAGATCTTTAATCCATTTTGAGTTTATTTTTGTGTATGGTGTTAGGTTCTAGTTTCATTCTTTTACAGGTGGTTGACCAGTTTTCCCAGTACCACTTGTTAAAGAGTTCGTCTTTTCTCCATTGTACATTTTTGCCTCCTTTGTCATAGGTAAGGTGTCCATAGGTGCATGGATTCATCTCTGGGCTTTCTATTTTGTTCCATTGATTTATATTTCTGTCTTTGTGCCAATATCACACTGTCTTGATGATAAATCACAGCAAGATCCTCTAATGACCCACCTCCCAGAATAATGGAAATAAAAGCAAAAATAAACAAATGGGACCTAATTAAACTTAAAACATTTTGCACAATTAAGGAAACTATAAGCAAGGTAAAAAGGCAGACTTCAGAATGAGAGAATATAATAACAAATGAAACAACTGACAAAGAATCAATCTCCAAAATACACAAGTAGCTCATGCAGCTCAATACCAGAAAAATAAATGACCCAATCAAAAAATGGGCCAAAGAACTAAACATGTATTTCTCCAAAGAAAACATACAGATGGCTAGCAAACACATTTTAAGATGTTCAACGTCACTCATTATCAGAGAAATGCAAATCAAAATCACAGTGAGGTACCATCTCACACTGGTCAGAATGGCTGCCATCAAAAAGTCTACAAACAATAAATTCTGGATAGAGTATGGAGAAAAGGGGACCCTCTTACACTGTTGGTGGGAATGCAAACTCGTACTGACCCTATAGAGAACAGGGTGGAGATTCCTTTAAAAACTGGAAATAGAACATCCATACAATCCAGCAATCCTACTGCTGGGCATACACACTGAGAAAACCAGAATTGAAAGAACTGTATCCCAGAATTGTACCCCAATGTTCATTGCAGCACTGTTTACAATAGCTAGGACATGGAAACAACCTAAACGTCCATCAGCAGATGAATGAATAAGAAAGATGTAGTACATATACACAATGGAATATTACTCAGCTATAAAAAAGAGCGCACTTGAGTCAGTTCTAATGAAGTGGATGAAACTGGAGTCTATTATACAGAGTGAACTAAATAAGAAAGAAAAACACCAATACAGTGTATTATTGCATAAACATGGAATTTAGAAAGATGGTAACGCTAACCCTATATGCAAGACAGCAAAAGAGGCACAGATATAAAGAACAGAATTTTGACTGGGAGAAGGCGAGGGTGGGATGATTTGGGAGAATAGCATTGAAACATGTATCTTACCATATGTGAAATAGATGATGAGTCCAAGTTTGATGCATGAAATAGGACACTCAAAACCGGTGCACTGGGACAACCCAGAGGGATGGGATGGGAAAGGAGATGGGAGGGGTTTCGGGATGGGGGGACACATGTACACCAGTGGCTGATTCTTGTCAATGTATTGCAAAACCCACCACAATACAGTAAAGTAATTAGCCTCCAATTAAAATAAATAAATTTTTAAAAAAGAAACAACAACAACAAAAAATTCAACATTCAGAAAACTAATTCATGGCATCTGGTCCCATCACTTCATGGCAAATAAATAGATGGGGAAACAATGGAAACAGTGACAGACTTTATTATTTGGAGCTCCAAAATCACTGCAGATGGTAACTGCAGCCATGAAATTAAAAGACGCTTACTCCTTGAAAGAAAAGCCATGACCAACCTAGACAGCTTATTAAAAAGCAGAGACATTAGTTTGCCAACTGTCTAATCAAAGCCTCATGACAAATGGACCATAAAGAAAGCTGAGCACCAAAGAACTGATGTTTTTGAACTGTGGTGTTGGAGAAGACTCTTGAGAGTTCCTTGGACTGCAAGGAGATACAACCAGTCCATCCTAAAGGAAATCAGTCCTGAATATTCATTGGAAGGACTGATGCTGAAGCTCAAACTCTAATACTTTGGCCACCTAATGCAAAGAACTGACTCATTGGAAAGGCCCTGATGCTGGGAAAGATTGAAGGCATGAGGAGACGGGGATGACAGAAGATGAGATGGTTGGATGGCATCACTGAGTCGATGGGCATGAGTTTGAGTAAACTCTGGGAGTTGGTGATGGACAGGGAAACCTGGCATGCTGCAGTCCATGGGATCGCAAAGAGTTGGACACAACTGAGTGACTCAACTGAACTGATGGAGAATTTAGAGGATTTGGATTCTAATTGAAGTTTTGCCAGTAACTTGATGTAATATTTATTTAATCCACATAACATTTAATTCATTTCAGTTAGCATTATCTGAAAAATGAAATAGAGAAGGGAGGGAAAACAACATAATATAATGCCTAAGGTAAAATAATTAAATAAAACTCGATTATATAAGGTTAATGGGAGGAAACCAAGTACAGAGAAATGAAATGTACAAAACATCCCCAGACCTGTTTGTATTCATTACCTTTTTACTGCTTTTTCCCTTACTAAACTTTTTTACAAGAAATGCAAGCAAATAAAATGTTGACTGATTTGGCTATCACATCTTTTTCCTCTAGTGGAGGTGCAAATGAGCAATAAAATGGTTACCTGACTGGTAATAGAAGAGAAATAGTGAAAAAGTAGAGAACCAAAGCAATTCAGAAATGGAATAATAAGAGCCAGGATAACTGAGAGGGTTGCATATGATATTGTCTTCTTCTTCAGAAGAGGAGAAAGAAAATGATGTATAAATAAATTTCAAAAGGACCTTGTGGGATTAACACCATGAAATTCAGCTAGTAAAAGATTTATGTTTCCAGTGATTATTGACTTATCCAAAGTCACAATGCAAGAAAAAGTCATAGCTCACATTCACCATGATCTCAACATGCACCTTATTATGTCATATTCACAACTGACCATTCTTCAAGATGTCATTTTAGAACTTTGCACATGCCTTTGACCCTGTTTGCAATGCTTGATGATCTTCTCATTTTTCAAAGCTCAGTTTTGATATCACTGTTTTCTTCCTTCTCTTCTTTAATTTACTACTATGCATCCCCTTGTTTAGACTTGAGATAAGTTCAACAGCTTTATTAATTCTTCAAAACCAGCCAGTACATTTTGCATTCTTCCACTGTTGACAAACCCCTGCATTACAGAATTATTAAGGACATGAATTGTGGAATCAGAAAGGTTTGAACTTAAGGTCTGCCATAATCCATGTATTTCTGAACATTCTTTAAAACTTTTGTTAGTCTCAGTTCCTTCACCCCCCAAAAGAGTGAAAACAATATCAACCACATATTTTTCTGATAATCAAATAAAATAATGCATAGAAATTGTTTGCCACAATGCTCAGAAGTCAATGAAAACTAACGGTATGGGTAACTTTTTTCTCTGAACTATACAACAAAAGTTTCATTATTCACATCTGTGTCTCTAACACCTTTTATGGCTCCTGTCTCAAGAATGGCACATTTCAATTGCTCATGTCATTATCCTCTCCTGTTTTGTGTCCCAAATCTAGAAGAAATGATCAGAAAGTCTATGATTATTTTAAAATTAACATCTAGAGAAATGTGAATTAGTGTTTTTTTCCATGGCTTTATAGTGATAAAATATGCTTGACTAAGACCTAAGCCATCAAGCAGATTCAGTTGAGTGGGAATGGGAGTACCTATATCAATCAATTTCTTTGAGGGAAAACAATCTTTCAACAAAACTGTAAAAATGTGACCACTATATCAAAAGAATAATCTCTTATTTTACTCTCTGCAATCATTGAGAGACCATTCCTACCTAACATTCTTCTTTCATTTTATTTTGTGCTTCCTCCATTCTCTTCCACAAGAAATTTTCTTTACCTTGTTCAGATTTCTTGAGAGATCTTGCCGAAGTTACCCGCTGTGGCAGGGCAAATTGAAAGTGACATTTCAGAACGATGGAAAGCAGACCACATCTATTTTCCATACCTGCCTCTCCCTCCATATCCAAAGATATTTCCTCTGTCAGGGCCTAGTCATGATACTCCTACGTATGTTGAAAGCATTCATAAGAACACAAGAGAGTATGCAGATAGGTTATTTCCATCACCACCACTTCTATTCTGCTTTTGAAATAATTTAAAAAGGGAAACCTAAATCAGGAACTTGGCGACTCTCTTTTCTCCATTGTAAATGTTGATTCTTTTCTTACATATTATTAATAATTGCCCATAAGTGTGTGGGTTTATATCTGGGCTCCATATCCTGTTCCTTTGATCTATGTGTTTGTTTTTATGCCAATTCCATAATATTTTGATTGCTGTAGACTTTGTAGTATATTCTGATGTCAGAGATCATGACTCCTCCAGCTCTGTTCTTTCTCAAGATTGTTTTGGCTATTCAGAGTCTTTTGTGTTTCCATACAAATTTTAAAACTATTTGTTCTTGTTCTGTGAAAATTCTATTGGAATTTTAATAAATATTGTATTGAATCTGTAGATTGCCTTGGGCAATATCAAGAACACTGTATATTTTTCCATCTGCTTATATTGCCTTCAGTTTCTTTCATCAGTACCTTACAGTTTTTGGAGTACAGTCTTTTACCTCCTTAAGTACATTTATTTCTAGGTATTTTATCCTTTTTGATGCAATGGAAATGGGACTGTTTCCTTAATTTCTCTTTCTGAAGTTCACTGTTATTTTTGAAATGCAACAAATTTATGTACATTAATTTTGTATCCTGCAACTTTATCAAATTCATTAATGAGCTCTAGTTACTTTCTGGTGCTATCTAGGATGTTTCTATATATAGTATCATGTTATCTGCAGATACTGACAGTTTTACTTCTTTCTTTCCAACTTAGATTCTTTTTATTTCTTTTTCTTGTCTAATTGCTGTGACTAGTAGTTCCAAAACTATGTTGAATAAAAGTGATGAGTGTGAGCACCCTTATCCTAATCCTGGTTTAAGAGGAAATGCTTTCAGCTTTTCACAGTTGAGAATGATATTAGCTGAAGGTTTTTCAAATGTGGCCTTTATTAAGTTGTGGTACATTTCCTTTATTCCCACTTTCTGGAGAGTTTCTATCATAAGTGGATATTGAATTTTATCAAAAAACTTTTCTGCATCTATTGAGATGATTATATGGTTTTTATTCTTCAGTTTGTTAGTGATGTATCACACTGATTGATTTGCAAATATTGACCGTGGAGAAAAGGGAACCTTTGTAATACTGTTGGTAAAAATGTAAATAGGTGCAGCCCTGTCAAAAACAATATGGAGATTAAAAAAAAAAAACTAAAAATAGAACTACCATATGACCTAACAATTCCACTCCTGTGTATATATCTGAGGGAAAAAAAAAACAAAACACTAATTCAAAAACATAATCAACCCCCAATGTTCCAAATAGCATTATGTACAATTAGGAAGACATAGAAGCAACCTAAGTATACATCAACAGATGAATGGGTAATATATATATAACATCTTCTTTACCCATTCATCTGTTGATGTATATATATATATATTCCACACAAAAGAACACTAGTCAGTTATAAAAAAGAATGAAATTTTCATTCTTTGCAGCAAAGTGGATGAATTTGAAAGTCATTATGCAAAGTGAAATAAGTCAGACAGAGAAGGAACAAATACTGTATAATGTCACTTATACGTGGAATCCCAAAATACAACAAGCAAGTGAACATAGCAAAAATAAAAGCAGGCTCACAGATAGACAAAAAACTAGTGATTACCGGTTGGAGGGGAGGGCAATCTAGGGGTGGAGAGTGGGAGGTACACACTATCAGCTTTTAGATAGACTGCTGCTGCTGCTGCTAAGTCGCTTCAGTCGTGTCAGACTCTGTGCGACCCCATAGACTGCAGGCCACCAGGCTCCCCTGTCCCTGGGATTCTCCAGGCAAGAATACTGGAGTGGGTTGTCATTTCCTTCTCCAATGCATGAAAGTGAAAAGTGAAAGTGAAAGTGAAGTCGCTCAGTCGTGTCCGACTCTTAGCGACCCCACGGACTGCAACCTACCAGGCTCCTCAGTCCATGGGATTTTCCAAGCAAGAGTACTGGAGTGGGGTGCCCTAGCCTAGATAACATTTAATTAAGGTACACATATTTTTATTCACTATAACAAGTAAATATATTTTGAAGTATTTAGGTCCTTGAAAACTTTCACATTTGAATCATGTTGAAAAATATCAGGACTAATGGCTCCTATAATTTCTAAAATCCTTAGATGCATTAAAATTTGTTAATTCTATGTTATCCTTTTAACTCATCTTGTCTCCTAACATTTGAGATTATAAATTAAGGTTATGTTGCATTCTAATTTCTAATAAGAAAACATTGACTATGAAAGATGATAGCCCAGAATTAATTTCCCAGAAACTAATGAGCAAGTGAAAACAAAGATAATAATAGGAGTCTACCTAACATGGGCTACCATGGTGATTACAATCCCACAAAATTCTTCCTACTAACAGATATCATATTAACTATAATACTAAACAAATTATTGCCAGGGTTTCCAACTGGGTCAGGGTCAGCAATCATGAGCTCCTTCCTAAGCAGTTCTTAAAGGGGTGCCAAAGCAGTTGTGTGGTTCTTGTGATCCTTCTGGATGTTAGCCACATGGTGCCCATGTGAGTTGTGTCCCAGGGACAAACACAAGCCACAAATGGTCAAGGCACGGTCACTGAGCTGCAACACCTCATGATCAGGAAATGTATCATGAACTTATAGATAGAGGTAAATGCATATAGCTGTTCAAACTCAATAATGAAAAGCTACCTTTTCTACCTTTTTAGTTAGATTGCTAAATGATTTAAAGGAAAGCTTTATAGGTCCATTCCTCTAGTTTTCTGAAGAAGCTTATCTGGATATCATTGTACCTAAAAAGCCAAAGAACTCTATTTGTACTCTTTGTAATTCTAAAGTCATGTTAGGTTTTTTGCTTGACATTGATAGGAATAGTTCAAGACTTTTAAGTATCTTAATATTAGATCATTAGTTTCACTTCATTTACATTACTACATTCCTTTCAGATAAGTTTATGCTAAATACTTGTTGTGATTCAGGTCTGTAAAATTTAGGTTCTTCATATTTGTAACTACTTGGATCATTGTTTTACAGCAGCTGACAAGCCATTAGTTGTCCTGAGACCCAATAACATGAACTGAGAAAACAAGAAGGCTTCTGAAGTATCTTTTAGCCCTGACATCTGTGGTTCACTCAAAAAATAAATGGAGGTGATCTCAACGTTTTGAAACTTATGAGGTAGCATATTATTTGTCATAATACTCGAAAATTTTTTTTCAAGTTTCTGAGCCTGTTAGGAAGTAGGAAAGTGAAGAAAGGGAGGGTATATACATTATTTTTTTCTACAACATTTAAATTAAATTAATTCATGGTTACTTCTAATTGCAAAAGGAATCAACCCTCATTGTCAAAACATGAAAATTATGACACAGTTGAAATTTTGAAATAGAGTTCTTTGGGTTTTTTTCTATTCCATTTCACACACATAAATCTTTAACACTCATTTTTATCTTAAAAAATTAAGATACCTTCTTACTGATTGTAATCTGATTTTATTATTTGGAGGTCACTGTGAACATGTTCTATGTCATTAAATATTTTCAGCAATCTGAATTTAAATAGATATTCCTTAGGCCCTCATATGGGTAAACAGTAATTTATACATTCAATCACTTTATTGTAAGGTTAGTTTGTTCCCAACTTTTACCACTTAAATAACATTGAAATAAACATTCTGACATATAAATACTTATGCAAATATTTTCTTACTTTATGTAAATTTCCAAAAGTAAAATTATTAAATCCAGTGCCAAACTTGATTTTTAGGACTTCCGTACATGCATATGCTGGGCTATTCTTGAAACATATTTAACATTAAGATGATATAATAAGGAAGTTCTGGAAGTACAGAGTATGATGAAGACCATAGAAAAGTTCTAACTCCCATCTTCAGATGGGAAAAACTGCTCCAGAGTAAGCAAATAATTTCCTCCACAAGTTGTTAGAATCTGAAATTAGATTCACAATATAAATCCCAGTTTAATGCCTTTATGTTCAAAACCAATGTCTTTCCCCCAACAAAGAATTCTGTCTTCATTATTGCATTTATAATGATAAATTAGAGAAGTCAAGAAACACAAGTATAGGCTCTGCCCCTCCAAGGAGAGCATGGTATGGAGAAGGGCGGTATGCTGTAGCTATCTGTGTAACAGCATGGGACCGAAACAGACCTGGGCTCAGCACTCCTCACAGGCTCTCTGAAGACAGAGCTACTGGAGTGAGACAGTCCTTTCCTTCAGCTGAAGCTATCTTATCAGTTTCCACTCTTGATCCCCTGTGGATTCCATGGAATTGTTAGTATAAACCCTCCCATAAACAACTCAGTCAGCTGAAGTACCAAAATTAAGCTTCTTAATTTAGCATTTTGATTTGAAAACATTCTTCTCTCTCAGTTCCAAGCCAGGTGTTTATAAAAGTTTTTACTTATCTGACAGAGTCCAGCCTCTTCCATATAACTTTTCCCTCCCTCTGGGAAGCACTTATTCAGTAGCTTGCCTTCTGGAGCAATGAGGGAGAGCATCCTAGGGAGGAAGGGCTTTGGGAATTGCCAGAAATGAAGAAACTCCAAGTAGGAGGACCCTGATTTTACTGAGTGCAACATCAGAAGGCAAGAGCCATCCAGGGAGGTCACTAAACCCATCAATGCCTCATTTGTTGAATCCCTGCCAGGGTAGGTCTGCCCATGTCTGGAAGCCTGGAACAAAGAGATCTAAATCTGTGATTCACAAATGTTACTCACTCGTATCTTCCACATGAGTCATAGTCAATGATTAGAACTAAAAGAGACATTAGAAATTATCTATTATAGTCTTCCAAAAATACCAATATTTTGGTTAAGTAGGCATATGGATTCCGTGGCTTCCATATTGCAGATATCCAGGATATATTTAATACAACATGCTAAGGCTTGCCATACTCCAAAGATCCTTTCAATTATTGAAAGAAAGAGTAAACCATTTCCAACACATTTTTGTTGAGTCTTTCCATGTATCCTTGACTTAAGAAGTCTAAAACATTTTGATATTGCCTGATTCTTTTTGATAGTGATATTTTAGAAGTATTGTATAATGCACACATGATTTCTCTCTCCCTTTTTAAAATTTTTTGGCTTTTGCTTCTTGGAAGCTGAGAGGTAAATGCGAAACTCAATTAACATCTAACCTGGCCTTGATAGATCTGTGCTTTTAAATTTTTGCATGTGCTTGATTTTCTCCTTTTAGTTTACTTCTGTCATGCTGCTGCTGCTGCTAAGTCACGTCAGTCATGTCCAACTTTGTGCGACCCCATAGACGGCAGCCCACCAGGCTCCCCCGTCCCTGGGATTCTTCAGGTAAGAATACTGGAGCGGGTTGCCATTTCCTTCTCCAATGCATGAAAGTAAAAAGTGAAAGGGAATTCGTTCAGTCGTGTCCGACTCTTAGCGACCCCATGGACTGCAGCCTACCAGGCTCCTCCATCCATGGGATTTTCCAGGCAAGAGTACTGGAGTGGGGTGCCATTGCCTTCTCCGTTACTTCTGTCATAAATGGCTCAAAATTCTTCATGAAATAAGTAAAGTGTATACTAAATTAAAAGTCCAACACTTCAGTTCAATGTAAAATGTTGTTACTTCAGCATTACCCTAAACCTTTGATAACTGGATTGTAGAGTGGAATGGGAATTTGAATGAAATCCTATACTTGAAATGGCTTTGAATAATTTTTAAAAATATGTGCATTTTAAAAGTTTAAAGCAAAAACAAGCAAGCAAGTTTAGATAGTATATCTAACTCATCACTCTGTTAATTAGGATGTTATATTAAACATTTCACACTTACACTTGGATAAATAGATATTTCTGTATGACAAGGTGAATCTGCTACCTCAGTTATTGTCAGCCTTTGAGTGCAATCATTTTGCTGAGTTCACAAAGTTGTTTTAATGGAAAAAAATATATATCAAAATGGTCCAATATATAAATGTGCTTTTTAATTCTACAAAGTACCCTTACAATATGAGATTACTACTTTGAGCAAATTCAGAACAACATGTTTAACAATAATTATTTACTTTACTTTTTGCTCATTTATCAAGTTCATCAAATAAGGGTCAGTGATAATAATGAGCTAGAAAGGTCATATTGGGCCAATCAGTAGAATGCTAACAAAAAAACATCAGAATGAAGCTCACCCAAGGGATCACACTGATGTAGCACGGAGTCAGAGAAAGCCCTTGGAACTGGAAGCTTAGAAATTGGAGTTACCATTTAGCTCTGCCTTTTGATGGTTAACTTTGAGCAAGTCACTTCCTTGTGTGAATCTTTCTTCATTTGTTCTGAAATAAAGACACTGTAGAAAGTGTAGAAAATGGTTGCCTAGGGGCTAGTGCTGGTGGTCTTGAAGATTCTATTGGTCCTTATCAATTGGAAAAAGAACAAAGAAGACAGGGATCCCCTTTTGAAACTGAGAAATGAGCAGTAGAGGGATCATAAGTTTCCCAGAAGTAGAGAGCATAAATTTGATTTTAAATGTGATGCAACATTGAAGGCAAAGTGATTGTGTCTTTGCCAATTGTTGAATGACAGGCTCCATGGGTGGCCCTGCTGACTCCAGAAGACAAACTATATTTGCAGTCAGTATGGAACAGACTGCAGGTCAGAAATGAGCCCCTTTAACCACACTTGAATGATTGGATAGCAGCCTTCTCAGATGTCTGCGCGTTCACTACTGAGAACAGTGATGGACACATGCTGGCTATCTCCCGTCCACTAATATTCTAGACATTCAGGAAGAATGTCTGTAGCTCAAGAATTTAGAAGTCAGGTACTGGATGTCCTCAGATTTTGTTAGACAATTTTGCTCTTCAAATGCAGGCGTCTGGCACCTTAATATCAAAAAAGACTATGGTCTTCCCTCATGCCCACCTCTTTTTACTTTTGAGAAAGTAACTTACATTTTTTTTCTTTAGACTCAGTCCTGAAATTCTTGTTAATTGATTTTGGTGTCCTGGTTTGTATTCTTGGTTGATAACAAAGAGAGGCTCTATTCTCTTTGAAGTAATTCTGTTCAAAAGGGATTCCTAATTAACTACTCTTAGTTGGAATTCTCCATCTTTCGATACCTCCTGACCAGCACAAATTTATATGTATAAACTCCTGGTGTGAATTTAACAGACTTATCCTGTTCTCAAATAAGCACGTATACAAGCTTGAGAATGAAGAAAGAAAACTTAGAGTTACAATAAAATATGAGTGAATGCAATTTTATAAAAACAAATTTCAGTAGTTGACTAACCAGATGCATAGTTGTAAAACCAGAATTAGAATGTAGGTCTCTATATCTTATTTATTTCATTTGAAATTACAAAGTCACAAGGTTAAGCCTATGCCTTTATTTATGTAATGATATGTAATTTTTAAAATACTCTCAGGGAAAATTCATGAAAGTAATTCTTTGAAGGGGAATATGTTATGCTACTTCATATTAATTTTAGGGAAATGGACCTTAAAAATGAAGTACCAGAGTGTCCCTTAAAGAATATAGCTTTCCCACTGGAGTTATATAATGAGGAACTTGCATAATTAAAACTTTTCTGGCAGGTATTGTAAAAAAGCCTTCTGCTACCTAAAAGTATAAACCAGGACCCTGAACATTTTTCCCCTGGAGAGTTTCAAAAGGCCATTAAGAAGCATGGGAGAGAAAGAGGCCCCAAATTTGGAATATAACAGGAACCAGAATAATAATTATATTTGGAATATAATATATTCCAAATATAATATAATATATTCCAAATATAATTCCAATAATAATATATTCCAAATATAATTCCAATAATAATATATTCCAAATATAATATAAATATATTTACCTGATGGCTCAGCAGGTAAAGAATCTGACTGCAGTGCAAGAGACACAGGAGACATGGGTTTGATCCTTGGGTTGAAAAGATCCCCTGGAGAAGGAAATGGCCACCCACTCCAGTATTTTTGCCTGGGAAATATCATGAACAAAGGAGTCTGGTGGGCTACAATACATGGGGTCTCAAAGAATCAGACATGACTGAGCAACTAACACTTTCACTTTCAGAATAATAAGGACAGGCACCATAAAAGACTTCTATAATAAAGTGATCAAATATTGGAAAAGAGTAACCTAGTAGCTATCTCATAGATGTGCTGTAACTTAGTCTGGAGATTGGGAAGAGAATGTGAATGGACCTGTATAAATCCATCACTATAGCTGGAAAACCACCTTCAAATTATCACCCCAACAAAATGCAATGCATCATCATTACATATATCTCCCAGAGATGTGTACATATTCATGCAACAAAATTAACTATGCCGACTAATGTGTATTCAGTGTTAAAAGTGATACAGAGAGTAGAGAAAGGCAAGGAAAGGAAGGGACTAAAGGAAACATATTTGAAAAGGATGTTCTGTGGACTAGTTTATTTGTGTATAATTACATTTCCACTGGGCTTCCCTAGTAGTTCAGTCAGAAAAGAGTCTGACTGCAATGCAGGGCACCTAGGTTCGATCCCTGGGTTGGGAAGATCCCCTGGAGAAGGAAATGGCAACCCACTCTGGTGTTTTTGCCTGGAGAATCCCATACAGAAGAGCCTGGCAGGCTACCATCTATGAGGACGTGAGAGTCAGACACGACTGAGCGACCAAGTGCACACATTTCCACTTTTCAAGAAACAGGTGAGACAAATACTATTCCCCCTTTGCCAATAAAAAAGCTTGTATCCAGGAAGGTTAAATAATCTTCCATAGGTCATAAAATCTATTGACAGTGATAGTCAGAATCCAAAACCATATGTATCTGACTTGAAGAGAAGAAAGAAATTCCTGTGAACTAAGATAATCAAGAAAAGTTTAATGCAATTTGACCATGGCCTAGTAGAAGAAGTATTAGAAGCCATTTGGAAGAATAAGATTGATACTGAGTATGGAAAAAATGTAAAATAGATAGACAGACAGATAGAATTCCCTGGAAAACTAAGCCACTGGTTAAAATTAAAAATATAATATAATACAAAGATCAAAGCTCTATCCCAATTAGCTTTCCATCTTGAAAACTGTTCTTTTTTCCTCCTAACAAAAGTGTAGATAACAAAAAAAAAATAGTAATTTTAATGCCCTGTTAACCTAAGATTGTGGAATATGGAAAAGAACTAACTCTAAGGTGGTCCCATGATTCCCATCTCCTGAAATTCACGTCTTTGTGTAATTCATGTGTGAGGGTAGGAGGGACCTGTGACTTACTTATAACCAGTAAAATAAGGCAAAGCTGTTGAGATATCACTCCTATATTATGCTATATAAGGCTTCAGCTTGCCAGTTGATAGCTTTTGCTGTTATGCTGGCCTTAAAGAATCAAGCTGCCATGTTGTAAACTGCCTACAGAGAAGACTACAGAATGGTCTGGCAGAGAAGAGTGGGCAGTCTCTCAGATCTAGTGACCTCCAGCCAATAGGAGCAATAAAAACAGAGTACAAGTCCTACAGCTACAAGGAGATGAATTCTACCAATAACCTGAGTGAACGTGGAACTGAATTCTCCAGTTAAGTCTTCAAATGAGAAGGCAGTCTACTGGCACTTTGCAGCCTAGTAAGACCCTGAAGGAGTAAATCCAGTTACATAATGCCTAGACTCCTGCCCTCAGAAGCAGTGAGATAATAATTATGTGTTACTTCGAGCCACTAAGCTTTTGGAAAATTTTTATGCAGCATAAATAACATGTTTGCCATGCTGGAAACTCACAAAGAGCTTTAGCTATTAAGGAATCTCCAATCTGATGCTATTTGTTGATTCTAGTTATATTTCTAATAGTGATGACTCTTAATGACATAAATTGGTTAGCAGTTTGCTCAGCTGCTTCCAACTCTCACTGGAGAAAACATGTGACTCTCACAGGAGAAAGTTTGCAGAAACTGTTTCTCTCGGTAGCATATCTGGATTATATGGCCTTCCACATTTCTTCTGCCCTCAAATAGCTCCTGGCACTTGCAGTTATGCCCCTTTTTCCACTTCCACTAGGGCCACTAGGGCATGGGTCATACCAGAGTCCCTGATTAACCAGACTGACCATATAATTCACTGTCCAAACTGGAACACTCTTAAGAACAAAAGGAGCACTATTAAGAATTAAGCTGTTAGGATGTCCATTACAAAGAAAGAAGAGATAATAAATGTTGACAAGGATGTGGAGAAATGGAAACACTTGTATACTGTTGGTGGAGATGTAAACTGGTACAACTACTATGTCAAATAGTATGGAGGTTCCTCAAGAAATTAAAAATAGAATGACCATATGATCTCTCAATCCCACCTCTGAAAGAGAAAGTGTTAGTCACTCAGTTGTGTCTGATTCTTTGCAACCCCATGCAATCCACCAGTCTCCTCTCTCCATGGAATTCTCCAGGCAAGAATACTGGAGTAGTTTGCCATTCCCTTCTCCAGGGGATCTTCCTGACCCAGGGATTGAACCCAGGTCTCCTGCATTGCAGACAGATTCTTTACTATCTGATCCACCAGGGAATCCAAACAAAATAAGTATCTTAAAGCATCATCTGTACTCCTGGGTTCATTGAAGCATTCATTATTCATAATTTCACAATAACCAAGGTATGGAAATAATCTAAGTGTCCATCAATGGAAGAAAAAAGTAATGTATATAAGGTAATACTACTTAGTCTTTAAAAAAAAGGAAACCCTGTCATTTGTGACAAAATACAAAAACCTGTAATTATTTCATTTATGCTAAGTGAAATAAGCCATAGAGAGAAAGATAAAGACAACATAGTATCACTTATAAGTGGAATATAAAAAATAAATAATTAATTTAAAAATCAAATTTACAGAAATAGAGAATAAAGTAGAAAAATGGTTGCCAGGGGCTGTGGGATAAAAAGAGGAATAGATGCTTGGGGCTGGTGCACTGGGATGACCCAGAGCGATGGTATGGGGAGGGTGGTGTGGGGGGAGAGTTCAGGATTGGGAACACGTGTACACCCGTGGTGGATTCATGTTGATGTATGGCAAAGCCAATACAATATTGTAAAGTAATTAGCTTCCAATTAAAATTTAAAAAATTTAAAAAAAAGGCAGCCCCAGACAGTAAGGACATAAATGACTGGGTGTGGCTGTTTTACAATAAACTGTTATTTACAGAAAAAAAAAAGGGGGGGGGGAATAGAGACAGCTTTAGTAAAAGGATATAAACTTTCAGATATATGATGAGTGAGGTCTGAGAATCTATTAATAATAGATAACATGGTGATTATTGTTGCTAACACTATATTTTATAATTAAAATTTGGTAGGAGAGTAGAATTCAAATATTCTCACTGAAGAAGAAAGAGAATGAAGCTTGGACATCAAACATAACTCTGAATTGTTCCAAACAAATCAGTGGCTAAATTAAAAAGATTTACACTAACAAATGCTGCTGAGGATGTGGATCAACTGGAATCTCATAAATAATAGTGGGAATGCAAACTTGTACAGATGCTTTGGAGAACAGTTTGGTTATTCTTGTGTTAAACATATACTTTTCATACTACTGAGCATTGCCGCTTCCAAGAGAAGAAAATGTATGTTTACACAAACACCTGTATACAAAAATTCATAGCAACTTTATTCACAATAGTGGAAAACTATAAACAACCCAAATTCTATCACCCAGAGGAAAGACTGGCAAACTGTGATATAGTCATACAATGCAATATTGCTGGGCAATCAAAAGGAACAAACTTTTGATACAAATATCATCATAGATGTATCTCACAGATTTAATTTTGAGCAAAAGAAATAAGACTTGACAAACTTACTTTATCTGAAGCTCAAGAACAGGAAAAACTAAGATAAAGAAAAATATATAAGAACAGGGATCATCCCCGTAGTAGGACTAGAGGAAATTGTTTCAAAAGAGACATTGGGATACATTCTGATAGATGGAAATATTGGTATTGTGAGAGGGCATTGGTTAAACAGCTGTGCGACCTTAGCAAAATTGCATAGTTAATATCTACATATTTTAAAGCATGTACGTGTCACATCATTTTAAAAAGGAACTATAAAAAGAAAAATATAAAAGATAATCCTGTTTTGAATAGTGTTAATTTTAAAACCACCTAAGGATTTTGTTAGTTGCTCAGTCATGTCAATTTTTTGTGATCAATTACATTTTAATGTAATGATTGTGCCTTGGAAGAAAAGCTATGACAAACCTAGACAGTGTATTAAAATTCAAAGACATCACTTTGCTGACAAAGGTCTATATAGTCAAAGTTGTGGTTTTTCCAGTAGTCATGTATGGATGTGAGAGTTGGACCATAAAGAAGGCTGAGCCCCAAACAATTGATGCTTTTGAGTCCAGGTGTTGAAGAAGACTCTTGAGAGTCCCTTGGACTGCAAGGAGATCCAACCAGTCAATCCTAAAAGAAATCAACCCTGAATATTCCTGGAAAAGCCTATACTGAAACTGAAGCTCCAATATTTCCACCACCTGATGTGAAAAGCCAACTCACTAGAAAAGACACTGATGATGGGAAAGGTTGAAGGCAGGAGGAGGAGACAACAGAAAATGAAATGGTTAGATGATATCACCAAATCAACGGACATGGATTTGAGTAAGCTCTGGGAGATGGTGAAGGATAGGGAAGCCTGGCATGCTGCAGTCCATGGGGTCACAAAGAGTCAGATACAACTGAGTGACTGAACAACAAAATGTAAGGGAGATCACAGTTTCAAAATATTGCCTGTAATTATAGTCACTTCCAGGGTGTTATCTTGGCCACCACGAATGACAGTGACCAAATAACTCATGTCTAGATCGGAAAAAATCTGAATGACCAAGAAGCTGAAAACCATGTCTTACATAAAATCCTGGAAAGAACTGTGTTTATTTCTCTAGGAAATGATTGGAGGAACTAGACTAGCTGTCTTCTGACATTTGAAAATGAGATATAAAAATAAAGTTATATTCTGTGATGCCCCAGTGGAATAGGACCAACAGATAGGATAAACTAGCATGCATATGAAGTAGAGTGTTTGACACATAGCAGTACTGCTGCCACCAAGTCGCTTCAGTCGTGTCCGACTCTGTGCGACCCCATGACGGCAGCCCACCAGGCTCCCCGTCCCTGGGATTCTCCAGGCAAGAACACTGGAGTGGGTTGCCATTTCCTTCTCCAATGCATGAAAGTGAAAAGTGAAAGTGAAGTCGCTCAGTCGTGTCTGACTCTTCACGACCCCATGGACTGCAGCCCACCAGGCTCCTCTGTCCATGGGATTTTCCAGGCAAAAGTACTGGAGTGGGGTGCCATTGCCTTCTCCGAGCAATACTGCAGAGAAACAATTAGCTTGGTGAAGTAGTAAGTTCACCGTCAGTGGGACTATCAAACAGAAGCTTCAGCTGTTTTTACCCCTGGATGTTTCAGAAAGAATTGCTGCACTGAAGGGAAACTAGTGTACTCTGTTTTTAAGATATCATGATTCTGTGCTGTTAAAGCTTGAAATCTTAGATTTCATGGGTTTTGGATCTTAATGGGATTCAAATGTGATGTATGATGCACATTAATCAGTATCAGTAGGGTAAAATAGTACTGTTTCATTATTGTTTTCTTGGCAATGATTTTCACTACAAATGTAAAGTGTGTCTTTAAGACAGACCAAATCTCCTGGTCTATGTAGTGATAGAGTCTCCATATAACTGCAGATAATTTATCATAGCCCTTGAAATAACAATCAGAATAATTGCATCCTGAGTAATCTTGTAGTCACACTTTCTATTTTTGTTTGTTACTGGTTTTTCTTGCTGTTTTGACAAAACAAAAACAGAGCTGAAGTGTTTCTAAAATGTGTTTATCCTAATAGAAGAATGGAAATATCATCCATTTTCCATCCCTAGAAGACTTTAAGAGGAAGTATTACTTAAATCCAATGTAGAATTATCTTTACAGCGCAGCTGAGTTGTTATTTTTTCCCCCCAAGTTTCAGGCCACTGGGTGGGAATTATTAGATACATACATTATTATGTATCTTCTCACATCAATTTCTACATGATAGAGAATAATGTTGTAATGTATACTGTATTTAATATGAAATTGTATATTTAAGCATTTTGCAAATAGAGCTAATAAATAGATCTGGAGGTGATGGAATTCCAGCAGAGATATTTAAAATATTAAAGATGATGCTGTTTAAGTGCTGCACTCCAGTGGAGAAACAGACACAGAGAACAGACTTATGGGCACAGGAGGAGGGGAGGAGGAAGAGGGTGAGATGTATGGAGAGAGTAACCTGGAAACTTACAATACCATATGTAAAATAGATAGACAATGGGAATTTGCTGTATGACTTAGGGAATTCAAGCAGGTCCTCTGTGACATTCTAGAAGGGTGGGATGGGGAAGGAGAAAGGAGGGAAGTTTGGCAGGGAGGGGACTTGGGTGCACCTATGGCTGATTGTTGTTGATGTTTGACAGAAAACCACAAAATTCTGTAAAGCAATTATCTTTCAATTAAAAAACAATTTTTTAAAAAGTGCTGCCTGTACTCAATATATCAGCAAATTTTAAAAAAGTTAGCAGTGGTCACAAGACTGAAAAATGTCAGTTTTTCATTCCAGTCACAAAGAAGGGCAGGGCAAAAATGTTCAAACTACCACACCCTTGAGCTCATATCACATGCTAGTAAGGTTATACTTAAAATCTTTCAAGCCAGGCTTCAGCAGTATGTGAACTGAGAACTTCCAGATGTACAAGCTGGGTTTAGAAAAAGCAGAGGAACCAGAGATCAAACTGCCAACATTCATTGGATCATACAGAAACCAAGGATTTCTAGAAAAATTCATTGACTACAAAAAAGTCTTTGACTGTGTGGATCACAACAAACTGTGGAAAATTCTTAAAGAGATAGAAATACCAGACTACCTTACTTACCTCCTGTGAAACTTCCTCGTGGGTCAAGAAACAACAGTTAGAATTTTACATGGAACTACAGAGTGGTTCAAAATTGGGAAAGGCGTACCACAAGGCTGTATATTGTCACCCTGCTTGTTTAACTTAAATGAAAAGTAAATTATGCAAAATGTCAGGCTGGATGAATCCCAAGCAGGAATCAAGATTTCCCGGAGAAATATCAACAACCTCAGATATGCAGATGATGCCATTCTAATAGCAGAAAGTAAGAGGAACTAAAGAGCCTCTTGATGAGGGTGAAACAAGAGAGTGAAAGCTGGCTTAAAAATTAAAACTGGCTTAAAACTCAATATTCAGAAAACTAAGATCATGGCATCCAGTACCATCACTTCATGGCAAATAGAAGGGGAAAATGTGGAAGCAGTGACAGATTTTATTTTCTTGAGCTCCAAAATCACTGTGGATGGTGACTGCAGCCATGAAATTAAAAGGTGTTTACTCCCTGGAAGGAAAGCTATAACAAACCTAGACAGTGTATTAAAAAGCAAAGATGTCACTTTGCCAACAAAGACCTGTATAGTCAAAGCTATGATTTTTCCAGTAAGAGAGAGTTGGAATATAAAGAAGGCTGAGCACTGAAGAACTGATGCTTTCAAATTGTGCTGGAGAAGAATCTTAAGAGTCTCTTGGACTGCAAGGAGATCAAACCAGCCAAGCCTAAAGAAAATCAACCCTGAATATTCATGGGAAGGACGGATGCTGAAGCTGAAGCTCCAGTACTTTGGCCACGTGATGCAAAGAGCCAACTCTTTGGAAAAGACCCTGATACTCTGCAAGACTGAAGGCAAAAGGAGGAGGTCGTGGAGGATGAGATGGTTAGATAGCATCATCAACTCAGTGCACATGAATTTGAGAAAAGTCTGGGAGATGGTGATGGACAGGGAAGCCTGGAGTGGTGCAGTCATGGGGTTTCAAAGAGTCCAACATGATTTTGTGATCTGAAGATTGATTTTTGTATATAATTCAATTTACGAGCTGTGTCCTTTCTACAGTCCTCTCTTCTTTCACTTTCCTTCTTTTATTCTTCTTGATATTAACCATGCCAGTGTGATTGTTAGAAACTCCTTAACAAGAAGGGCAGAGGCTAAAGAAAAGGAGAGCTTTGAAAATCAGTTCAATGTTGCCCTCATAAAATTTTAGTGAAGACATTGAAATTACTGGTTGAAGGTTTCGTATCTCTAAACAGACTTTCCTCCATTAGTTGGTATAATTAAGAGCTGCCTATGTCTGGTTCCATGAACCACTTAGAAACTGATGTTTCTTTGCACTTGAATATTCCCCTCAAAATTCCATGAAAATATTTTAAGCTATTACCATGAGTGAAAATTTTTCTTAGATTCTGCTTAAAGTGCAATATTCTTCAGCTCTATTTGCCTTACAACAGTTGATAGATTTGAACTTAAAAAATTACCTCTATAAAACTACTCATTCAGGGAAAAAAAAGGAAGGAGAAGGAAAAGAAAAAGAGTTAAATTTCACCATCAGCAATTAGATTTTAGATTTGAAGTAAAGACAAACTTTTGGGGTGACAAATAATGGATAAACTTTGGGAAAAATCTAGGGAAAGAAAGGAGTTTTCTTAAACCTTATATAAACACAGGGCACATTCTTCTTTAATGGGATGTTTTTATTGTGGCTTTACTGGAAGGCAAGGAAACGGCGGCTCCTTCTAAACTCAGTGGTCTTATGCAAATCATTCTAAGCTTCTTCTCTTGAAAAAACTTGACTGCACGTCATTCCCTGCCTTTGTAAAACCTTCCTGACATTGCTGATGAATCCTCACATGCATGATAGTGTAAAAGAAACCACCTTTGTTTAGACTCAAGAAAGATTGCCATCAAATTCCACCACGCTATTTCAAACAGGATTTCCATAAGAGCTACGGGAAAGGAGTGGTGATTATATCACAGAAACAAAACATATAAGTAAGAACTGCAAAAAATCAGCTTTCAAAATCTAAAATAATCTCCAAATAGAGCAGCAGTTTAGTTATAAGCACACTAAAGTACATTGATTTATATTCCACTATTATGAAGTTTATAATGATTACTTGGCAGGTAGAGCTGAAAAAAAATTGCCATGTAATTAGCTAGTATAAACAATATGGCTGGGATAAATCAAGTGTGTGAATTAATTTTAAAATATTAACAAGGAGGCAAATGATATTGACCAATTTCAAAGGCATCTAGTACTCGGTTAACTCAAACATTAACTTGCAATCTTCCCTCTCCAAATAATCTTCCCTTCCCTCCCTTGGTGCTTTTTCCGTTTTCTCAGTTTTATTAAATCAAACCACCATCCATCGTTTTCCAAGACACATCATTTTCAACATCCCCATTACTCCCCATTTCAAACCCTTTAACAAATCCTGGCTATTTTATGTACTAAACAGCTCTCATGCCTGTCTATGTCTCCCCATCGCTACTACACCATCATCGTCCTAGTTCAACTACTCTCTTAGCCTATATTTCCACAATAATTGCCTAACTTCTTTCCAATCTTTTTTTCCCCTTGCAATAGCTAGAAATTGACTTTAAAAATATCATTTACAACCTATACTCAAATTCTTCACTAATTTCTTATTTCTCCTAAGATAAAGGTGAGACAGTGAGACAGTGCACTAAGTTGTGTCCGACTCTTGAGACCCCATGGACTGTAGCCTGCCAGGCTCCTCTGTCTATGGGATTCTCCAGGCAAGAATACTGGAGTGGGTTGCCATTTCCTTCTCCAGGGAAGTTTTCTTTAAAGGTAGTTTTCTTTAAAGGTAGTTTTCTTTAAAGTCACCTGCAAGACTTTGCACTCCAGCCCTACCTCCATCTTCATTCTCTACCTGCAAACACTTTCCTTCAATTTTGGGTGCAGAGGACTATTCATCCCCTGCTCATCTGTTTCCTTTTGAAGGGCAATGCTCTGTGAGTAACACTCCATCCTTTTGTGCCACTCCTATTCTTTCTGATCTCCACCTGTCTGCTGCCTCTGCATCTCTTGATTGGTTCTGTGGAAAAGAAAAAGACAGGCTACCCATGTTAAGCCTCTAACATGGAAGCATGAAGTTCTTTTTTCTCACCACTCCAGCTTTCTTTCCTGCTGTAGATCCTTATTCATGCTGTTCCTTCTGCCCTGGACATCTTTCCTTTCTCTTATCACTTCTCATATTGCAGTTCAAGTTTTCCCTTCTCTCTTTCACTGAGGTAAACCTTCCTTTATGTCCTCTTTCAACAGAGTTAAATTTACCACAATAGCAAGTTCACAAGTTTTTTTTTTTTTTTTTTCTTTATGACAGTTTGAGTAATACCCATCTCTTTCAACTCTTCTAAAAACCCTCTGAAGTCAGGGGCTACCTAGTTTTGTTCCCTACTGAATTCCTACTTCTTAACACAATACCCCTGAAACATTTGTGGATTGGCTGAATGAGTGAATAAATGTCAAATAATCTTGGAAGATAATTAAAATGATAATAAAAATCCAAATTTGATATCAGCATGTACCATTTGCATCCTATGACTATGTACACCATAAAGTTTATCAAATAAGTAGAACTCTAAAGTTGGAAGGAAGTTTTGGTGAATTTATCCTTATCAAATGTTTCATAATTTGGACATTTTCTATTTAGTATAGATTTCCCCCTAGACACACTATATTATACGGGCAAGGTTCTACTTTATGTAAATAATTAAATATGAGGAATGTCAAAGAAGAGGACTAGGGAGTAATTCATCAATTGATTCATAAAATATTTGCTAAATGCCTATCTTACATTTGGACAAATTGCTTAACTTCTGACAGGTGAGCTTCGTTTCTTTAAACGTGAAGATAATGTCTATCACAGGGCTACCATTAGAATTAAATAAGACAAAGTATGTGAAATTGCCCTGCATATCACCTGCTCAATATGGGATTTCAGTGGTGATTTTTATATTTACTGAATACTCTTAAATACTGAACATCATTTTATTTTTATAATAATAAAAAAACGAATTATGTTTATCTCTAATTTTTAGATCAAAAACTTCAGAGAGTTTAAGGGACTTATCAAAGGTTGCCCAGAAATTAGCAACAGAATCTGTGATAAAAAGTGAGATCTCCTAATTTCTATTCCACTGTACAATTATTTTTAACAAGGAATAGGTAGTTAGAACCTAAAATGGTAGAACTTATGTCTCATCAGTGTTCAGAGAGAGATGTTGCTCTTTAGTAACTATGGAGATAAACTTTGGGCCTGATGAACCATTTTGACATTTACAACCAGTTAAGATAACACCTTTTTTGTAGGCTTGAAAGATTTCCAAGTAAAATAGTCTCTGCAATTAAACAGAATGAAAACAAATAAACTAAAACAGTAACTGCCTCCTATTTCAGAAACAGAAGATTAAGGTAAGAAATGAAATTTACTAACATATTGCCTTTAATTTTTTCTTTTCCTATTCATATTTTGAAATATTCTCCTTCTTTATTTGCAATTTACTTCATATATTTTAAGTACATTATGACTCCTCTCCCTGAATGACCTTTGCCTGTCCAGACACCCCACATATAGATCCTTACAGTTACGACCCACCCATTTCCTACTTTTGCGTTACCCACAAGTCTTCATCATTTTCTCCAATTCTCATTGACATCTCTGCCCCCTTGACAGTGAGACTTCCTTGTATGAATTTGCTTAATTTATGTATGTGTTACACAGTATTCATTGCCAAGACATTTGATTCCTTCCAGTCATCAAAAAAACATAGGAAAAAAAGTGTATTCATTTTCCAATAACAAACATTTAAATGGTTAAATAAATTGAAATTCTTCATTATTTTGTTCCCTTTATCCTAATCTGATCTACCATCATCTAACATCTTCATGTCTTCATTTCTGCCCTCCATTCTCAGATATTTACTGAGTATTATCTCTGCTGCTCCAGACCCTTACATTCTTGGGATGGTAAATGGAAATATGATAAATAGATAACAAACAGATAGATAGATCATGCATATTTTGGGATGGACATGTACACATTGCTATATTAAAAATGAATAACCAACAAGGACCTACTGTATAGCACATGGAAATCTACTCAGTGTTATGTGGCAAACTGGATGGGAGAGGAGTTTGGGGGAGAATAAATGCATGTGTATGTATGGCCAAGTCCCTTTGCTGTTCACCTGAAACTATCATGACATTGTTAATCAGCTATACCCCAAAACAAAATAAAAAGTTTAAAAAAAGTGCAAGCTATTGTATCAATATTTTTTTCTCTAATGACCCTTAGGCAGTATCTACTGGGCTGAACCATATGAAATTGCCAATATTCAACTTTTTATAACCACAAAAATAGCTTTGTCATATTGTTCAATCTAATAAAAGCATTAAAACCATTGATCAAAATGTGAGAAATGTCTCCCAGCTACACCCAGATGTTTTGTCACTTTTGAATGATTTTACTTCTTAAATGAATTAATGGAATTGACCTGATTGGGTCTTTTGTAGAAGCATTCTAATTTAAGTAAATTTTTGTTTCAATGCCACTTTATTAACATATGGATTGTAGATGATATAAAGTCAAAGGACAGTAACCCCCTAACTGGCCACCCTGTCAGCCCTCTCCCCAGGGAGAAAGGCACAGGGAGGAATTCTATCTGGCTTCTGATGCCCCCATGCTCCCTCCATGGCTCCTCCACAACTGTTCTACCACCTCCTTCTTTCTCTCTGCCTGTGCTCCAAGGCAAGCTTAAGTAAATGTTGTTTTTTTTTTTTCCAGAGTCAGGCAACATTTATCCTAACCAACATTTACCCAAATCGATATACTTTAATTGAAACTAATGGCGGTTAGCTTAAACCAACAGATTTTTCACTGGCCTAAGTACATTAAATCAATGTATTTCTCAAAATTGCTATATCTTATGTAAAACAATGCATTTTCATTTTATTCAGGACACATTTTTACTTCACTCTAATCTGCCAAGTTAAAGAGTCAGACTGAAGTAATAGATTTCTTTTTTTATACTAGCCCTAAGATCTTGAATGAAAGAAATATATTAATCATTCAGATATATGAATTCAATTTCATTTGGTTTAATGTAACAGACATTTATTGAGCATCTACTGTTTGTGAGATACTTTGTTTGACACTCCAAGGGGTACGAAGTGATTAAGACAGAGTTTCCACTGATAAAGGTTCATAATTTAGTGGTGTATACTTCCATGGACAGAATTAATTATAACCTAAGACAAACACCTAGGTAATTGTAATGGAGAAAGATATTAACTGACGGAGGAATTCAGAAGGAGATGCAAAAGAAGTTGCATTTAAGCTCATCTTTGAACGATGGAAACCAGAAGTGGTAAAAACATGCTGGATAGATTGGATAGATGGAACAGGATATTTACTAAGTAATACCAGATACTGTAACTAAATATACATCCTAAATTTTTAGGAGCTTAACAAAATAGAAATTAATTTCTCACACACAATATAATCTACCGCAACTATTCCTGATCAGAAGTTCACTATTTTTAACTTGACATTTCTAAAATGAAGGGTCCTTCCAACCGGTGACTTCAGCATCCCCTGGGACTTCAAGGGGGACTTCTGCATGCAGAAGTGGAAGGGGAAAGAGCCTGGAGAAGACACATCTTCTTCTAACAGCTTTAGCCGAGAAGTGATACCAAACACTTCTGTTTATGTCCCATGGGTAAACACTGGTCTCACGTTGTATCTTGATGCAGATGGACCAGGAGATATTGATCTTATCTGGGAAGCGACATCCTAGTGATAACTACATACTGTGCAAGGACCAATATGAGCTTAAGAGGACACCAGCTTCTTTGTCACAGTCAAAGACACAGATGAGAAATATAGAGGGTAATGAACATGGCGTAAAAAGTAGATGATTACTATTTTAGAAGGAAAGCAAGGCCAGAGTATGAAGAGCCCTCTACACTATCCTGGAGTGTTAATTCTTCACATAAATGGGAGTCACTGAGTGGGATTCATGAGAGATCCCACAGAGCTCCCTCCTGCCTTCCCCATGTGAGGTAACAGTGTGAAGTCATCAGTCTGCATACTGGGACAGGGGCTTCTCCAGTCCCTAACCATGCTGGCACCTCGATCTTGAAATTCAGAACTATGAGCTTTAAGTGTCTATTATTTATAAGCTACGCTTTCTGTGGTAATTTGTTACAGGAGCCCTAAAGGACTAAATAGAGTCCTATTTGAATTTTTCATCAGTAAAATGGAGTAAGCAGTACCTCTTTCACAGCAATTTCCTCTGTGACTTACCTCTGGATTACCCAAAAGGGCAATGAGCTGATCTTCTATAACCATTTCTTTTAAAATGAAAATATATGTTTATATCACTTAGGTTATACAAACTCAAGAACAATGCTATGCTGTGCTTTGTCCCTCAGTTGAGTCTGACTCTTTCTGACCTCATGGACTGTAGCCCTCCAGGCTCCTCTGCCCGTGGGATTCTCCAGGCAAGAATACTGGAGTTAGTTGCCATACCCTCCTTCAGGGAATCTTCCCAACCCAGGAATCAAACCCAGGTATCCCGCATTGCAGGTGGATTCTTTACCATCTGAGCCAACAGGGAAACTCAAGAATACTGGAGTGGGTAGCCTATCCATTCTCCAGGGGATCTTTCTGACTCAGGAATTCCAGGGTCTCCTGCATTGCAACTGATTCTCTACCAGCTGAGTTATGAGATAATAATGTAGCTATCATTTGTTGAGGAATTACTGTATGCTGGATGTGTTGTATACATTCTAATCCTTACATAGACATAGAGGATAAATGTATGGACACCAAGGGATGAAAAGGGGAGTGGGATTAATTGAGAGATTGAGATACATACACTATTGATGTGCCTGTGTGCTCAGCCACTTCTGTCATGTCCAACTGTTTGCAACCCTATGGACTGTAGCCTGCCAATCTCCTCTGTTCATGGGATTCTCCAGGCAAGAATACTGGAGTGTGTTGCCATGCCCTCCTCCAGGGGATCTCCCTGGCCCAGGGATCAAACCCACGTTGTGTATAAAATAGGTAACTAACGAGAGCCTACTGTATAACAGGGAACTCTACTCAGTGCTCTGTGGTAAACTAAATGGAAAGGAAATCCAAAATAGAAGGGATATATATATATATATATACACACATGTAGCTGATTCACTTTACTATATAGCAGAAACTAACAAAACATTATAAAGCAACTATACTCCAATAAAAAATTAACTTAAAAAACCACCTCACTTTGAGATTTCTTTCACTTAATGGTTTGGCCTTCTGATAGCCTTCTCTGCCCTGTTCATTTTTTGACTGAATTTCAACAGTGTCCTTGTGAGATGAACAAACCACAAAATTGTTCTGTTTTCAAGAAGGTGCACCTGTATTGCATTGGGTAAAGCTGGCAATTGCCTGCCTAATTGGGCACATGATTGTATTCTGCCAACATATCAGCATTTCCAGCAGGTACAACCCATGAGAAATGAAATTAACTCTTACTTTGGCATGAGCCACCAAGCAATCTTTTAGCCATAGGCTGGGGATTATGGCCATCTCTTTGAGCACTCAATTATACATGCAAGATTATTTGTTGCTTGATTGCTTACCTAAAATTTATTCATGAAGTTTCTTGTATAATTATGATTTATTGAAAATCACCAGGCTTACAAAGCTCTGTATCTATATTTTCTTTCTGTCCCAAGGGATAAAATGTGATATTTTGTTGTTGTTGTTTAATCACTAAGTCATGTCCAACTCTTTTGCAACCCCATGGACTGTAGCTTGCCAGGTTCCTCTGTCCATGGGACTTTTCAGGCAAGAATACTGGAGTGGGTTGCCATTTCCTTCTCAAGGGGATCTTCCACACTCAGGGATCCAACCAGGTCTCCTGCATTGGCAGGTGGATTCTTTACCACTGAGCCATCTGGGAAGCCAAAAATGTGACATTTACATTGGTCATAAGAATACATGTATTTATTTATTCATAAAAAGCATAACATTCTATAACAATGAGAAAAATCCCCTTCCCTCTCACATGTGTGCATGCTCAGTCATTCAGCCATGTCTGACTCTTTGCTACCCCATAGACTGTAGTCTGCCAGGCTCCTCTGTCCACAGGATTCTCCAAGCAAGAATGCTGGAGTGGGTTGCCATTTCATCCTTCAGGGGATCTTCCCAACACAGGGATTGAACCTGCATCTCCTGCATTGGCAGGCAGATTCTTTACCACTGTGCCACCTAGGAAGCCCTTCCCTCTCACTTTAGGATGCGATTTCTGATACCGTTCCCACTTTGCCAAAAGAAAACCTTTCCCATCTTTGCTTAGTGGCTCAGTTCAGTTCAGTCAGTTCAGTCGCTCAGTCATGTCCGACTCTTTATGACCCAATGAACCGCAGCACACCAGGCCTCCCTGTCCATCACCAACTCCCGGAGTTCACTCAAACTCACGTCCATTGAGTCGGTGATGCCATCCAGCCATCTCATCCTCTGTCTTTCCTTTCTCCTGCCCCCAATCCCTCCCAGCATCAGAGTCTTTTCCAATGAGTCAACTCTTCGCATGAGGTGGCCAAAGTACTGGAGTTTCAGCTTCAGCATCAGTCCTTCGAATGAACACCCAGGACTGATCTCCTTTAGAATAGACTGGTTGGATCTCCCTGCAGTCCAAGGGACTCTCAAGAGTCTTCTCCAACACCACAGTTCAAAAGCATCAATTCTTCAGCACTCAGCTTTCTTCACAGTCCAACTCTCACATCCATACATGACCACTGGAAAAACCATAGCCTTGACTAGATGGGCCTTTGTTGGGAAAATAATGTCTCTGCTTTTGAATATGCTATCTAGGTTGGTCATAACTTTCCTTCCAAGGAGTAAGTATCTTTTAATTTCATGGCTGCAATCACCATCTGCAGTGATTTTGGAGCCCCAAAAAATAAAGTCTGACACTGTTTCCCCTGTTTCCCCTTCTATTTCCCATGAAGTGATGGGACCAGATGCCATGATCTTCGTTTTCTGGATGTTGAGATTTAAGCCAACTTTTTCACTCTCCAGTTTCACTTTCAACAAGAGGGTTTTTAGTTTCTCTTCACTTTCTGCCATAAGGGTGGTGTCATCTGCATATCTGAGATTATTGATATTTCTCCCGGCAATCTTGATTCCAGCTTGTGTTTCTTCCAGTCCAGCGTTTCTCATGATGTATGCTGCATATTAGTTAAATAAGCAGGGTGACAATATACAGCCTTGATGTACTCCTTTTCTTATTTGGAACCAGTCTGTTGTTCCATGTCCAGTTCTAACTGTTGCTTCCTGACCTGCATATAGGTTTCTCAAGAGGCAGGTCAGGTGGTCTGGTATTCCCATTTCTTGAAGAATTTTCCACAGTTTATTGTGATCCACACAGTCAAAGGCTTTGGCATAGTCAGTAAGGCAGAAATAGATGTTTTTCTGGAACTCTCTTGCTTTTTCCATGATCCAGCGTATGCTGTTAATTTGATCTCTGGTTCCTCTGCCTTTTCTTAAACCAGCTTGAACATCTGGAAGTTCACAGTTCACGTATTGCTAAAGCCTGGCTTGGAGAATTTTGAACGTTACTTTACTAGCGTGTGAGATGAGTGCAATTGTGCAGTAGTTTGAGCATTCTTTGGCATAGCCTTTCTTTGGGATTGGAATGAAAACTGACCTTTTCCAGTCCTGTGGCCACTGCTGAGTTTTCCAAATTTGCTGGCATATTGAGTGCAGCATTTTCACAGCATCATCCTTCAGGATTTGAAATAGCTCAACTGGAATTCCATCACCTCCACTAGCTTTGTTCATAGTGATGCTTTCTAAGGCCCACTTGACTTCACACATCAGGATGTCTGGCTCTAGGTGAGTGATCACACCATCGTGATTATCTGGGTCTTGAAGATCTTTTTTGTACAGTTCTTCTGTGTATTCTTGCCACCTCTTCTTAATATCTTCTGCTTTTGTTAGGTCCATACAATTTCTGTCTTTTATCGAGCCCATCTTTGCATGAAATGTTCCTTTGGTATCTCTAATTTTCTTGAAGAGATCTCTAGTCTTTCCCATTCTGTTGCTTTCCTCTATTTCTTTGCATTGATCTCTGAGGAAGGCTTTCTTATCTCTTCTTGCTATTCTTTGGAACTCTGCATTCAGATGCTAATAACTCCTTTTCTCCTTTGCTTTTCACTTCTCTTCTTTTCACAGCTATTTGTAAGGCCTCCTCAGACAACCATTTTGCTTTTTTGCATTTCTTTTTCTTGGGTATGGTCCTGATCCCTGTCTCCTGTACAATGTCATCAACCTCGGTCCATAGTTCATCAGCCACTCTGTCTATCAGATCTAGGCCCTTAAATCTGTTTCTCACTTCCACTGTATAATCATAAGGGATTTGATTTAGGTCATACCTGAACGGTCTAGTGGTTTTCCCTACTTTCTTCAATTTAAGTCTGAATTTGCCAATAAGGTGTTCATGATCTGAGCCACAGTCAGCTCCCAGTCTTAGTTTTGCTGACTGTATAGAGCATCTCCATCTTTGGCTGCAAAGAATATAATCAATCTGATTTCAATGTTGATCATCTGGTGATGTCCATGTGTAGAGTCTTCTCTTGTGTTGTTGGAAGAGGGTGTTTGCTATGACCAGTGCATTCTCTTGGCAAAACTCTACTAGCCTTTGCCCTGCTTCATTCCATATTCCAAGGCCAAATTTGCCTGTTACTCCAGGTATTTCTTTACTTCCTACTTTTGCATTCCAGTTCCCTATAATGGAAAGGACATCCTTTTTGGGTGTTAGTTCTAAAAGGTCTTGTAGGTCTTCATAGAACCATTCAACTTCAGCTTCCTCAGGATGACTGGTTGGGGCATAGGCTTGGATTACTGTGATATTGAATGGTTTGCCTTGGAAAAGAAGAGAGATCATTCTGTCGTTTTGGAGATTGCATCCAAGTACTGCATTTTGAACTCTTTTGTTGACCATGATGGCTACTCCATTTCTCCTAAGGGATTCCTGCCCACAGTAGTAGATATAAAGGTCATCTGAGTTAAATTCACCCATTCCAGTCCATTTTAGTTCGCTGATTTCTAGAATGTAGATGTTCAACTCTTTCCATCTCCTGTTTGACCACTTCCAATTTGCCTTGATTCATGGACCTAACATTCCAGGTTCCTATGCAATATTGCTCTTTACAGCATCAGACCCTGCTTCTATCACCAGTCAAGTCTGCTTAGTGGCTCAGTCCTGTACAATTCTGTGACCCCATGGACTATAGCCCACCAGGCATCTCTGTCCATGGGGATTCTTCAGGTAGGAATGCTGGAGTGGGTCGCCAATGCCCTCATCCAGGGGATCTTCCCACAGGGGTCAAACCCAGGTCTCCTGCATTGCAAGAGGATCCTTTATTGCCTAAGCCACCAGGCACCCTCTCCCAATATGATTAGAAAGATGAGTTCTTCCTATTTCTTGTTTCTGAAAAAGGAGGCTACTGGGCCTTTTGTTCACTTTTATGGTGATTATGGTGCCTGTGAACACAGATACTCTCTCTTCAGCCGTCAAGGCCTAAGAGGCTGCTGCCGTGGCATTTAGTAAAGGCTACTGAGAAACTCAACAGAACCAAGTATCTTGGTTAGATCCATTGACTTGATTCTTCTATGTGAATCTTAAAATATAAATATTAGCTATGAGGCACTAGCTATAAAATTTTTAAAATCTATCCCCGTATGTTATTCTTGCTAATTTTTTACATATATATGGAAGTGCTATACTAAATCTGAATTTTGGAACTGGGTACCCTGGATCTAAGTCCTTATTCTACTATTTATTGATCATGTGACCAAGAATAAACACTAAACCTCTTCAGCTTCAGCTGTCTCCTCTGTATAAAAAGGATTAATAACATTGATTTGATGATTAAGCACAGAATATTTGTAGAGTGTCTACTACAATGCCAGCCATCTAATAGTCTTTACAATGTTGGTATTAATCTGTACAAACATAAGGCATATGCTTAATGATTGTGTACTAAGATTTATGTCACACATAAAAATAGAACAGAAAATTTAGTGGGATTTTTCCTTTTTCCTAGGCTTAGTGCTTGAGGTCCAAAGCTGAAGAAAAATTGGTATTGAGCCCCCTACATGCAAAAGAGAACTGGTAACAACTTTGTCCTCTCCTAACAGCTCCTTCTGTGTCTTACTTTAAGGCAGCAAAACTGGCCCTGCCACCAGCTGCCAAAACCAGAATGCTCCACAATTCACTTCTAGCTAAAAAATAATACTGGAAAAGGGAAAAGTTAGTTGACACCCTGGGGAAGGTAGTGTCTAAGGTTTGAAAGGAACTGTCCTTCCACTCCTTCTCAAAGCTAACTCACGATGGTAGGAAGAACCTCTTCTCAGAGGCCGGTGTTGTCTGAAAGGAGGAAGGACTCACATCTCTGTTTCCTGTTAGGTGATTGATTAACTAGTGTACTACAGTTGTTGAGAGAGAATGATTTGCATTTTCTGAAGCTTAGGGGCTTACAAGAGCACTGATACTGAGGTCTGGTTATTGTCTGGAGATTTCTGAAAGTGAGAAATGCTTTTGACAACAAGGCAAAAAGGAATCTTAATATAGTATGCCCAGGAATAAGATGGGGGCAGTTTTCTACCCGATCCCATTTTCTGCAGCCCTCTAAGACTATTGATAAAGAAAACAGGGATAGACATATATGCACTATTGATGCTATGTATAAAATAGATAACTACTGAGAATTGATTGCATATCACAGGGAACTCGGTGCTCTGTGGTGATCTAAATGGGTAGGAAATCCAAAAATGAAGGGGTGTGTGTGTGTGTGTATAGGGAGAGAGAGAGAGCTGATTCACTTAGCTTTACAGTACAAACTAACACAACATTGTAAAGCAACTATACGCTAATAATAATTTAACAAAGAAAAAAAGAAAACAACTATTTCAGATTCCAAAGAGTCCAGTGCTCTGAGGTAGAAGCAGATACCCCGGGCTGTCCAAATGTTCAAAACTAAGAGAACATGTTAGAGGCATAAATTGCTGGTAAGAGCTGGAGAGAGGCAGGAATTTCATCTCTACACGGGCCACAATAATAGAAAGTCTCAGGTTACAGCTGATCACTGCTGTAGTAAACTGCACAGACTCTCCATGTGGAGACCAATACATTGGCAGAGACACCAACAATGAATACAAGGTACTAAGCCAGAGTGAAATTAGGGAAACTTTCCTGCAACCAAGTCCGAGAAAATGATTTCTTTCCCATTTATTCCCCTGCCCATCCCTCATTCCTGAGGCTTTGAAAAGGGGCAGTTGCTTTAGAATAGAATGAAGAAGGAAAATAAAGGCCCATCCCCAAATCAGATCTCTTTGATAAGGAAGTGTGTATTAAGCGATTAAAATGATAATAAAAATAGCAGTTATTATATTAATAGCTAATCCATACTTCTTTCACTCTATTCCAGGCAATATTCCAAGTTCTCCTCCACATATAGAAGAGCTGTATAATGTAGGTTATTTTATTATCTCCATTTGCTTGCTAAGGAAATGAAGCCCATTTGAGTTTGAGTGACTTACTCAAGGAACCAAAACTAGTAGTTGGTGGTTCTGTGATTGAAACCAATAGAATATGGCACCGGCATCTGCATTCCTAGACATGAGTTCAAAATTGTAATCCGGACTGAAATTTTAATAGTAAAAATGTACACAAGTTTTTACTGAAGGATGTGAGAAGAGAATATGACAGAGTAAGTGTGAAGACAAATCCTGGAGAAGAATAGAAGCATCTCATAGTTATACCTTAATGAGTTAAAACTGCTCAATAAACTCTCATGATTTGAAAAGCATAGGAAAATATATATAGATGATATATAATATACATGCATTTTATATGTACGTGTGTGTGTGTGTGTGTGTGTGTATACACACAGTGATAATGGTTTAGTTGCTAAGTCATGTCCGACTCGAGATCTCATGAACTGTAGCCTATCAGGCTCCTCTGTCCATAGGATTTTCCAGGTAAGAATACTGGAGTGGCTAGCCATTACCTCCTCCAGGATATCTTCCTAGCCCAGGGATCAAATCTAGGTCTCCTGCACTGCAGGCAGATTCTTTATCGACTGAGCTACCACGGAAGCACCTTATATGTGTGTGTGTGTGTGTGTGTGTGTGTGTACATGGATATGGAGGCTTCCCAGGTAACTCAATGGTAAAGAGTCCACCTGCAATGCAGGAGATGCAAGTTTGATCCCTGGGTTGAAAAGATCCCCTGGAGTAGGAAATGGCAGGCCAGTCTAATATTCTTGGCTAGGAAATCCCATGGAGAGAAATGCCTGGTGGGCTACAGTCCACGTAGATGCAAAAGAGTCAGATGCAACTTAGTGACTAAACAACGAACACACACATATATATATGAAACAAATTTAACACTTATAAGGGCACCTAGTAAATTTTGTTAAAAGAATGTTACTCATATAACAACAACTACCATAATGTGTATAATTTGCATAACATATGTGCAAATTCTATGCAAATGTTAGAGATTATTATTGATTATAATTGAAATTATTGACGAACTGTATTGAATTTATTTTTATTTCCTAAATGTTTACCCTGAGTTTTCTTTATTTAAAAGCCAGAGAAAATAAACATAGATATATCCTCTTAAGAAAACCAACTCTCAAAAAAAAAAAAAAACCAACTCTCATTCTTTATATTTATGTAATTACAATGGAAATGGTAGATGCATGATCACAGGGGAAGTTAAATATAAGATTGAAGAAAATATTAAAAAGTACAGCAGTCTGGCTAAAATGAGTCTGTACTAGCACAGGGGAGGGTCCTGGTGACATGCTAGGTCTTCTCCTCATCTAATTTTGATAATATGATTGATGATGTGATTTCTTATAAGAGGTGGAAAGAAACAACATCAAAACTAATCACATTATGCTGGCATTTGAAAGCCTGAATAAAAGGTATGTGAACTCATTACAGGAGGATATTTTTTCATTTGAAATTTAAATTTGCCAGCCCATCCATATTTGTCTGGGAAAGTTGTGAATTTGTTTGTAGATGAAAATGACCAGAGATGAGTAATCAGTTCTAGCTGATTACAGTTTATAATAGGCAGCCCAGGGACTTCCCGGCAGTTACAGATCTGCCTTTACAGATCTCAAGAATAAGGAGGATGATGCGATGCCCTGAGTCTTTGTGGCCATATTTCTATGTCCCTTCAAAGGAAGAAATGACCCCCCTCCACCAGCCAGATGCTAATGAAATTTCTATTTGCAAACGTGGTTTTCTCTGTAGTTAGATTTTTTCCTTTAAAATGGAAATGTTTAGGAGTTTTAGTTGAGAGGATAGTACGCCTTTATTTCATAGACTTTTCAATGATATAGTCATGACTGTGTGGCAGTGTCTACCAAGGGGGATATTAACTTTAATATAAAAACACACAGCTAGAAGAACTCAAGAAGTCTATCATTTTTCCAATATGCAGTATTCAAGCCCCACAGTAGCACACCCTACACTTAAGCTATCAAGAAATTTAGGCTATTTGAAATGTTACAAATGTGCAAGCAATACCCATTATCCTAGATGGGCAATACAATTTATGGAAGATATAATAAATAGAGGGAAATTTAGTATGTTTGTTCAATACAGAGTAGGTAATTGAAGTACAGGATCCAAAGTAAAACCATAAACAATAATTAGATAGTGAAAATGTGGAGAGTTAACTGTGACCCACATAATAATACAGCTGAGCATCAGCAAAGACAGAAATTGGCTTGCATTTGGAAACAGATTATAAAGGGAATGTGTGCTTAATAAACATCTGGAGAAGCTGTGATGATATCTGAAGAAGAAGATTTTGAAGAAGGGAACTCTCTAATCTTAACCTTACAATCTTAATTTGTGGAGGAACATATGATTACGTAGATGTTATTATGTACATCTGGAGTGGAGTTAGTATAATATCCTTATGAGCCTCAGCATTGAGCAAATTGCAATAAAACTGTGTAGAGTTGCTTAGTATAGCTAGCACCACTGATAGTTTCAAGTTAAAAGTTCTCCTCAAGTTTGCAGTACTGTTTAGGGTCTTGGGTGCAAAGAACAGAAAGAGATTATGTCTACATTAAGCAAAAATAGAATTTAATGGAGAGATACAAGGGGCTCACAGCATTACTGGGGGTGAAAGGATAGAACTGTAAAAATGAGTAGGGCAAAGCAGCAGGAATAGTCTTGGGTAAAGTGAAAGTGAAAGTCTCTCAGTCGTGTCCAACTCTCTGCAACCCCATGGACTATAGAGTTCATGAAATTCTCCAGGCCAGAATACTGGAGTGAGTAGCCTTTCCCTTCTTCAGGGGATCTTCTCAACTCAGGGATCAAACCCAGGTCTCCTGCATTGCAGGCGGATTCTTTTAACAGCTGAGCTACAAGGGAAGCCCAAGAATACTAGAGTGGGTAGCCTATCCCTTCTCTAGTGGATCTTCCCAACCCAGGAATCAAATCTGGGGTCTCCTGCATTACAGAAGGATTCTTTACCAACTGAGCTATCAGGTAAGCCTCAGTCTTGGGTAACGTACTCTCATTTCAGCTGCAATGCACACTTTCTAACCAGTACCTACCACACAACCAAGAGTCAAAGTACCAGGAGAGAACATCTGATTGGTTGATGGTAAATTGAATGTACAGCCATCATTGTACTGGGACAGACAGGCAGACTATGTCACCTGAAACTTTCCTTAGGAAGCATGTGCTTCTTAATGCCTATTATGTTACAAACACCTTTGTGTCTGTTATATACAAAAATTATATAATATATATTAATATTATATAATAAACATCACAAAGCTTCAGGAAGTTTTGCCTTTTGGGAATTTATTTTATACATTTAATTACTGCAGGAGGTAAGAAAGAGAAGTACAAGATAGAACCAAAAATGGGAGCGTGTGTTACATACAAGGAAGGAGATGCCATAAAAGTGCTATAACATACCACATGTTACACAGCTTGAATAAAAGAAATGAAAATCATGAGCACTGTCCAATGAGTCAGTTAGGGTGGCCATAGTTGATTGACCAAATCAGAACATTTTTGAGAGTGAAAGGCTTGCCATTAATATTTTTGCCCAGACAATAGGCTTAAATAGGAGTATCCCTGGTTTATCATATCCTTAGTATATAAGAATGCAATAATCTTGAGAATGACAACATTCTACAAAAGACATTGTTTACTGGCTTTGTCCACTTGAGGCAGAAACAACAGGAACAGCGTCGACTGAAGGATGGAAATGTTCTTTTTTAATGTGCCCAGTGTGTGAAATCTGCCCAAAGTGTGTCAGACGTTAACTACATGTGGTTATTGATCTCTTGAAATGTAGCTAATATGACTAAGGAACTAAATATTTAACTTATTTCAATTTAATTAATTTAAATGTGAATATATATGCATGCCTGGTGGCTACCAATAAGAATAGCACAGAACTAGATTTTAATTTTAACTTAGGGTTCATTAGATGTTTATAGCTACTTACCACAAGACTCTAAGAGGTGTTTTAACTTGAGACTTCATCATCGAAGAAGGATTAATGGTTACTTAATATTCATAGACTAAAAATGATAAGTGATATTCAATTGGAATAAGTGAAAAAATATATACCAAATATGGCAAATAAGTCTCTGATATTTATTTCTAATTCCATTTCATTAAGTAGTTGTGAAATTCTGGATATTCTCTTTGTTTCTTATTGTAGGAAAAGTAAAATAATTTACTCTCTTCCATTCTAGGTTCTTGGCTGAGACCCTCTTGTAATAAAAGCTATTAATAAGAGAAAAACAAACAGAAGTTTAATAACATGTATGCTTCCTATACACATGACAGATACTCAGGAATACTGAGCCAAAATGGCTTGAAACACCACCTGAAATTCTATCTTCAGCTATTATTTTTCTCCCCTCCCTTTGCTCACGCAGAGTTTTGCTTTGTTTTGTTTTGTTTTCTTTTATCTGTGACTGATCTTCTGCTTTGGAAGCCATGGTTGGTGTGAGATGCTAACTAATTGCTTTACCCCAGGAATGACCTCTGTCAAAATAATCCCAAAGTCCTTAGTTCTTTTTCTTATCTACTTGCTTCTGTGTGTGTCCACCCTGCTTCTGAGGGAAGAAAGGGATTTTATATTTCATTTCTTGGCATAAAGAGTAACTACAGCTTGAGTGTAACAAATTGGGTCCCCCACTGGGCTAAAGTTTCGGATACCATTAAGCAGTATAATAGCATGGTTGGAAATACAGGCTCCGGTGAAAAGCTATTCAATCAATTACTAACTGGATGATCTTGGGCAAATTATTTATGTTTCTTGAGTCTCAGTTTCCTCATTTATAAAACAAATTTTAAAATGTGCTTTCCTCTACAAGTTACTGTGGGGCTGTGCATATAAAGCACAAAGTGCAGTTATAATGCTGATATAAAGTAAGCATTAATTCAAGTCAATTACACTTTTGAGCCCCTGTCGAGTATGCTAAGGGCTGCAAAATGTGTCACAGAGCTGACAGTTTAGTGGCAATTCTGCCCGCACCCCAACTCCTGACTCTATGTTGATATATGTCCATAGCTTGATGGGAGTTCTTTTGTGTGTAACTTTGTTTTCCTCTTGCTGCCCTTAGAATTCTCTCTTTAACTTTTGCCATTTAATTATGACATGTCTTGGTGTGGATCTCTTGGAGTTCATCTTGTTTGAGGCTCTCTGTGATTCCTATGACTGGATATGTGTTTTCTTCTTCAGGTTTAGGAAGTTTTCCACCATAATTTTGTCAAATACTTTTTCAAACTTCTCTCTTTCTTCTCCCTCTGGGATCCCTAGAACGTGAATGTCAGTACACTTGATTTTGTCTCAGAGATCCCTTAAACTGTTCTTTTTGTTTTCTTTTTCATCTTGATGTTCTATT
>NW_011494708.1:911670-925547 GCF_000754665.1 Bison bison bison | reverse complement strand
GATGTTCTATTGGGTGTTCTCCATTATTCTATTTTCCAGACCATTTATGTATTCTCCTATGATGCTGGGAGGGATTGGGGGCAGGAGAAGAAGGGGACGACAGAGGATGAGATGGCTGGATGGCATCACCGACTCGATGGACGTGAGTTTGAGTGAACTCCAGGAGTTGGTGATGGACAGGGAGGCGTGGCATGCTGTGATTCATGGGGTCGCAAAGAGTGGGACACGACTGAGTGACTCAACTGAACTGAACTGATATCATATAGTCTCGCCTTTATTCTTTCTAATTGTTTTTTTCATTTTGGCTATTGTATTCTTCAGTACTGACTGGTTCTTTTTTATATTTCTAGTTCCTTGCTTAAATTTTCACTGTGTTCATCTATTCTTTTCCCTAGTTGTTAGCATTCTTATACTAATGCTTTGAACTCTTTATCTGATAAATTAGTTATCTCTGTTCCATTAGTTGTTTTTTCAGTTATTTTCTTGTTCTTTCACTTGAAACAAATTTCTGTGCCCTTGCATTTTGCTTTAATTTTCTTGGTCTCTAATAAACTAAGTGAAACAGTTACCAATTCTGGTCTTTAAGTTGTGTTTTTGTGTGGAAAGCACCCCTATCCTCCTGGAGATGGAAATGGAAACCTATCTCCAGTATTCTTGCCTAGAGAATCCCATGAACAGAAGAGCCTAGAGGGCAATAGTCCATGGGATCACAAAGAGTCAGACACAACTGAACAACAACAATCATTATCTGCTCTGTGTGTGACCTCTGGCTTTGGTGGGACAGCTGCATCTGAAGTAAGAATGAGTTGTGTCTTCTTTCAAAGTGTGCTGACCCCTATTATCTTGTTGGGAGGTAGGGACAGAGATAGAGGGCTTAGAGCCAGAGCCATGTGTCAGCTGGGATTTCTGCTATGCTCAGTGGTCAACAACACCCTATAAGAGGTTGGGTTGGGTCTTAAGGTACTGGAGCAGAAGCCCTGAGGACTGGATTCTAGCTTGTTCCATTTCAAGTGTGTGCTCTCCTCACTCTCAGCAATGGTATCATTGGCCCAGAGGTAGCAATGCCGGAGCAAGAGGGGCAGAGTGGGAGTCCAGTCCGGGCCAGAGCACATGCTGAGGCTGTCTCAGCATACAATCAGAGCTCCAGACAGTTCCAAGAGCACCAGTAATGGTTACCCTTGCCACGTTCAGACGTAGTGCCAGGTCCAAGCCAGCTCCTTCACACTACAACTGCACATTGTCCTCACCTACGACAGGTTTCACTCTAGCTGGGAGCTGTACAGGTGAGTAAGAGGGGTCAGGGCAAGCACTTGGTCTTGGCCAGGATGCAAGCTGGGGTAGGCGTGGGAAATCAGCCAGAGTAACAGGCAGTTCGGTTCAGTCACTCAGTTGTGTTCAACTCTTTGCAACCCCTTGGACTGCAGGACTCCAGGCCTCCCTGTCAATCACCAGTTCCCAGAGTTTACTCAAACTTGTGTCCATTGAGTCGGTGATGCCATCCAATCATCTCATCCTCTGTTGTTCTCTTCTCCTCCTGCCTTCATTCTTTCCCAGCATCAGGGTCTTTTCCAATGAATCAGTTCTTCACATCAGGTGGCCAAAGGATTGGAGCTTCAGCTTCAGCATCATGTCCTTCCAATGAATGAATATTCAGGACTGATTTCCTCTAGGATGGACTGGTTGGATCTCCATGCTGTCTAAGGGACTCTCAAGAGTCTTCTCCAGCACCACAGTTCAAAAGCATCAGTTCTTCAGTGCTCAACTATCTTTATAGCCCAAATCTCACATCCATACATAACTACTGGAAAACATAGCTTTGACTAGATGGACCTTTGTTGGCAAAGTAATCTCTCTGCTTTTTAATATGCTGTCTAGCTTGGTCATAGCTTTTCTTCCAAGGAATAAGCATCTTTTAATTTCATGGCTGCAATCACCATATGCAGTGATTTTGGAGCCCCCCCAAAATAAAGTCTGTCACTGTTTCCACTGTTTCCCCATCTATTTCCCATGAAGTGATGGGACCAGATGCCATGATCTTTGTTTTCTGAATGTTGAATTTTGAGTCAACTTTTTCACTCTCCTCTTTCACCTTCATCAAGAGGCTCCTTAATTCCTCTTTGCTTTCTGCCATAAGGGTGGTGTCATCTGCATATCTGAGATTATTAATGTTCTACCGGCAATTTGATTCCAGCTTCTGCTTCTTCCAGCCCAACATTTCTCATGATGTACTCTGCATATAAGTTAAATAAGCAGGGTGACAATATACAGCCTTAACATACTCCTTCCTGATTTGGAACCAGTCTGTTGTTCTATGTCAAGTTCTAACTGTTGCTTCCTGACCTGCATGCAGATTTCTCAGGAGGCAGGTCAGGTGGCCTGGTATTCGCATCTCTTTCAGAATTTTCCACAGTTTATTGTGATCCACACAGTCAAAGGCTTTGGCATAGTCAATAAAGCAGAAGTAGTTTTTTTTCTGGAACTCTCTTGCTTTTCCCATGATTCAGCAGATGTTGGCAATTTGATCTCTGGTTCCTCTGCCTTTCTAAAGTCAGATTGAACATCTGGAAGTTCACAGTTCATGTACTGTTGAAGCCTGGCTTGGAGAATTTTGAGCATTACTTTGCCAGCATGTGAGATGAGTGCAATTGTGCAGTAGTTGGATCATTCTTTGGCATTGCATTTTTGGGGGATGGGAATGAAAACTGTCCTTTTCCAGTCCTGTAGCCACCGCTGAGTTTTCCAAGTTTGCTGGCATATTGAGTGCAGCACTTTCACAGCATTGTCTTTTAGGATTTGAAATAGCTCAACTGGAATTCCATCACCTCCACTAGCTTTGTTCATAGTGATGCTTCCTATGCTCGCTGGACTTTGCATTCCAGGATGTCTGGCTCTAGGTGAGTGATCACACCACCATGATTATCTGGTCATGAAGATCTACTTTGTATAGTTCTTCTGCGGTTCTGCTGTGTATAGTTCTTCTTGCCACCTCTTCTTAATATCTTCTGCTTCTGTTAGGTCCATACCATTTCTGTTCTTTATTGTGCCCATCTTTGCATGAAAATGTCCCTTGGTATCTCTAATTTTCTTGAAGAGATATCTAGTCTTTCCCATTCTATTGTTTTCCTCTATTCTTTGCATTGATCACTGAAGAAGGCTTTCTTATCTCTCCTTGCTATTCTTTGGAACTCTGCATTCAGATGAGTATATCTTTTCTTTTCTCCTTTGCCTTTACCTTCTCATCTTTTCACAGCTAATTGTAAGGCCTCCTAAGACAACCATTTTTCCTTTTTGCATTTCTTTTTCTTGAGGATGGTCTTGATCCCTGCCTCCCGTACAATGTCACGAACCTCTGTCCATAGTTATTCAGGTACTCTGTCTATCAGCTCTAATCCCTTGAATTTATTTCTCACTTCCACTGTACAATCATAAGGGATTTGATTTAGGTCATACCTGAAAGGTCTAGTGGTTTTCCCTACTTTCTTCAATTTAAGTCTGAATTTGCAATAAGGAGTTCATGATCTGAGTCATAGTCAGCTTCTGGTCTTGTTTTTGTTTCTTCATCTTTGGCCGCAAAGAATATAATCAATCTGATTTCAGTGTTGACCATCTGGTGATGTCCATGTGTAGTGTAACAGGCAATCTCAATTTAATTTCTCCACCTGGTTTTAGGAGTAAGCAAGTATATACATATTCTTCATGAGGAGAGTTTGAGTTGCTCACAGCCTCCTTGCCAGTTCCACTGGTCTTCAAACCAGCCAAGAGGAATTATCTTCCTGATATCAAACTCCAGGGCTGCGATGCTCAATACGTGGTTTGAACCACTCATTCCCCAGGGAGGATCTTGAAATTTTTTCATTCTCCTCTTTCTTTGCCCCCCGTGGGGTACAGGTCCCAATCTACTCACTGCTCTTCTTCTACCTGACTTTGTATGTATCTTCTTTATAGCCTTGATTGTATGAGTCTTTCTGCCAGTCTCCAGTTTATTTTCAGTGAGAATTGCTCTTCATGTAAATGTATGTTTGATATATTCATGCATGGCAATGACTTCCATTTCCTCCTACTCCACATCTTGATATCCTTCCCCTATATTCACTATTATTGTAGATGACCTTTCAGATATAATCTGAAGTTCACTTTGTGTGTATATATTATATCCTCTGTGTGTGGACCAATGTTTCTCAAACTATGAGGGCTGAAGGACCAGTTCTCTTTTTGAATCTGTTGATATTAATAGGCAGCTCACACTACACACAATCCATCACACGACAGAGAACACTAAAACCAATTAGTAACCAGTGCAGTAACACAAAGCAGGAGACCATGAGCTTGAATGTTACAGTGACAGCAAATTGCCATAAAAGTTTCTAGACACTTTTCATTTATATACCAGCTACAAACAGTGGGTGCACTAACTCCTGTAAAGATTACATGGCTAGTAGCTCTGCTATAAATTACATTAATATGGGAATAAGCCTACCATGTGCATTGGTGCTACTGCAAAGAATGGGTGGAGGAGGAAGAGGAGAAAACTTCCCATTCTAATGACTTGCGTATTAGATGACTGTGTATAGTTTGCACCCTGTTCATACTGGGAACATTAATGTGCATCTATATCCACTGCAAATAAAGTGTTCTTTCATTCAGGTCCATTGAATCCTCCACAGTAAATAAAAGTTTTGCAGCTGTTGTGTGGGAAAGTCGAGGGAGGAAGTTTTCAACTTGCTTTTATGAAAGACTCAGAAACACAAATGGAAAATAATTAGATTTCAGTTGACAGTAGGGTAAGGGATTGATGATAGTAGTAGTAGATATAGGGTAATATTTAGTATCCTAAATATCCTAATATATATGAAGGAGAATATTTACTAATCATTTTCCTGAAAAAAGTTAATACTGTTTTTTTTAAAGTTATTCATTTTGTTCCCAAAGATTATCAACCATATGTCAAATCAGATCATATCTTAAGGGTCATCTTTCATAAAGACAAATTTAATAAACTAGCTTATGACATATTTCTAAATATAACTAATAAAGAAATGTGTTTGATCACTTACAAATTTTTAATAAACTAGGATAAAATGGATATACTTATTGAACTTAGGCATGAGGGGAATCACGCCTCTGATTAGTTATATTTGTAGGTATCTGCTATTTTCCAACTCTTAAAGAATGCTTTTTGATGATTTTACACATTATATGATGATATCTGCTATATTTTTAATTGGAAGATAAAGAAATGTAGAATCTAAAATTATCCATAATCCCAGAATTTAAATGCAAACACTAAATTACCTTGTGGTGTATTCAGCACCATCATTTCAATAATAGCGATTTTTGTGCTTGACATAACTAGGCCTGCCTAACATTTCTGCTTCCCATAGTAATAAGTTTTTGTGGGAAATGAAGATTCCAAAACTTCAGCAAAACTTTGAATAGGAAGCTCTTTGTTGATGCAACCACTACAACACTGGACTATCTTGGTCTTGTGAATAAGACTCTGATACTCACAAAAGAAGAAATTATTTGGAGATTTTTAGCTCAGCAAGAATCAATTCTTAAGTCATATCTAAATTCTTATAAATTCAGAATCAAAATCCAAGTTAATGAGGTTTGATTGTATCCTGGGCTATTGATAAAATTGCAATGCCACAGAACACAGTGACTCTCACTGAAGTTGCACTCATTGCAGCTTCAACAAGGTTTGTGGAGGGCATATTCTTCCCGGCACCCAACATCAGCGCTTTTTAACTACACTCTTATGTGGTATAAGGTAGACCTATAAGGTGACCTATCAGAGGAAGTCAGCACTTTTTGAGTCAGCACCAGCATATTTTTTTTACCTCACTCTGCAGCCCCCTATTCACTTTCAAATGGATCAGGTTTCCTTTCTTTGGACCTTAGCTTTAGTCCATTAGAGTTTCCCCTAAAGGCTATTTTATCAAACAAAGCCAAACCCTTTAGAAAAGATTGTAGTAAGTTCTTTGCAGAATTATAGCCTATGTTTTGTTTATGTATAGTGAACACTTACTGAGTTAGCACTCCCCATAGGAAAATCTGGGAAGATATCAGGAAAATGTTTTCAGTAATTGCTACTTGGTTTGATCTCCTGGTATTTTGTGGTGTGTTATGCAGCATTAATGGAATAGCCTGAGATTCTCAGGGTATAAAAGAGCTTCTAAGTACAGGTCTATTATCAAAGGTAAGGGAGTCAATTTTAACTCTCAAAGGGAATCAAGCAAGTTGGTATTTAAATGTTGTTTTTGGAGGAATGTGACAACATGCCTATAGAAGATTTAATCCATTTCAATGTTTTATGTGTGTGTGTGTATGAGCACGCCTAATCACAAATGTTATCTGGTTCCTCATTTTCAGGTACGCAGAAATATCTAATACAGTTATATTTGGGGACAAACCAGTCAATTAACTTCAGAATACCTATCATAGATGTTTATTGTTGGTGCTCAGTCGCTAAGTCTTATCTGACTTTCTGCAACCACATGGACTGCAACATGCCAAGCTTCCCTGTCTTTCACCATCTCCCAGAGTTTGCTCAAACTCATGTCCTTAAGTCGGTGATGCCATCCAACCATCTCAATCTCTGTCGCCCCTTTCTCCTCCTGCCCTCAATCTTTCCCAATAGATGTTTGTAATTCATATAAAATTTGAAATTCCTGGAAAGTCTGCCAACATTTAATTTGGCCTGAAAACTGTTATTTCTGGTCTCTAATCTTCAGTATTCTTATTCATAATACTTGAGACCTGGGAAGTGACAGAGGAGGCTGTCATTTATAAGGAGAAGGTCATAAGCAAGTTTATATCACTTATCACCTTGGTAGTTCACTAAGTTCAACTGCCCAGTGACTAAACTCTTCTCCTGGATCTGAAATCTGGCCTTGTCAATGGGTAATCAAAATGTCCATTAATTTGGTGGAAATATAAGCACATCCCACCATCTGTAGTCTTCAGGATACACTTATTTTTATTCCATATTATAGTGATTGCAGCCATGAAATTAAAAGATGCTTGCTCCTTGGAAGGAAAGTTATGACCAACCTAGATAGCATATTCAAAAGCAGAGACATTACTTTGCCAACAAAGGTCTGTCTAGTCAAGGCTATGGTTTTTCCAGTGGTCATGTATGGATGTGAGAGTTGGACTATGAAGGAAGCTGAGTGCCAGAGAATTGATGCTTTTGAACTGTGGTGTTGGAGAAGACTCTTGAGAATCTCTTGGACTGCAAGGAGATCCAACCAGTCCATCCTAAAGGAGATCAGTCCTGGGTGTTCATTGGAAGGACTGATGCTAAAGCTAAAACTCCAATATTTTGGCCACCTCATGTGAAGAGTTGACTCATTGGAAAAGACCCTGATGCTGGGGGCCAGGAGGAGAAGGGGACGACAGAGGATGAAATGGCTGGATGGTATCACCAACCCGATGGACATGAGTTTGAATTAACTCCAGGAGTTGGTGATGGACAGGGAGGCCTGGCACGCTGCAATTCATGGGGTCGCAAAAAGTTGGAGACAACTGAGCAACTGAACTGAACTGAACTGAAAGTGCATCTTTATTTTGCTGTATCTTCAGTCTTGGATATCTAGAGTGTATTTCACTAATACAGATGCTCCAGGCACATTCTCAATGTACCTGGTCTCTAGGTAAGGAAGGAGAGGACAGTAGCAGACTCTATGACAGGGATTCTAGCTAAGATGGGCACTGGGAGCTGTTTTTCTGATGGTACCTGGAAATATGAAGTATGCTCTTAAGAATCTGGTTTTTGAATTCCCATTGAGTTACTTCCTCAGCTACTTGGATAGCCTCTCCAACCCTTAGTTTTCTCAGCTGTGAAATGGGGTGAAAGGACATACGTTAGAGCGTTGCCATTATAATCACAAAGATAGGGCATCTTAAGAACTTACGGGTAGTTGAGAACTTACAAGTAGTTGTCACTTTAGATAACTGAAGAAAAGAGGATGAATCTCTGACACTTTAAGGAAAGAAAAAAAATGGGTACAGGTATCTTAACTGAACCTAAAAAGTGATTCAATAAGCGAAGTTGTTAGGAGATATTGGGTGTTTACTTGGAGGATAACACAAAATCTGCCTGGTATACCTGAAGCAATTTACCCACTGGATGTGCTATGGACCCTGAGATTCCAAATTCATTTTTTTGTGACCTTGGATATTAAAAAATGTGTGAAAACATAAAATAAAAAATAGTAAATAGAATAATAAAAGTTAATATATATTGAGTGATTTCTAAGCAACATGAACTGTCACAGGATAGTTACCAATATTATTTAATCATGTTAGTATTAAAAATAATAGCTAATATTTATTGAGTGCTGACAGTGTGCCAGGCAATATTCCAAGTGTTTGATTTAAGCTAAAATATCCTGAGTTAGATATGTTGTTATATTCACCTTAAAAATGAGGCACAGATAGTCAAAATAATTTGTCCAGTACTTTGCTGCTAGTAAACAGGCAAGATCAGATTAGGAATTGGAACAGCCTGATTCTAGTATAGACTCTTAATGCCTAAATTTACCAGAGCATTCTGTCTTCACCCAATGCCCTGCCTTTTATCTAAACTTTAATGTGTCTGTTAAAAAAAATGCTTAACTATGTTGACTTTTAGGGTAGCTTGAAAGTACGAAAGAAAGAGGCTGTTTTACATGTCAAAGTGGAAGTCTGGTTTAAATAGACAGCAAAAGTGGCCACAAGAGGGTAGTGGTTGGGTGGCTAAGTATGATGTTACTGGAGCCACATTCTTGGTTTTACATCCAACTATTTTGGGCTTCCCTGTTTCTTAGATGGTAAAGAATCCTGCTTGCAATTCAGGAGACCTGGGTTTGATTCCTGGATTGGGAAGATCCCCCAGACAAAAGAATAGTGCCCACTCCAGTATTCTTGCCTGAAGAATCCCATGGACAGAGGAGCCTGGCAGGCTACAGTCCATGGTGTCGCAAAGAGTCAGCCACAACTGAGCAATTTACCCTACTGAGCAATTTAACACTACTACTACTCTGCCACTCTTTGGCAATTATTTCTCCTTTTAGCTCAGCTTCCTTATCTGAAAATAAGTTTATTAGCACCTTCTCAGAGATTTCTCTGAGTTAGTATAAGTTAATGTGATTAAAGTATTTAGAGCAAGTTCTGACATATTAATAATAAGCAATGTGTAGATTAGTTAATGTTATCATTTGGATCCATATGCAGAGCTAGAATCATAAGTCTTCTGGAAACAGATTTCAACACACTAAGAGTTGATTTAAAAGACTGTCCAAAGGTGGAACTAGGAGAAATGAGCTCCTCATCATTGGAAGCATCCAAGAAACCCAGATTTGGTATAACTTCTGGGAGGTCATACTGACTGGATCACTTCAGGCCAGCTCGCTAGAAACTGACTTTTAATTAGGAGGTTTTATGCTTCTGTGACCATTTGTAATCTTTATCTATAATGGCCACATCAGAGCCAGTTAATACAAGAGAATGAAGAACTAAAGTAGTTAGAATAGTGAGGTGTGCTGGGAAGAGACAAAGGCTTAAGTCAGCAGAGAGCTTGACCTTGCAACTTGGGGAAAGTCCTTAACTGCTTTGAATTTTTCATAGGGAGGGAGAGAGATGCTCTGGGATACAGTATATAACTTAGGATGTATAAAGTACTATAGATAAGGGTTTCATTTACTATGAGAAAGAAGGAATCAACTAAGGCCTAGAGCATGAAATACCACCCAGGATGATCTAAAGCTAAACAAGCAGAGAACCAGTTTCTCTGGTTTGCTGGAGGGGCTGAATTAGGATATTAAAGCACAGAAATGGAGGAACTCCAGATCCTGGAAACAAAACTATTTGCTGCATAAATCTACCTGAGACTTCTAGCAACATCTGTCCCACCCTCCCAGGCAGAGCTCCATCAAGAGAATTCTGGTGAAATAAGTATCACCTCACCCTGCATTTCAGCTGTCTCTGGCTACAATACTATAGAAGCCACCATTCTTAAAGAATGTCATCTTTTATGTATTAGCATCATGAAACATCCTGGCAGTGACTGAATTATGCGATCAATGTAAATGCTAATCAAAGTTATCAACGTCGAGTGTTCTCTTCTCCACATGGCGGGTCCTTGCTGCTCCCATGATGTCAATTGCATGATTTGTACATAGCCCTAATTTGCTGATTACACTGATCTCCTCAGTTCCTGCTATTCTGAGTCCTTACCCCCTTGCTATTTTTGGTTTCAGTTCAGCATTAATATTAGGGAAATGCCACTAGGAAGAACAAGGTATTCAAAAGAAAAACCAGTCAGATAAATTTTAGAACCTAAGATAAGTGACTCTTTTGAGTCTCTCAGTTATTAACCATTCAATTTTTAATAAATAATTCAATCAGATTAGAAGGGAAACTGGTTGAAAAAATATACATTTATTTCACATATAAGCCTCAGTCAAACCATAACAGGAATCAGTAAGTCACATGCCAAGTACAGAAAATTACTTCCTGTAATAACTGCATCTTCTCTTATTTCATTGTATCAGACAGTAAGTATAAATTCATACGTAGATGCATTATAACATCATTGTAGAATACGCTATTTCTTCCTGGACAGAAGGAGGGTTTCTGGAAAGAGAGGAAATGATTCAAGAGGTATTAAAAGGAAATTGAAGCTGGGGAAGGGGGCAGGGGATGGTTGGATTCAGAGTTTGGGACTAGCAGATGCAAACTGTTATACACAGAATGGATAAACAACAAGGTCCTATTGCATAGCACAAGGAAGTGTATTCAATTCCTTCATGTGTGTGTGCTCAGTTGCATCTGACTCTTTGTGACACCACGGACTATAACCTGCCAGGTCCCTCTGTCCGTGGGATTTTCCAGGCAAGAATCCTGGAGTGGCATGCCATTTCCTCCTCCAGGGGATCTTCCCAACCCAGGGATCATACTTGTGTCTCCTACACTGCAGGCAGATACTTTTATGCTGAGCCACTGGGGATGACCATATATGTAAATATATTAATATTTGTATGTAAAATGCATGTGTATATAAATAGTTGATATATATATATAATCTGCTAGATTGTTTCCAACTTTTTCTCTATTAGCATTAGTGGTGCAACTTATATATTGATGTTATAAGCTTTTATCTAATTTATATTGTGACCTTAAAGTGGATCTCAAAAAATGAACTCACTAACTCCAAGGCAAGTCTAGTATTTAACTACTATGCATTCAAATAGTGTATCTGCTAGCATTCATTTGTATTAGTAGGTAGTAATACTGTATCAACAGTTTAATATTTTCAATGAGAACTATGTTCTAAGAGTATAGAGATTTTTTAATGCATCATTTTTGAAAGAGATTTTTGCAATTCAATTTGCAAAGTTCTCAGCAAGCTGAGCTAAAATAAAATCTACCAGGTTATATTGAAGCTCTCTGCTTGCAAACATAAGAAACACAAATTTATCACAGAAGTTTAATCAATAGAATATAATGGAAAAAATATTAAATCTATAGATTACCTCAAAAGCTGAAAATCTCCCTCAAGGAACATTCTTTGTAGCAGATCCACTTTCCAGACTCACTCCAGGAGCTCAGAGGAGCAAGTGGCTTATTCTGCTCCACAGCCTTCCTGCTTCTCCCCACCTGTCTTGTCCTGTGGGCCCTGCTTCCTGCTGGGTGGGGCTAGCATTATTGGTTCAACAGGTCCTCATCTCCACTGCCACCATATCTCAGTTCTCCAGAATCTTCTCCAGTCTTATTTGGAGAAGGAAGGATCTCATCCTTGGGTTTTGTCTGTGAACTGCCACTTCCTTTGGTCTCTCCCATCCCTCCACGTGGGACCAGCCTTCTTCCTGCCTTGGAGGCAGCACACGCAATACCTTTCCTTTAGCTCTCTCTCTCCAGAGGCTTTGCCCGCTGTGGGGCTTCCCAGGTGGTGCTAGTGTTAAAGAAAACGCCTGCCGATGCAGGAGCCAAGAGGAAAGAAAGGAGGGTTCAATCTTTGGGTCAGGAAGATCCCCTGGAGTAGGAAATGGCAACTCACTCCAGTATTCTTGCCTAGGAAACCCCGTGGACAGAGGAGCCTGGTGGGCTACAGTCCTCTGGGTCACAAAGACATAACTGAAGAGACTTGACTGACTGACTGATTGATCTACTATCAGGCCTGCTTCCTGTCTGACAATGAGAAAATAATATCCAGATGCCTCAAGAAAGGTGTAAAAAAGGCGTGTTACTTTGGTCTATCAGCCTTCAATAAAATGAATCTGAAAGTTAAATACAAGCATATGAAATAAGCATTTAAATCGACCACGTTATTATAACAGAGGTTAAACAAGCAAATAAATGCATAATAAGAACTTTTTTTCTGTAAAAATCTAATCATTTTCAGAAGACCTTGATCAATGGATAGTCAGGAAGGTTTACAAAACATATTAATCGTAAATATACTCCTCTTCCTTAACTTCAGCTCATCTCTATCTTGTAAATATCCCATCAAGATCACACTCCTTTCCTCTGCTCTTTACCAAGATAGTGTCTGAGAACAGGAGAGAGCTTTCAGCCTGTAGGTGCTGGTGATGAAGTGACACCTCACCTCTGGCTCCGGTTCTCCACATCCAGGCAGCTGGTCTCTGAGTGAGCATTGTCAGGCATCTTTTGAAATGTGCATTTGCTCCCATATCTGGGGTCCCTTGTGGGATATGCTGCTCCTGTCTGCTACCGGGGCTCTTTTGTTCTGTTTGTTTGACTTGATCAGGTTCTCAGCCTCATCTTAGTTCTCCCTGGTGCTGTCTCCAGAGTTCAGACTGTAACAACTAGACCATCCCTGGTCTGGGTGCTGCTCAGTTGCCTCAGACATAGTGTAATATCCTCCTGTCGCTGTACACTCCTTGTTAGGTTTCCTAACCAGTCCATGAGCTCTCTTCATCTCCAGACCTATTACAGGCTCTTTCGACTCAGGATCTCAGTGTCCAGCTCTGGATTATTACCCTGGGCTCACTCTGGCCCACCTCTGCTCATTCTGCCTCTGCAGGTTGGAAGAGGGCCACACAACACAGAGAACTCTGAGGAACATAAGGAGGACTCATCAAAGCACTGTTGCTTTTATCTTTCCTTTGGTTACCATCTCTTTCCTCTGGAAAGACAATCAGACTTTTTTCTACTAACTCTTCCTTTTCCTTCCCACAGTTGCCAGCTGGCAGAACCAGTTTTCTTTTTTCTCTTACTCTCTGGCAATGACTTTTACAGTGCTTATTCTCTCTTTTTCTGGAGGCCCTAAACCTGACAATATAGCTTTAACTGTAGACAGAGTGAAGAAAGGGAAATACACTTACATATGGTGAACATGTATGATTAAAATTTTAGAAATATTATTTTCATTACCTATTTTATGTTACAGCTTTGTTGGTATAACAGGGCTTCCCAGGTGGCTCTAGTGGTAAAGAACCTACCTGCCAATGCAGGAGGTAAGAGACATGGGTTCAATCCCTGGGTTAGAAAGATCCCCTGGAGGAGAACTTGGCAACTCACTCCAGTATTCTTGCCTGGAGAATCCCACGGACAGAGGAGCCTGGTGGGCTATAGTCCATAGAGTCACAAAGAGTTCAGATGGCAAGAGTCTGCCTCCAATGCAGGAGACCCAGGTTCCTTAATGGGTTAGATAATCCCCTGGAAAAGGAAATAGCAACCTACTCCAGTGTTCTTGCCTGGAGATTTCTATGGACAGAGGAGTCTTGTGGGCTACAGTCCATGGGGTTGCAAAGTGTCGGAGATGACTGAGTGACTAACACTTTATTGGTATAACAAGAGGAGAGATTGATTTATAAGAAACTCCATGGAATATTCTATTGGAATCAAGAGAAATAGAAATCTTGATTTTAATA
>NW_011494708.1:880991-911570 GCF_000754665.1 Bison bison bison | reverse complement strand
AATAGAAATCAAAATAGAAAGAGTACTGCTGGATTTCACATCATCATAATAATTGCTAACACTTATATATTAATGTTACATACAACTCACTTCCTCAAAACAGTTTTATGATACAGGCACAATTATTCTGACTATTTTAGAGATGAGAAAGAGAATGCATGGAGAGGTTATTTTTCCAAGATCAAACAGCTAGTAAATATTTATTTAAGAACTGAATTTTTGAATTTTGAAGCAAGAAATTTTGAATTTTTTAATTTTATTTTTATATTTTATTTTTATATTTATTTTTATTTATTTTTCCAAGACAAAACAGCTAGTAAATATTTATTTAAGAACTGAATTTTTGAATTTTGAAGCAAGAAAACCTGGCTCCAGAATTAGTCTTCTTGACCATGATGCTTCCCTGCCTTGGTATGCTCAGCTCATGACATATCATCACCTTCCTTTCTTCCTTCTTTGTTTCACCATTTGCTTATCACGTGTCTTCTAGATTCTGGGCAATGTTCTAAGAGCTGGATTCTATTAATAGAGAAAAATGATGCTCTGGAAAAATAAAGTGGGGAAGACTAGGAGAAGCAAGCTTTATCGTATTCACTATTCCAGAAAGAAAAAAATCATCTTAGTGACCAAAGTGGTAAAATTTGGTCAAAGCCTACCTCGTGATATCAAGGAAAATATTTTAAGCAGAAGAACTTACTTACTTCCCTACTTAATTACTTCCCTACTCATATTCCCATGCTGCACTGGTTAAAGAAGGCTACATGATGTCATGGAAAAAAGTGAAAATTTAAGGCTCAGTAGCTTAGCAAACAAAGATTATTCCTCATTCTCACAAAGTTCAGTGTGGCTATTCCTGATTGGGCTAGTCTTAGTGGACTCCTTCTGAGCAGTGACTAACCTGTATAGGTTCATGAACTCTTTCCTTCTCATTCAGATGAACAGGAAGGAGACGATGTATGGATAACCTGGAGCATTTTGACATATGGCAGCCCCTTTGCAATCATGAGCTTAAGGGTGAACCATTAACATAGCACAAATGGAAAAGCAAAAGGATACTTGGATCCTTGTTGATAGAATTCAAGCAAGTGACCCAAAATCTGAGCCACCAAACACCAGCAACTCTTCTTATGTATAAATATTAATACCTCCTTGATTGGGCCATTTGTTGCTGCTGCAACTGCTGCTAAGTTGCTTCAGTCGTGTCCGACTCTTTGCGACCCCATGGACTGCAGCCCACCAGGCTCGGCCATCCCTGGGTTTCTCCAGGCAAGAGTACTGGAATGGGTTGCCATTGCCTTCTTCAGGGCCACTTGTTAGACCACAACTATTTGGGTTTTCTCTCACTTGCAGTGAAATATCTCTGAACTGTTACAAAAGTATACTACCTATTCACTGAATTTGTAATATATTTTTGTTATATAAATATATATCAACTTAAAATCAACTCCCAATTTATGAATTTTTGAGATATAATTCACATATCATATAATTTATCCCTTTAAAGTGTGAATTCAGTGTATTTTGAGTACATGTAGAGCTGTGAAATCAATTTTAAAATATTTTATCATTCTCAAAAAAAATTCTATATTCATTAGTAGTCACTATTTCCCTTGAAAACCTTGAATATACTTGAGTTGTTTCCACTTTGGGTCTGATATGCATATTACTGCTATGATCTTGCATGTACGTTTTTGTGTAGACATATGTTCTTATTTTTCTTTCATATCTAGGGGTAAAACTGCTAGGTCCTAGAGTAACTCTATGTTTAATCTTTTGAGGAATTACCAGACTGTTTTTCAAATATTAATATTAATATTGTCATCAATAGTGTATAAAGATACCAATCTTGCCACATCCTCAACAATATTTGTTATTATCTGACTTTTTTTAAAGAAAAAAATTGGAGTTTTATTTTAAAAATCAATAAAAACACAAAAACTAGTTCTATTAACACTGATGACACTCCTTAGGATATATCCTGAAGTATTTCAACATTTCCAACCCTATGATCAGGAAAATAATAATTTTAGAACACTTTCAAGTTTTTTTTAATATATTTTTTAATTGAAGGATAATTACTTTACAGAATTTTGCTGTCTTCTGTCAAACCTCAACATGCATCAGCCATAGGTATACATATATCTCCCTCCCTTTTGAACCTCTTTCCCATCACCCTCCCCAACCTACCCCTCCAGGTTGACACAGAGCCCCTGTTTCAGTTTCCTGAGCTGTACAGCAAATTCCTGTTGGAAATCCATTTTACATATCATAGTGTAAGTTTCCTTGTTACTCTTTCCATACATCTCACCCTCTCCTCCCCATCCCCATGTCCATAAGTCTATTCTTTATGTCTCTTTCTCCACTGGTGCCCTGTAAATAAATTCTTCAGTACCATTTTCTAGATTCTATATATATGCATTAGAATACAGTATTTATCTTTCTCTTTCTGACTCACTTCACTCTGTATAATAGGATCTAGGATCATCCACGTCATTAGAAGTGACTCACATGCGTTCTTTTTTATGGCTGAGTAATGTTCCATTGTGTAGATGTACCACTACTTCTTTATCCATTCATCTGTCGATGGACAACTAGATTGCTTCCATGTTCTAATATTGTAAATTGTTCTGCATTGAACAATGGGATACACGTGTCTCTTTCAATTTTGGTTTCCTGAGGGTATATGCCTAGGAGTGGGATTGCTGGGTCATATTGTGGTTTTATTCCTAGTTTTTTAATGAATCTCCATACTGTCTTCCATAGGGGCTGTATCAATTTACATTCCCACCAACAGTACAAGAGTGTTCCCTTTTCTCCACACCCTCTCCAGCATTTATTGTTTGTAGACTTTTTGATGAGGGCCATTCTGATCGATGTGAGGTGATATCTGATTGTAGTTTTGTTTTGCATTTCTCTAATAATGAGCAATATTGAGCATATTTTCATGTGTTTGTTTGCCATCTGTATGTCTTCTTTGGAGAAATGTCTGTTTAGGTCTTTTTCCCACTTTTTGACCGGGTTGTTTGTTTTTCTTGTATTGAGTTGTATGAGCTGCTTGTATATTTTGGAAACTTAATCCTTCATCAGTTGTTTCATTTGCTATTATTTTCTCCCATTCTGAGGGTTCTATTTTTACCTTGCTTATAGTTTCATTTGCTGTACAAAAGCCCAGAAGCTTAAACTTAAGCTTTTAAGTTTAATCAGGTCCCAGTTGTTTACTTTTGATTTATTTCTGTTACTCTAGGAGGTGGGTCATAGAGGATCTTGGTTTGATTTATGTCATCAACTGTTCTGCCTATGATATCTTCTAAGAGTTTTATAGTTTCTGGTCTTACATTTAGGTCTTTAATCCATTTTGAGTTTATCTTTGTATATGGTGTTAGGAACTATTCTAATTTCATTCTTTTGCATGTAGCTGTCCAGTTTTCCCAGCACTATTTATTGAAGAGGCTGTCTTTGCCCAGTTGTATATTCTTGCCTCCTTTGTTAAAAATAAGGTACCCATAGGTACATGGGTTTATTTCTGGGCTTTCTGTCTTGTTCCATTGGTCTATATTTCTGGTTTTGTGCCATCCTGTCTTGATGACTGTAGCTTTGTAGTATAATCTGAAGTCAGGAAGGTTGATTACTCCAGCTCCATTCTTCTTTCTCCAGACTGCTTTGGCTATTCAGGGTCTTTTGTGTTTCCATATGAATTGTGAAATTTTTTGTTCTAGTTCTGGGGAAAATGCCATTTGTAATTTGATAGGCATCACATTAAATCTGTAGATTGCATTTGATAGTATAGTCATTTTCACAATATTGATTCTTCCTACCCAGGAACATTGAATATCTCTCCATCTGTTTATGCTGTCTTTGATTTCTTTCATAAGTCTCTTATAACTTTCTGTGTACAGATCTTTTGTCTCTTTAGGTAAGTTTATTCCTAGATATTTAATTCTTTTTGTTGTAATGGTGAATGGGGTTGATTCCTTAATTTCTCTTTCTGATTTTTTCTTCTTAGTATATAGAAATGCAAATGATTTCTGTGTATTGATTTTTTATCCTGCAACTTTGCTAAATTCACTGATTAGCTCTAGTAATTTTCTGATACTATCATTAGGGTTTTCTATATACACTATCATGTCCTCTGCAAACAGTGAGAGCTTTGCTTCTTTTCCGATCTGGATTCCTTTTCTTTCTTTTTCTTCTCTGATTGCTATAGCTAGGACTTCCAGAATTATGTTGAATGATAGTGAAAGTGGACACCCTTGTCTTGTTCCTGATCTTAAGGGGAATGCTTTCAGTTTTTTGCCATTGAGAATAATGTTTGCTGTAGACTTATCATATATGGCCTTTACTATGTTGAGGTAGTTGAGGTAGTTTCCTTCTATGCCCATTTTTTAAAGAATTTTAATCATAAATAGGTGCTGAATTTTGTCAAAGTCTTTTTCTGCATCTACTGAGATGATCATATGGTTTTTATCTTTCAATTTGTTAATAAGGTGTATCTCATTGATTGATTTCCATATATTGAAGAATCCTTGCATCCCTGGAATAAACCCAACTTGATCATGGTGTATGAGCTTTTTGATGTGTTGCTGAATTCTGTTTGTTAAAATTTTGTTGAGAAATTCTGCATCTATGTTTATCAGTGACATTGGCCTGTAGTTTTCTTTTTTTGTGTTGTCTCTGTCTGGTTTTGGTATCAGGGTGATGGTGGCCTCGTGGAATGAGTTTGAAAGTGTTCCTTTCTCTGCAATTTTTTGAAAGAGTTTTAGAAAGATAGGCATTAGCTCTTCTCTAAATGTTTGATAAAATTCTCCTGTGAAGCCATCTGCTCCTGGCTTTTGTTTTTTGGGGAGATTTTTATCACAGCTTCAAGTTCACTGCTTGTAATTGGGTTGTTCATAATTTCTATTTCTTCCTGGTTCAGTTTTGGAAGATTGAACTTTTCCAAGAATCTGTCCATTTCTTCCAGGTTATCTATTTTATTGTAATATAGTTGTTCATAATAGTCTCTCACATCCTTTGTATTTCTGCATTGTCTATTGTAATCTCTCCTTCTTTATTTCTAATTTTGTTGATTTGATTCTTCTCTCTTTTTTTCTTTAAGAGTCTGGCTAATGGCTTGTCAATTTTATCTTCTCAAAGAACTAGCTTTTAGTTTTATTAATCTTTACTATTGTTTCTTTCATTTCTTTTTCATTTATTTCTGCTCATACCTTTATGATTTCTTTCCTTCTATGAATTTTTTTTTTTTTTGGTCTTCTTTTTCCAGTTGTTTTAGGTGTAACATTAGACTGTCTATTCGATGTTTTGTTGTTTGTTGAGGTAAGATTGTATTGCTATAAACTTCCTTCTTAGGACTGCTTTTGCTGCATCCTATAGATTCTGATTTGTCAGGTTTTCATTGTCATTTGTTTCTAGAAATTTTTTCATTTCCCTTTTGATTTCTTCACTAACCTGTTGTTTATTTAGAAATGTGTTGTTTAATCTCCATGTGTTTGTGTTTCTTACAGCTTTTTTCTTGTAACTGATATCTAGTCTCATAATGTTGTGGTCAGAGAAGATGCTTGACATAATTTCAATTTTCTTAAATTTATTGAGGTTTGATTTGTGACCCAAGATGTGGTCTATCCTGGAGAATGTTTCATGTGCACTTGAGAAAGTATAGTCTTCTGTATTTGGATGGAATGTCCTAAAGATATCAATGAGATCCATCTCATCTAATGTATCATTTAAGACTTGTGTTTCCTTATTAATTTTGTTTTGATGATCTGTCCATTGGTGTGAGTGGGGTGTTAAAGTCTCCTACTATTATTGTGTTACTGTCAATTTCTCCTTTTATGTCTATTAGTGTTTGTCTAATGTACTGAAGTGCTCCTATGATGGGTGCATAGATATTTACAATTGTTACGTCTTCCTCTTGGATTGATCATTATGTAGTGTCCTTCCTTATCTCTTGTAATCTTTATTTTAAGGTCTATTTTGTCTGATATGAGGATTGCTACAGCACCTTTTTTTGCTTCCCATTTATATGGAATATATTTTTCCATCCTCTCACTTTCAGTCTATATATGTCTTGAGGTCTGAAGTGCATTTCTTGTAGACAGAAAAAACAAAACAGGGTCTTGTTTTTGTATCCATTTAGCCAGTCTGTTTCTTTTGGTTGGAGCATTTAATCCATTTACATTTAAAGTAATTATTGATATATATGGTCCTATTGCCATTTTCTAATTGTTTGGTGTTGATTTTGTAGATTTTTTCTTCTGTTATATTTCTTGACTATATAAATCCCTTTAACATTTGTTGTAAAGCTGGTTTGGTGGTACTGAATTCTCTCAACTTCAGCTTGTATGAAAAGCTTTTTATTTCTCCATTAATTTTGAATGAGATCCTTGCTGGGTACAGTAATCTTGGTTGTAGATTTTTCCCTTTCAGTACTTTAAATATATCCTGTAGTTCCCTTCTGGCCTGCAGAGTTTCTGCTGAAAGATCATCTGTTAAGCATATGTGGTTTCCCTTATATGTTATTTGTTGCTTCTCCCTTGCTACTTTTAATATTGTTTCTTTGTGTTTAGTCTTTGTTAGTTTGATTAGTATGTGTCTTGGCTTGTTTCTCCTAGGGTTTATCTTACATGGGACTCTTTGTGCCTCTTGGACTTGATTGACTATTTCCTTTTCCATGTTGGGGAAATTATCAACTATAATCTCATCAAAAATTGTCTCATACCCTTTCTTTTTCTCTTCTTCTTCCAGGACCCTTATAGTTCGAATGTTGGTGCATTTGATATGGTCCCAGAGGTCCATGAGACTGCCTCAGCTCTTTTCATTCTTTTTACTTTGTTCTGCTCTTCAGAAGTTATTTTCACCATTTTACCCTCCAGCTCACTGATTTGTCCTTCTGCTTCAGATATTCTGCTATTGATTCCTTCTAGAGTATTTTTAATTTCAGTAATTGTGTTGTTTGTCTCTGTGTGTTTATTCTTTAATTCTTCTAGGTCTTTGTTAATTGATTCTTGCATTTTCTCTATTCTGTTTTCAAGGGTTTTTTTTTTTTTTTATCATCTTTACTATAATTATACTAAATTCTTTTTCAGGTAATTTTCCTATTTCCTTTTCATTTATTTGGACTTCTGTGTTTCTAGTTTGTTCCTTCATTTGTGCAGTATTTCTTTGCCTTTTCTTTTTTTTTTTTTAAGTTACTGTGTTTAAAGTCTCCTTTTCCCAGGCTTCAAAGAAAGTTGAATTCTTTCCTCTAAGCAGGTTGAATTGACTTCCCTGTTGGCTCAGAAGGTAAAGTGTCTGTCTACAATGTGGGAGACCCGGGTTCAGTCCCTGGTTTGGGAAGATCCCCTGGAGAAGGAAATGGCAATCCACTCCAGTACTATTGCCTGGAAAATTCCATGGACAGAGGTGCCTGGTAGGCTACAGTCCATGGGGTCACAAAGAGTCGGACACGGCTGAGCTACTTCACTTTCACTTTCATTTTCAAAGTTTGTCCAGTGGTTTGTGTGAGCTTCCCATAGGGTGAGATTTGTGCTGATTGAGATTTTGTTTGTCTGATTGGCAAGGCCGAGTGAGGTGATAATCCTGTCTGCTGACGATTGGGTTTGTTTTGTTTTGGTTTTGTTTTGTTTTTCAGATGAGGCATCCTGCACAGGGTGCTACTGGTGGTTGGGTGATGCTGGGTCTTGTATTCAGGTGGTTTCCTTTGTGTGAGTTCTCACTATTTGATACTCCCTAGGGTTAGTTCTCTGGTAGTCTAGGGTCTTGGGGTCAGTGTCCCAACTCCAAAGGCTTAGAGCTTGATCTCTGGTCAGGAACAAAGATTCCACAAGTGGTTTTTTATTGCATTAAGTGAGATTAAAATATATATCTAAAAACAAGAAACCAAAGATGAACCTCAGATAAATGGAAGTTACAAAATCAGGCAAATAATAACTAAAATAATGTAATATATACATATACACCCATGAGCAAAGTGAAAATAGTTCAACAGAAATAAAGTACAGTAGATTGATCTGGCAAACAAAGGAAATCAAGAATTATATTTACCAGTTAGGAACAAAACTGAAATAAGCAAAACTGGAAAACAAAACTAAAGCAAGGTGCCAAGTGGGGAATAAAGCAATGAAAACAAAACTAGCAAATATATTCAGAGGAAAGGAAAGAAAAAAAAGATATGCAAAGTTAAATAGAGGCAGATGAAGATTTATATACATTAAAGATTGACTGCAAGAGGAAAAAATCAGTAGGAAAGGCAAGCAAAGGAATAAATATAGAAAAAATATAATAGGTTTAAAAAATTAAAATTCTAAAAAAGAGAAAAGAGGAAAAAATAAAAGAAGAAAGAAAAAAGGGGGAAAAAGGAAAATTCCACAGAACTGCAAAAGCCCAATGTAGAGGCAAAGGTTTATAACAACAATAGAAAATGTGAGTGAATATATACATATACATATATACCCATAAGCAAAATCAAAACAGTTCAAAATTAAAGTACAATAGATTGACCTGACAAACAAAGAATACCAAAAATTATATCTACCAGAACAAATGAATTAAAGCGCAAACTGGAAAACAAAACTAAAGTAAGGTGCCAATTGGGGAATAAATCAATGAAAATAAAACTAACAGATATGTTGAAAGGAAAGGAGAGAAAGAAAAGAAAAGGAAGATGTGCAAAAGATGTGCAAAGTTAAATAGGGGTAGATTTATATACATTAAAGATTAACTGCAAGGGGAAAGAACAGTAGGAAAAGCAAACAAAGGAATAAATGTAGGAAAAACTAATAGGTTAAAAAATTTTAAATTTAAAAAGGAAAAAAAGAAAGAGGAAAACTCCACAGAACTGCAAAAGCCCAACATAGAGGCAGAGGTTTATGACAACAGTAAAAAATGTTACTGAGGAAACAAAAAAGCTCAAAAGCTTAACTGGGTTTCTTAGTACCAATAAAATTGACAACTAAAACAGAGGGAGAAAAAAAGGAAAAAAAGAAAAAAATCCAAAAGAATCTACAGAACCAGTCAAAAAATAAGAATAATAAATGTTTTTCTTGAGTCACTGCTGTCAGAGTCCTTTCCCGTGCTGGAAATCATAGTTCACCTCACCTCCCTAGGATGCCCTCCAACACTGTGCTGATCTCTGGACCTGCTCTAGTGGCTGGGCAGATTCTAATCTGCTCCTACTCCTGTGTGTTCTTGTCTCCAATGTCCACAGCTATCAGGGCTAGTGCATTTTCTTTTGTGGGAGCTCTCAATGGCCTTTTATATATTCCATAGACACAGAGTCTGCTTAGTTGATCGTATGGGTTTAATCTGCCATTTGTACAGCTGGTGGGAAGGTTTTGGATCTTCTTCATTAGCCACGCTATGCTTAGGTTTCAATTGTGGTTTTACTTCCACCTCTACATGTGGGTTGTCCACTGGGCTTTGCTTTTGAGGCTTCCCTGGAGGACTTGGGTTTGCCCCTCTGAGAACCAGGTATGGCAGTGGTACAGCTACTTGGGTCGCAGGGGTTCTGGCAGCACCAGGTACTCAGGGGGTTGGCAGCTAGGGTGGCAGGAAATATAGTGCTCTAGAAGGATGTGGCAAGCAATCTTGTCCAATATACTCCAGTATTCTTGCCTGGAGAATCCCCTCTCTGAAGAAAAGCCTGGCAGGCCACAGTCTATAGGGTCGCAAAGAGTCAGACATGACCGGTGACCCTACGTGCATAATCACAAGACTTTTTTGTTTGTTTTGCCTGTGGCAGTTCTCCCCCAGTGAGAGTTGAGCGTGAAGGTGGTGCATCTGCTTGGCTTGCGGGGACCCTGGCAGCACCAAGTGTGCAGGGATACGGACTGCCTCTGCCGCAAGAGTTATGGCCCTATCAGAGTCTGTTTTTTGAGCCTCTTGCAGCTGGCAATCAGAAGGCCTCTTTGGCCAGTCTTTCTCTGTAGCGCTGCCTGTTCAGGCACTTAGAGGGATCCCTCACCTGGGGTCTTTTTCTGTTGTTCAGCACATCAGGCACATAGAGGGGCCCCCCTGACTCAGGTCCTACCCTGTAGATCTGCGAATCTGTCACTGAAAGGCGCACCCTGGGAAGGGTCCTACTCTGTAGTTCAGTGCGTCAGGCATTTGATGGGCCAACTTCTCTATTGTTCATTTGCGGATGCTGGCATGTGAGGAGAGAGAGGCTATGGTGATGGCTCCACCCCCTACACGTGACTCAGCAATATTGCCTTGCTTCCATGGCTACCTGGCTTTTTTCCACCTCATTTCTCACCATGATCTCCTCCCTCACATCCCCTCAATCCATCTGTTTGTAGTCAACAGCACCCCTCACCCTGGGATTGCTCCACAATCCTTAACTCCAGCTCCCAGCTGCTGCTCCTTCCAGGAGACCCCTGTTACTGCCTAGGGTATATAGGGCTGTGGCAAGGACTATCTGATTCTCATTCCATTTAGGCTGCCACAGATCAGCTGTTTCACTCTCAGCCTTAAGTGTTTCTCCTCTGATTCAGACAATTACTCCGCTGTGGGGGTCGGACTCCTGCTTCACTTCCCCCACCTGCCAAGCGCAGGTCCAGTGCTTCTAACACTCCTGTTTTTCCCCCAGTTCCTTCATCCTACCGAGTTTTGGGTAGTTCTATATATTCTTTTCCATTGGTCAGGTACTCCTGTCTGCTCTCAGCTGGTGTTCTGCATGCACTTCTGTGTCTGAAGGTATATTCCTGATGTATCCATGGAGAGAGATGTATTCCACATCCACCTACTCCTTCACCATCTTGTTCTCCCCTTATCTGACTTTCTGATTACAGCCTTCCTAGCAGATGTAAAGTACTATCTCATTATGGTTTTGAATTGCATTTTCCTGATAGCTGATGGTTTGTCTTTTAAAACATAGATTAATTATAACTAAAAATACCTATGAAACCAGAGATTTCTATGACAATTTTATTTTAATACACATTAAATAAATAGATAATTTAATATATATCACACTTGAAATTCACTGCATTGTTTTCTTTTATTCTCAGCACTTCTGTCAGCTTCTTTCTACTTTTTTGTTAATTTTTGTATGGAAATTCCAACAGATGTGAAGCCAAGCTTAGAAAATCAGCAATTCATAACAAAATTAAATATTTTAAGGTTTTCATTGACTACAATTTCTATATGAGCCAACAATGAAATTTGGTATTGCAAATGATCATATGAAATATTAGACAGTAGTAATCAAAAGAGATAATAGAACTCCCAAGAAGCGGCAGCTATTCCATGCTCTACTCTGGCCATATGACAGCTCCCGAAATGGGATTCTTTCTGGTGGCCGCACATAATGAGAGATATTAGAAAACAAAGCCCCAGTAAGTGAGGACAATCCAAGTGATAAGGGTAATATATATAAACTCCAATTCAGAGCTTGAAATATCTGAGGATGTTTATACCAGAAAAGAGAAACCTAAGAAAACTGATAGTGATCTCCAGATCCTTATAAACCAATGAGAAACCAAAAATAGACTTGCTTTGCACCCTTGGGCTATAGTTCTCACAAGCATCTCCCAGTGGGACACACTGTTTTCCATTTGGAAGGTGATCCCAAAGGACTGAAAATAATTAAAAACCACAAGTCTGGGATTGAGTCTTACTTGTTATAAACTAAAGAAAATTGGGGCTATTCTTATAACATACTTTCATTCATTTGTTATTGAGAGAAAGATACAAGTGAATTTATATCCAGTAAAAGAGGAATTACACTCTGTTATCCTCAAGGGATTGTGAGTCACTCAGGAAGTTAGAACCAGTGTCTTGGAATAACATAAAGTCTGACTTCAATTCAATATAATGATATAGGATCTAATAATAGAAAGGTCAGAATGTAACCTGAAAATACACAGATGCTATTAGATGGATCCTGGTACTCAGTATGTGGCTAGATTTGATGTCTAACTTCCAGTAAAATAATATGTTTTTTATTTTAAAAACTGAGACTTTCTGACTTTCTTCCCTTCCTTTAGCTTTAGGATTTACCTTACTCCTCCTAAATATTTATTGTATATATCCCAGCCTTTTCCAAAATGTGGAACGCTTTAAAGGGATTTATGATTTTAGCAAGTATATGCAATAGATTTTGTTTGTGGTACATAAACATCAAATCAAGAAGAAAGATATAATTACCTCAATTCTTTGGGTCTGATTAAGTCAAGGAGAAGCTCAGTTTAATTTTGTCCCTCTTTAATATATCTTAAATTCTTACCCATCGTCTTGTGTTTCAGTCTTTTCTAGACAAAACAATAATATCTAAAAACAATGTCTAAAATATTATTGTTTTTATTTCACCTTTTATATGGTTATGTTGTGTGTAATTAACTTCCATTTATTATAGAAATAAAAATTCCTTTTTATACAAAATGATTTAAATTAAAAACTAAATCACTGTAAAGAAAAATATTACATAACAGTACAGTTGGTATAGTTCATGGCTAAATTTGAAAAGGCGGTTTGGCAATAACTGGAAGTTGAGAAACATAGCATGATGGGGAAATACATGTGTTTTTAATTCTTCATTTTAGCATCTATTATTTCAATTAGATGACCTTCTTTCCTTCCTCTTCATTCACACATATTTTGTATGCACTTTCATGGCAGCCTGTAACTATTCCTATTAGGGAAACTGATTTTCTATATTTAATTGTTTGCTTACCAGGCTACCTATTCCTTCACAATGTAAACTCCTTGCAAATAAGCAATAGATCTGGAATCACTGTTTCTCTCAGTGAAATGTATGTGATATATCAGATTTTCAATAACTTTGGTTGAATAAATAAAACTATCAGCAAAAAAGAATCATAATTTTCAAACCCAATCTAAACACTTAGACCTTTTCCCTCTTGAGTTATGCTCTGTTCTAGACTTATTAATATTTCTCACTTGGATGCCTGCATGCAACAAGACCATATTACAATACTTTGCTTTCAGGTTATATATTTATAATACATTTATTATGTCTCCAAAGTTCTTAGGCTTTCTTAGTGTGTAAGTTTTTGGAGATCAAAGTGGAGATTATGTCAAACTCCCTGTCATCAGGCAAAATGTTATAACAAATTAAGCATATCATGATGATATTATATATGGTGTATATAACATTTAACTCATTAGCAGAATAGCCACTAATGGTTGTATAAAATATGTTGTGCCCTTTAATGTCATTGGTCCAAGAAGCTTTGCCTATGAGTTTATTTTAAATCTCTGGAACTTACTCCTGTAATTGAGGAAATTCACTTATAAGTAAATAATTGGAAATATTATCTAATGCAAGAATTTTGTAAGCATCCAGAATCTTCAGGACAACTCTGCTTACTTCCCAAGCTTTTACTGTGATTAAGTACTATTTAGTTTATGCTTGATTTATAGGACTCTGCTGTTTTACTCTCACAGAAAACCAGAGTTTTTAATACCACTGTCATGCCTGTCACTTCTGTCATGTTCTTCAACCCAGAGCCTGCATATCTTATTTATTGAAAGTGTTTCTAAAACTGATCATATTTTATTATACATTTCTTTATCACTTCTTTTAGAAGACTTCTTTATTTCCCCAGGTATCAGAGACTCTCACCATCTTATCCATGAAAGCATGGGAAGAAATCTATGTTTAAACCTCACCTTTTACTCAGTTTTGTGGACCCAAAATGTGTTTAAGGTGACAAAATCATCCCAAGCCTAGTACTTAATCTGCCAGAGTTGTCCTCCTCAAAATGACATATTATCCCATCTTTCTTGTTGCAGATGTGGTAATTCATCTTTAAACAAATGTTTAGTGTGATTTTAAAGCATTTTCTCCCTCTTCTCAGAGCTCAGCTTGTTTTATTTCTCCTTATATGCTCTAAAATAAGGATGAGCATATATTTCTCATTAGAAACAAATCAAATGAGAGGATAGTGAAACATCTTTAAAGCACTGAGAGAGAAAACTGTCAACTTGGAATTTTATATCTGGTTAAAATGCTCTTTCAAAACAAAAGCACTTTTCTTAGATCCCTCAGAGAAGTGAGATCATAGAGAAAACTATCACCCTCAACACTGGAGAGACAGGAGAATATAGAAAATTACAGCCATGATTATCTAACTTGTAGCAGAATCCACTGGAGCCATAAAATGGTAGGAATGCTTGAAAAATAATTTTAACAAACCACCAAGTCCCTAGGGTGGGAATGAAAAACTCCTAAGGGTTACAGTCTTAGACCCCTTTACTCCTCACATATAGTTTCATGAAATGTACCTCCAGGAACACCATCAGTTTCTTGAATTAAAGAACCAAGAAACATCCCCTTGGGTTTTAGGCAGGGAAAAGATAAGAGTAATCATTTGAAATATACCTGAAACAGCCTTCATAATGAAGTTCTGCTCTCCAGGGGTACCTGCATACAAAAGCCTTGTATACCTGGAAGAGCGGCAACTAGGAAATTCCACCCCACACTAGCTTTCTTGACTCACCTAGAAGGGAAGCAAAATTAAGAAACATTTCTGAAGGTCATAACCCAGGGCTTCAGTTCAACTAGAAACCTGAGAATTAATCATAATGCTATGGACTGTTTCCTCTCTCCCAATTCTTATCACCATATCAACAGAGGTGTGATATAATAACAGTGGATTACAACTGGAAGACCTGGAAAACAAAGACTTTCTTTAAGAAGGTGCTCTTAGGGAGCCCAGAGACAACAAGATAGGACATCAATAAATAAGAACCCCAAATGAAACTGTAGCCTTTGGTACCTAGATATACAGAAAGTATTAAATACATTCTAGTTCCAGGTAGATTAATATTAAAGCTCACAATAAAGATATCTTTACCTTGGTTCTTATTACTCAGTATATTATATCCAGGTTCCAACAAAAAAGTACAAAATATATTAAAAGCAAGAAAAACACAGTATCTGAGGAATCAAAGCATGCATTAGAAGCAGACTCAGATATTGACACAGATTTGGAACGATCAAATAGGAAATTTAAATAACCATGATTAATATTTTATATACTCTGTGGAAAAGGTATATGAACTATAAGAATAAGTAGTAAGCAGAGAGATGGAAACTGTATAAAAAATGAAAAGGAAATTTTAAAAATCAAAACACTGTAACAGAAATGATGACTTTCTTTGATGGGTTCATCTGTAGACTATAAAGAATCAATAAGCTTGAACATATGTAATAGAAACTTCTCAAAGGAAATGCAAAGTGAAAAGAAAGATAAAATGTAAAACAGAATATGCAAGAAATGCACGAGAATTATAAAATGTTACCTATGCACAATCGTTACCTATTAGAGGGAGAATGAGAGAAAAAAGCAGAAGTATCTGAATTAATAATGGGTGAAAACTTTCCAGAATTAATGGCAGACACCAAACAATAGATCTATAAGTTCAGGTAACATCAAGCAAGAAAAATATAAAAAGTAAACAAACAAAATCCCCACATGTAGGCAAATAACACTGTAATAACAGCAAGCCAAAGACAACCAGAAAAAAAAAAAGCCAAAAGCCCAAGAGAAAAAAATATACCTTACCTATGGAGAAACAAGTAACAAGAATACAAAGTGAACCTTCCATTAGAAACCAGGCAAAGAAGAAGAAAGTGGAGTAAAGTATGTAAGGAGTAGAAAGGAAAACAGAACCACCAATCTAGAATTTTATATCCAGAGGAATTATCCTCAGAAGTCAAGAATAAATAGACTTTCTCAAACAAACAGAAAAGATAGGATTTATTGTCAGAAGATTCACCCTGTAAGAAATATTAAAAGAAGTTATTGAGATAGAAGGGAAATACATAGGCAAAAATGGGAACTATGTGAACAAACAGTGGTGGCAGAAGAATAAACATAGGTAAAATAAAATCATTTATTTTAAACTTCTTAACAGATAAGAATGCCAATGTATTGAGTGATAATAATATATGAATAGGCAAAAGAAGCCACAGCAATTTAAATGGGATAGAAGGGAGAAAATGGGAAAACTCTGTTACAAAGTTTGTAACTATTGTGTAAATATAAAAAGAATGCACAATTGTCATTACCCATGACATTGGAATAGTATTATTTGAAGGTGGACTTAGAATAGTTGTAAATATACATTGCAAATTCTAGGTTAGAAACCAAAGAGCTTTTAAAAGAATTGTACTCAATATGCTAAGAGAAGAGAAAAAGTATAATCATAGAAAATGCTCAACTAAAAAAAGGAATAAAAAGAAAAAAGTCAAGTGCAGCATATATAAAACAATTATAAACATGGTAGATACTAATCAAAATATGTCAGTAGTCAATTTTAATGTAAATTGTCTAAATGCAACTAAAAGACAAAAAAATTTATAATTTTTTTGTTTTGTTTTAATTTTATTTTATTTTTAAACTTTACATTATTGTATTAGTTTTGCCGAATATCAAAATGAATCCGCCACAGGTATACATGTGTTCCCCATCCTGAACCCTCCTCCCTCCTCCCTCCCCATACCATCCCTCTGGGTCGTCCCAGTGCACTAGCCCAAGCATCCAGTATCCTGCATTGAACCTGGACTGGCATCTCGTTTCATACATGATATTTTACATGTTTCAATGCCATTCTCCCAAATCTTCTCACCCTCTCCCTCTCCCACAGAGTCCATTTTTTAAAATTTTCAAAATAATTTTTTTAAAAAGGGCTAAAAGAACTCACTTTAAATGCAAAGAGGAAAATAGGTTTTAAAAAAAGGAGAGGGGTGGAGAAACATATACCAAACAAACATTAATCAAAAGAAAATGAGAATAATATACTAACCATGAAGCAAAATTATGCACAAATTGCCAGAGTATTACTTCATGATAAGGGAATTAATTCTCCAAGAAGACATAAAAATCATTAACATGTATGTAACTTAAAAAAATCATCAAAATGCATAAGATAAAAACTGATAGAAAAGCAAAGAGAAGTAGATAATTTTTCTTCTAGAGTTGTAGACTTTATTGTCATTCAGTAATTGATAGGTAAATACAGCAGAAAATCAGTAAAGGTATAGTTGAAATAAACACCACAGTTAATCAACAGGATCTATTTGATATTTATAGAATAATGCTTTCAAAAACAGTGGAATACATATTCTTCTTAAGCTCAAAAGCAACACTCACCTAGAAAGTTAAAATTTTAGCCATAAAAATACCTTAGAAATTTACAAGAATAAAAATCATATGAAATATATTTTCAGACCATAATAGAATTAAATTACAATTTAATAACAGAAAGACAGTTGGAAAATCCCTAAATATTTGGGGTTTGAAAAATAAAATTCTGAGTAACACATGGGTCAAATATTTTTTAAATCCTCAAGAGAAATTTTTAAATAATTTGAACTAAGTGAAATGAAAATAGAGCTAATCAAGATTTATGGAATGTCACAAAAACAGTGTTTAGAGGAAAATTTATAGCATTGAATGTGTGTGCTATAAAGAAGAATAATCTAAAATCAATAATCTAAGATTGCACCTAAGAAAGAAGAGTGATTTAATCCTAATGCAAATGGAAGCAAAATTAGTAAAAGTTAGAGTAGATATCACTGCAAGTAAAATCAGAAAGTCAGAAGAAAAATCTCACAAAATTGAATGCTGTTCAAAATGATCAATACAACTGATAAACCTCTGGCTAGACTAATGGAGAAAAAAGAATGCACAGACTACTTTAATATCATGAATGAAGGAAGTGTCTTCACCACAGAACCCATGGATTTTTCTCAATTAAGATGACAATAAAGAAATATGAGCAACTCTAGGTCCACAAATTTGATAATTTAGATGAAATGGACTAATTCTATGAAAAAGGCACACTACCAAAGCTCTCACAAAAGCAGAAACAGATCATCAAATTGGCCTATATATATTAAAGAAATTGAACAAATAATTAATAGTCTTTTAAGATAGAGTGTCTGACCAAGACACTGGTGAATTGTAACAAACATTTAAGAAAGAAACAAGCAATTCTTTACATTCTCTTCCAGAAAATAAAAACAGAATATTTCCTAACTCTATAATGCCAGTATTACACTAATAGCAAAACCAGATAAAGACATTACAAAAGGAATCCTACATGTCAATATCTTTTATGAACATAGATCAAAAATCCTCAACAAAATATTAGCAAATTGAATTCAGCAAAGTACAAAAAGAATTATGCAAAATGACAAAGTGGGATTTATTCCAGTTACACAAGGCCAGTTCCCCATTTGAAAATCAATTTATGTAATCTACTATATCAATAGGCTAAAGAAGAAAAATTATGTCAATTGAGGCAGAAAACACACTGGACAAAGTCCAATATATATTCATGACATAAACTCTGAGATAAATAAGAATAGAAGGTAACTTTCATAAATAACATCTGCAAACTACCTCCAGCTAACATCATACTTAATAGTGAGTTACCAGGATAATTTCCCCCTAGATCAGGAATAGGCATATCTTTTTCTTCCACTTTTTTTCCCACATTAAACTAAGAGTAGTGCAATAAGACAAGGAAAGGTAATAAAGTTATGCAAATCAAAAAAAAGAAAACTATTTTTTCACAGATGACATGTTGTCTATGTAGAAAATCTCAATGAATTGAAAAGAATTCAGGTACAAATAAGTGATTATAGCAAGGTCATAGGATACAAGGTCAATATACAAAACTCTATTGCTTTCCTTTTTTGCCAGCAAAGAACTTTTGGAATTGAATGTAAAATGCAGTACCGTTTACATTAATATCAGAAATAAAATATTTAGGTTCACATTTAACAAAATACACATATGTTCTATGTGTGAAAACTGTTAAACTCTGATGAAAGAATTTCTAAAATCTAAATAAATGGAGATAGAGTCCATGTTTATGAATCGAAAGACTGAATATTTTTGAGATGTCAGTTCTCCCCAATTCTATCTATTGATTCAACACATGTAAAATATCAGCAAGGTATTTCATGGATATTTACAAAATCCTTCTAAAGTTTATATGAAAATGTAAAATATGAGAGTAACAAACATGACTTTGAAGAAAAAGAACTAAGTGGAGCACTGATATTACCCAATCTCAAACTTAACTCAAGATACAGTGATAAAGACAGCACAATTTTATAAAAAGAATAAGGAACAGGATAAGGAGCCTACAATTTGTCCCACATAAATGTAATTAACTGATCTTCAAAAAAAAGGCAAAGGTAATATAATAAAAAAAGAACCCTTTTTTTTTAACAAATAGTACTGGATATTCACATCTGGGAAAAGAAAACTAATTTAGCCACATAACTTATACCTCTTACAACATTAACTCAAAATTAATCATAGACTTAAATTTTAAAATGTAAAAAATTGAACTTCTAGAAAAAAATAGAATAAAATCTAAGTGAATTTAGATTTTCTAACACATTTTCACATACAACCAAAGTATGCACCATGATAGAAAAAAAGCAATAAGTTGGACTTTATTAAAATTTAAAATGTCTACTCTGCAAAGTGTTAGTTGCTCAGTCGTGTCTGATTCTTGGAGAACCCATGAACTGTAGCCCACCAGGCTCTTCTGTCCATGAGATTCTCCAGCAAGAATATCGAAGTAGATTGCCATTCCTGTCTCCAAGGGATCTTCCTGACCTAGGGATTAAATACAGGTCTCCTTCATTGCAGGCACATTCTTTACCATCTGAGTCATTGGGGAAGCCCAAAAAGCAAAAGAAATTGTACAGATTAACAAACATGATACTGATATGAATGTATGCTGGAATTAAACAAATAAATGAATGGAGATGGCAGAAGCTAGATTTGTACCTATCAGAGTGGAAATTTAGATTGACGAAGGGAGGAAGACAGAATAATTCATGTTTCAATAGTTAGATTTGGAGCCATCAGTATGAAGTCATGTTTAACTTAAAATAGATACAAATGCCTACATAAAGAAATAATTATATATATGTTTATATACATAGGTTAGTATATACACATTTGTTTCCATGCTTTGTCAGTTGAGAGGGAAAAAATAACACTCTAGTAGCAATGACCATATCTAACTTCCAGATATTTGTTTCTAATGTCATTTTCCAATAAAAGCAACCAGGGCTTGTTGATTCTTGGACTGGAATAGGAAATGTACAAAATTAACCTGGAAGGCTTCCCTGGTGCCTCAGTGGTAGAGAATCTGCCTGCCAATGCAGAAGCCATGGGTTGATCCCTGGTCCAAGAAGATCCTACATGCTGCAGAGCAACTAAGCCCGTGCACCACAACTATTGAGCCTGTGCTCTAGAGCCCAGGAGCTACAACAACAGAAGCCACTGCAGTGAGAGGCCCATGCACCGCAACTAGAGAGGAGCCCTCACTTGCCACAACTAGAGAAAAGTCAGAGCAGCAGTGAAGACCCAGCATAATCAAAAATAAAAAAGTAAAATAAATGACTTAAAAAATTAGCCTGGAGTATCTTTTACTGGCAGGAAAGCTATGCCAAACCTAGACAGTGTGTTGAAAAGCAGAGATATTATTCTGCCAACAAAGGTCTGTATAGTCAAGTCTATGGTCTTCCCAGTGGTCACATACGGTTGTGAGAGCTGGACCATAAAGAAGGCAGAGTGCCAAAGAACTGATTCCTTTGAATTGTGATGCTGGAGAAGACTCCTGAGAGTTACTTGGACAGCAAGAAGATCAATCCAGTCAATCTCAAGGCAAATCAACCCTGAATACTCATTAGAAGGACTGATGTTGAAGCTAACGCTCCAGTATTTTGGTCACCTGATGTGACCAGCGGCTCATTGGAAAAGTCCCTGATGCTGGCAAAGATTAAGGGCAGAAGGAGAAGAGGGCATCAGAGGATGAGATGTCATCACCAGTGCAGTGGAGATGAACTTGGGCAAGCTTTGGGGGATGGTGAGGGACAGGGAGGCCTGGTATGCTGCAGTCCATGGGGTCACAAAGAGGCAGACACGACTGGGCAACTGAACAACAACAATGTCTTATAATGGCAGAAAGTAAGAAAGTGCTTAAAATAAAAATTTAAAAAATTAATGTGGGTATGTCAAAAGGGCAATGGAGTTATAGTAAAAAGCTTTTGATGGCCAAATTTGGAATAATTTGAACAAAAAAGTAAGATTGTATTGGATTATAAACCAAAGTGTAAAATGATTATTTATGGATAATACATTTATCCATACACATATAAATAAATGACTGAATAAGTTAATACATGAGAAAGAAGACAAAAATCTTCCATGCAGAAGAATGCCAATAAATTATTCAGATAGTTTACTTTAAAGGAGGTGGAGCCTGACTCCTTGCTCCTTTAATGTAGACAGCACAAAATGACTGCCTTCCAAAGGGGACAGTATAAAAACAGGGGAGAGAAAAAAGTAACTTCGCAGCAGAGAAAGCTGAGAAACACTATGTCGGCAAGGTGATCAAAGCTAACATCAAGAGTGATAAGAAGTCATGCTGATAGAATGTGCTCTTGAAATGATGTGATGAAATGGCACTTACCTCTGTGATCTTCCTCCCCAAGTGCTCAACCTCAGTCTAATCATGAGAAAAACATCAGATAAAAACCAATTGAAGGATATTTTACAAAACCTGACCACTACTTCTCAAATTGTTAAGGTCAGAAAACAAGGAAAGTTTGAAAAATTGTCACAACCAAAAAGAGTCTAAGAAGATATAGTAACTAAATGTAATGTGGCGTTTTAGGTGGGATCCTGGAGCAGAAAATGAATAATAGATTGAAATCCAAAGAAATCTAAATGAATTATAAACCCTAATATATCAATATTGGTTCATGAATTACATGAAATGTACCAGACAAATGTAGATGTTATTAATAGAGGGAGGTGAGTATGAAAGTATATGGGAAATCTATATACCCACTCAATTTTTCTGAAAGTCTAAAATGTCTCTACATCAAAAATGATTCTAGAAATTAAGTTTGTTAGTAAATTTTTAAAATGAAGGTGACATAAAAACATATTAACGAACATTTAAGCTAAAAGAAGTTACCACAGACTTGCACTATAAGACATATTAAAAGTAAGTTCTCAGGCAGAAGGATAATGAGACCAGAAGAATATATGAATCTACACAAAAAAAGAAAATATGTCTGAAAAGGAATAATATGTGAGTAAACATAAGTTTTTTCATTATTTTTAACCTCTTTAAGTGATTATCTAAGGCATAAATAATACCAAAGTATTGTGGAGCTTATAATATATGTAGAAATAAAATATATGACAAAAAGTAGCACAAAATGTGGGAGGGAGTAAATTGTACTCCATTTTAAGTTTCTTGTGCTTTAAATAGTTACGTAAAACAACTTGGCAGCAGACTATGATCAATTAAAGACATATATTTTAAAAATGATTGCAACTGATAAAATAAGTACAATAGATAAGTTAATATTGAAGAGAAAAAGAAATATTAAAAGAACTCAATGTTAAATAAGTCAGAAAGTAAAAATAAAAAAACAAAAAATAGATGGAACAAATATTAAAAAATGTGGAAGACAATAGATTATGTTAAACACAAATTGTATAAACACTAAATTAAAAGGCAGATTAAAAATAAGATCTAATATTTGATATCTATGAAAAGATCAATGATAAATATAAAGACAAATTTTTAAAATTTGTTGCAAGTAGAAAAATGCACAAATGTACCTCCCAAATTCTAATCAAAAATAAATTGGAGTGGATTATTAATATCAGACAAGCTAGCCTTGAAAAAAAGTAAATATTACCTTATGTAAAAATAATGGGGAGAATTATCAAGAAATATCAAGAAAAAAATAACAAAAATATAACAGAAAACTGCATTTAAAATAAACAAATATTATGGAAATATAAAAATTATATTTATTATACATTCACAATTAGTGTTGGAAATTTTAACACTAAAAATTGACTTTTATTGAACTTCCACAGGTAACATTATATTAATTGTGGAAGACTGATTTTTCTCTAAGATATGTCTGCCTTTACTACTTCTATTCAACATTGAACCAGAAGTTGAAGTAAAGAATGTAGGTAAGAAAAAGATACAAAATGTTCAAAAAATTAAAAAAACACTATTTTTTTTCAAAAATAACATAATTTTCTAAACAGAAAAACACCAAAGCTACCAAAAAAATGTTTCAAGAAGAAAGGACTGACTTTATCAGGATCACAGGATACAAGGTCAAAAGCAACAAAAGCAATCATGTTTCTATATACTCACAGCCTGTAGTTGGAGACTGAAAAAGAAAGTTTAATATCTTTTGTAGTAGCATCATAAAACATTATATATTTAGGAACAAATTTAACAAAATATGTGCAAAGCCTGTACATTACAAAGAATAAAACATTACTGAGAAAAATTTTAAAATTCATTGAGTGAAAAAATACACCATCCATGGGTCTGAAGACTAAATATTATCAAGACGTAAGTTTTTGCCAAATTGATCTAAGGTTCAAAGCAATCTCAATTCATATTACATCAGGTGTATTTTTGCTTTGTTTTTAGAAATTGAAGTGATTTTAAAATTTGCACAGAAAATTCAATTAAAAAAAAAAGATAATTCTCACTACTGGATGTCAAGATTTTAAGATGAAGATACAGTGATACAGTGAGTAGAAAAGAAACTGTATTTGCTCATAATTAGCATAATTGTGAACACAAAAAATCACAGAGGGCAAAATATGCGCATGAAAATAACTTATTGTCATTAGTCATTGTGGAAAAAAACACAATGAGAGGAAATTCCCTGGTGGTCCAGGGGTTAGGACTTAGTACTTACACTGCCTGCCTTGGGCTGGTTTCAATCCCAGGTTGGATAACTAGGATCATAAGGCATATGTCATGGCAAACACACACACACAATGAGATATCACTACCTCCTACTGAAATAGTAGGAGGTAAAACTAAACTAAAGGAGGTAAAACTAAAAAGACTGATAATACTAAGAATTGATGTTGATGTGGAAAACTAAAACTCCTTATATACTGCTTGCAAAATGTAAAATAGTACAGGTATGCGTGTTGCTCAGTTGCATCTGACGTTTTGCAAGCCTATGGACAGTAGCCCTCCAAGCTTCTCTATCCAGGGGGTTTCCCAGGCAAGAATAATGGAGTGGGTTGCCATTTCCTTCACCAGGGATCTTCCCAACCTAGGATTCAAACCCATGTTTCATGGATTTCCTGCATTGGCAGGCAGATTCTCTACCACTGAGAAACCCCATAAAATAATATACCACTCTAGAAAATGCTTTGGCAATTTTTCATAAATGATATATAGATATAGATAGATATGGCTGCATAGACATAGCTATAGATAAAGATATAGATAAAATACAGCTATTTTCCTTTTGGATTTTTACCAAAGAGAAACAAAAACATATGTTCATTTATAGGCATGTATGAAAACTTCTAAAGCAATTTTATTTATCGTAGCCACACTTTAGAATAAACCAAATATACATCATTTACAAATGAATAAATAATTTGTAGTACATCCATATATTAAAATAGTATTTAGCAGTAAAAATGAACTTATGATAAATACAACAACATGGATGAATTTTAAAAGCATTTTGCATTGTGATAGGAAGATATAGACTCTATGACTCCATTTATAGGTAATTTGGAAAAGATAAATATACAAGGATATGTAGTAAAAGAGTAGTCATCAGGTCTTAGAGCAGAGGGAGAAAAACAAAGGGACAAGAGAAACCATTATGAAGAAAATATTCTTTTTTTATCATTCTGATGGTTATATAACTGTCTAAACTCATCAAACTGTACCCTTAAAAGAGTAAAAGAATGAATTTTATTGTTAATTAGATACACATCAATAAACTCAACTTTTTAAAATTAACTAAAAATCCAGTAATAATGATCTTTGTCTCATTCATAACTTTATGCAGGAAAAGCCAGTTGTTTTACAGTTAGCTATAAAGTTGATTCAGTTCAGTTCAGTTCAGTTGCTCAGTCATGTCCGACTCTTTGTGACCCCATGAATTGCAGGGTCTCCCTGTCCATCACCAACTCCCGGAGTTTACCCAAACTCATGTCCATTGAGTCGGTGATGCCATCCAGCCATCTCATCCTCTGTTGTCCCCTTCTCCTCCTGCCCCCAATCCTTCCCAGCATCAGGGTGTTTTCCAATGAGTAAACTCTTTGCATGAGGTGGCCAAAGTATTGGAGTTTCAGCTTCAACATCAATCCTTTCAATGAACACCCAGAGCTGATCTCCTTTAGGATGGACTGGTTGGATCTCCTTGCAGTCCAAGGGATTCTCAAGAGTCTTCAACACCACAATTCAAAAGCATCAATTCTTCGGCACTCAGCTTTCTTTGTAATCCAACTCTCACATCCATACATGACCACTGGAAAAACCATAGCTTTGACTAAATGGACCTTTGTTGGCAAAGTAATGTCTCTGCTTTTGAATATGCTAACTAGGTTGGTCATAACTTTCCTTCCAAGAAGTAAGCGTCTTTTAATTTCATGGCTGCAATCACCATCTGCAGTAATTTTGGAGCACAGAAAAATAAAGTCTGACACTGTTTCCCTACCTATTTCCCATGAAGTGGTGGGACCAGATGCCATGATCTTAGTTTTCTGAACGTTGAGCTTTAAGACAATTTTTTCACTCTCCTCTTTCACTTTCATTAAGAGGCTCTTTAGTTCTCCTTCAATTTCTTCCATAAGGATGGTGTCATCTGCATATCTGAACTGAACAGTTTTTCAATATAAACTTCTCTGAGCTCATAGAATTAGTGAATTAACATTTTTGACATAAGGTGATAAATATGAATATTGAATTTGATTTCTTTGTCCTCAGTTCAGTTCAGTTGCTCAGTCATGTCTGACTCTTTGCGACCCCATGAATCGCAGCACACCAGACCTCCCTATTCATCACTTTATGCAGAAAAAGCCAGTTGTTTTACAGTTAGCTATAATGTTGATTCAGTTCAGTTCAGTCCAGTCACTCAGTCATTTTTGACTCTTTGTGACCCCATGAATTGCAGCGCTCCAGGTCTCCCTGTCCATCACCAACTCCCGGAGTTCACTCAGACTCACGTCCATTGAGTCAGTGATGCCATCCAGCCATCTCATCCTTTATCGTTCCCTTCTCCTCCTGCCCCCAATCCCTCCCAGCATCAGAGTCTTTTCCAATGAGTCAACTCTTCGCATGAGGTGGCCAAAGTACTGGAGTTTCAGCTTTAGCATCATTCCTTCCAAAGAACACCAGGACCTATCTCCTTTAGAATGGACTGGATGTATCTTCTTGCAGTCCAAGGGACTCTCAAGAGTCTTCTCCAACACCACAGTTCAAAAGCATCAATTCTTCGGCATTCAGCCTTTTCACAGTCCAACTCTCACATCCATACGTGACCATTGGAAAAACCATAGCCTTGACTAGATGGACCTTTGTTGACAAACTAATGTCTCTGCTTTTGAATATGCTATCTAGGTTGGCCATACCTTTCCTTCCAAGGAGTAAGCGTCTTTTAATGTCATGGCTGCAATCACCATCTGCAGTGATTTTGGAGCCCCCAAAAATAAAGTCTGACACTGTTTCCACTGTTTCCCCATCTATTTCCCATGAAGTAATGGGACCAGATGCCATAATCTTAGTTTTCTGAACGTTGAGCTTTAAGCCAACATTAAAATTTATTTTGTGAGTATTCTTTTTTGCTGTTCATGATCTACTTTTTTGTTATATTCAATACTGATTTGGAACTTGGAAATCTTGTTTTCATTACATATTTTCCTCCAGGTTAACCTTAAAATATTTGAGAAAAATATTGGACATTTACAAAATCACAAATGCTACAATGACACATATCTTATTTGTAATTCTTCTCTCCATTTATTTATATATTCAAAAATTTATTTATACCCATGTGTACTCACAGATATTTATTTTATAGTACAATATTACTTTATCTTCCTTGCTCATATTGTCACTTTAGTCATTGGGAGTTCTTTCAACATCTCTTGTGTCCTTTGACATGGTCCCGTCATAATAGTTTTTTTAATTTATTTATATATAATCAAGAAGAATTGCTTTATCCTGTTGTGTTGCATAATAGGGTTTTTTTTCTTAGCATTTCCTTACCTCTGGCACTACAAAATACATTAGGCTAATCTTTTGTATTTCTTGCCCCAATACTTGAATCAGCCATTTATCCAAGGAACCCTACATTCTTTTATTGAAAAATAATATTTAGGATCTAAGACCTAGATACCAGATATACATGTTGCTTCTAGGCTGTCTCAGCAGACAGAACAAGGAAATATATACATATGAATAATAACCAGCATATGTACACATATCTGTAAATATTTCTATGTTAGTATCTGTGTATATATTAAGCTAAACATGAGTTCATAGTGATTTTGTCTAATCCATTACAACATACTTATCTGTAAATTCTCACTTTCCACTTGGCTCTCACCATCTACCATCCATGTACTTAATTTTTCAATTCCTATATACATGTGTAGCAGTGTGATCATTTTAAACTAATAGCCTTGTAGGAAGCAACATTATCAAGTAAATTACAGTAATTTTGTACTGTTTTTGACTTTAGTTTTACAGATTCTACTAATTTCCAAAGTTACTTAGATCAGCACATTTTCTCTCATCTCCTTCAATGTGGTTGTTTCCCACATTTTTAATACAGTCATATTGTTTTGTCATAATCTGCAGTCCATCCTGGGATTTTCCCAACCATGTAAATGACTTTTTATTTGCATACATCATGTAGATTACCTTAAGTAAGTCGACCATAACTCCCTACATCTGGACAATGTGCTGTACATAGTAACTCCCTTTCAAATAATATAGTATAAATGAAGGGAAGAAAAAGCCTTTACAGTGGAGAAACCTGACAAACACTATCTTAGCTAGGTGACCAAAGTTAACATCAACAGTCACAAGTCCTGATGATAGAATGTTCCCTTGACATGAGGCAATGAAAATGGTACTCTACTTCTGTGGTCTTCCTCCCAAAGCCCACAACCCTAATCTAGTCATGAAAGGAGCATCAGACAAGTCCCTTTGAAGGGTTTTGTACAAAATATGTAACCAGTACTGCTCAAAACTGTCATGGTCTTCAAAACCAAGGAAAACCATACAAACTATCCCAGTCAAGAGGATTCTAGGGAAACAGGATAAACAAATGTCATATAGTACCAAAATGGGATCTTAGAACCAAAAAAGAAAAAAAAAGTATATTAGTTAAAACCCAAGGAAATTTGAATAGAGTGGAACTTAATGATAATACATAATATTGGTTCACAAATTGTAAAATGCACCATTAAATGTAATAAATGTAAGATGCTGATAACATAGGAAACCAAGCAGATTCTATGGAAATCCTCTGTACTATCTTTACAGTTTTTCTGTAGGTATATAAACTGTTCTAGAAAATAGAGATTGTTTTTTAAAAATAACATATCTCTAATCACTATTCCTTGATAATGTAAACAAAATTACTTTTTTATTATCTTCTTTTCCTAGATTATGATTATTATTTAACATTTTACTGTATCCAAATAACTTCTTTCAAGAATGTTACAATTTAAAATCCATATTAAAGTGGCCATTTTGGAAACTTTCATTGGTTTACTGCTCACAACTATTTAGCTAATAGTATGTCTTAAGAAAGTTGGTCCATATGTCAGTAGGAGTACATTTGGGTAGTGTTTATTTTCTGAGTCCTTTATATATTTTCCAATTATTTTTATTCTCCAACAGCAACAAACTTTTCTGCTTAAGCATTAATATTTCTTTAATCATTTTAGTGTGAATCTGGAGTGGGATAAAATAGGTTACAGATGTATTTACCCAATTATTTTTATTCAGGGATTCTGATCGAAGTGCTGAAAAATCAATAGAAGATAGGCAGACACTTTGGGAACTAAGGACATGTAAAGAGCAGCAAGCAATCTGACCAAAATTCAGTAGGGTGCTTAGAAGGAAAAAATCAATAAGTCCTCAGGGAAGAATATTAATCACAAAAAGCATTGTGTTGTAATCCAGGCTTTTTAGTACTTATTCTGGCAATAACTTAGATGGTAAATTGGAGGAAAGCTAGGCAAGAGGAAACAATTCCAGGTAGAAAATCATTGTGGTATCTCACGTAAGAACTTATGAAAAACTAAGCTAAGGCAATAATGGTGGCTCTTGATATAAAAAGAAAGTCATAGTATATTTCCCAAACACCATTGCTTGCATATCCTTTTCATGATTTTCCCTGTATTAGTATAGTGATATATTATTATTTCATATTTTCCTCTAAATTGCTATTGTTGTTATTGAGTCACTCAATAGTGTCCGACTCTTTGTGACCCCATGGACTGCAGCACTCCAGGCTTCCCTGTCCTTCACTATCTCCCAGAGCTTGCTCAAAGTCATGTCCATTGAGCCAGTGATGCCATCCAACCATCCAGTCCTCTGTCGTCCCCTTCTCCTCCTGCCTTCAATCTTTCCCAGAATCAGGGTCTTGTCCAGTGAGCTGGCTTTTTGCATCAGGTAGCCAAAGTATTGGAGCTTCAGCATCAGTCCTTCCAATAAATATTTAAGATTGATTTCCTTTAGGATTGGCTGGTTTGATCTCCTTGCAGTCCAAGGGACTCTCAAGAGTCTTCTCCAATACCACAGTTCAAAAGCATCAGTTCTTCAGCACCCCAGTCTTCTTTATGGTCCAAATCTCACATCCACACATGACTACTGGAAAAACCACAGATTTGACTAAATAGACCTTTGTCAGCAAAAAAAAAAAAGTCTCTGTTTTTTAATATACCATCTAGGTTTGTCATAGCTTTTCTTCCAAGGAGTAAGCGTCTTTTAATTTCATGGCTGCACTCACCATCTGTAGTTATTTTGGAGCCCAAGAAAATAAAGTGTGTCACTGTTTCCATTGTTTCCCCATCCATTTGCCATGAAGTGATGGGACCAGATGCCTTGATCTTAGTTTTCTGAATGTTGAGTTTTAAGTCAGCTTTTTCTCTGTCCTCTTTCACCTTCATCAAGAGGCTCTTTCATTACTCTTCGCTTTCTGCCATAAGTCCTTAAAATCGACTATCATTCAAATACATTTTGATTAAAAACATATCAATCCCTCAAGTGTAAAATGAGAATAATTTATCATAAATATAATTTAAACATAAAATTGGCAAAGTCAACTCTCTCAAAATCTAACTTATCAAAGTTTTCTGAAACATCTCTATTTGTTAAAATAGGAGTTTCTGAAGTACTATAGAAGCACTAAAGACATATTTAGTCTGAAAAAGAAACTTTCTCCTTGATGTAATTTGAAGGATTTGAATTTTAAAAAATGAAAATTGTGTAATTAAATGTAATTTCATTATGTAATTTAATGGTATCTATTGCTATGGTTGTATCCGATCAGATCAGATCAGTCACTCAGTCGTGTCCAACTCTTTGCGACCCCGTGAATCGCAGCACGCCAGGCCTCCCCGTCCATCGCCAACTCCCGGAGTTCACCCAGACTCACGTCCATTGAGTCAGTGATGCCATCCAGCCATCTCATCCTCTGTCATCCCCTTCTTCTCTTGCCTCCATTCCCTCCCAGCATCAGAGTCTTTTCCAATG
>NW_011494708.1:864027-880891 GCF_000754665.1 Bison bison bison | reverse complement strand
AATCCCAGGGCTGATCTGCTTCAGAATGGACTGGTTGGATCTCCTTGCAATCCAAGGGACTCTCAAGAGTCTTCTCCAACACCATAGTTCAAAAGCATCAATTCTTCGGCGCTCAGCCTTCTTCACAGTCCAACTCTCACATCCATACATGACTAGCAGCTAAAATTATCTAGTAAATAATAATATTGTTGTCACTTATGGAAAAAATCTGCCTCCAATGCAGGAGACCTAGTTTTGATTCCTAGGTTGGGAAGATCTTCAGGAGAAGGGAATGGCAATCCACTCCAGTATTGTTGCCCGGAGAATTCAACGGACAGAGGAGCCTTGCGGGCTACAGTCTGTGGGGTTGCAGCGAGTCAGATATGACTGAGTGACTCACACTACTACTTGAAAATGTTAGTTGAAACTTTGTGATTTAGATTGGGAAGGAACAAAAACTCAGGAGAAAAAAAATCTGAAGGATAACCACACTAAGCGTGAAAGAAACAAGAGCAACCAAAGCACTAAGAAGAGACTCAAGAGATGAAGGTGTTCCATAAACTGGGAGGGAGAATTTTGGTGGGTTTAAATTTCTAGACCTGACAGATATATACAAAGAGAACACTAGATAGTTCATGCAAATGATTAGTCAGTGTAAGTGGACTGCAACTGGAGGTAGGTCATTGGATGTTTCACCCACACACATTTGATGTTCACCTATACACACACGAAGTAATCTGGCATCCAGTAGTCATTGAGGGTTGAATTGTGTGTCCCCAAAATTCATCTTGAAGTCCTAATCCTCCAGTACCTCAGAACGTGGACTATTTAGAGACTGAGTCTTTATAGAAATGAAAATGCAGGTATTAGGACAGGCCTTCATCCAATATAAATGATGGAATATTTTTCAATATTTCACAATATGGAAAAAGTGAAACTTAATATACATGGGAAAGATGATGTGAAAAGACATCATAGGGAAATGCCATCCATCTATAAGCTAAGGAGAGTGGCCTAGGATAGATCATTTTTTTATGACTCTCAAAAGGAACCAAATCTGCAATACCCTAATTTTAGACTTCTAACCTCCAGAGCTATGAGACAAGCAATTTTGTTGTTTTAAGTTATTCAATCTATGGTGCTTTGTAATGGCAGCCCTAGAAAATACAAATCTAGCCCGTGTTCATGCTCAGTCGCTCACTTGTGCCTAACTCTTTGCAATCCCATGGACTTTAGCCCGAATACATTTGCTGAAAAGGATGTTGATGAATGGAAAGTGGTTGGGCTTCTTGTTTTTCCTACTTTTTTTTTTTTATCAGCATGAAATGGGCTTTTGAAAGAACATAGTTATAAGATCCAAGAGAGAGAGGATAGCTAGAGGGAGCTGGCTTTCTCTGCCCTAGGAAGCTGACACTACACCTTCAAGAAGCACAGAGTAAGCCTGGATGGGGCGGTCCTTATTGCTTTCTTATTGTTAATAGTGGGCTTACCTAGCGGCCCAGTAGTAAAGAAAAATCTGCGTGAAATGCAGGAGATGGGGGTTCAGTCCCAGGGGTTGGAAGATCCCCAGGAGAAGGAAATGGGAACCCACTCCACTGTTCTTGCCTGGAAAACCCCGTGGACAGAGGAGCCTGGCAGGCTACAGTCCATGGAGTCACAAGAGCAAGACACAGCTTAGCAACTAAACTTCAACAACATCATTAAGGGTAAGAAATTTACCTCCCAGGGCTTTTTTTCTTTTAATCAATGTTCTCTCAGATATTGTAGCATCATAGAGGTGTAGAGACAGCCTGAAAGCTCTAGTATTAATATAATCTGCATTCATATTTTAATTTCCTTTGGTGAAGACTAATCCTTGGCAAATTAGCCGGCATTTTGCTTTTCAGAGGTGAAGTACCTCTCCATTGTGGGAGCCATTCCTTTCACATCTTTTTTCCTTGATGCATTTACTTGCTCAGTATCTAAGGCACTTACTACACAGAGATTCATGTTGGAAGGAATAAGTTTTTCATTGCACATGACACCTTGAATTGTAATACAGGAGCCTATGATACTCTGATGTGCACAGAACTTGAAATTTTAGCAAATCAGTCCACTGGGGGTTGGGATTTTTCTATACAGTCTAAAATATTTCTGTTCCTGGAAGACAGCAGGAGGAAGAAGTGCTTTTTGAACCAGAGTCAGGTGTAGTATGGCTTTTTTAATATATATAAAAGTGAATGCTGTGCAGACTGAGGTGGCTCCTTTTCCATCTGTCAGCACATTCTTTACAACCACGCATAAACCTTATTATCACACTCAGTGTGTTACTGCAAAAATTATCCTGGTTCTCAGAACAGTCTGTCTACAGCTTTGAGTGGAATTCAAACTTCGGTGCAGTTAATGTATAAACAAGCAACCTAGTAAACGAGAGGAAAGGCGATAGACATTTACCTTCCACAAAAAATTTGCTAGAGCGCCTTCATTTTGTCATATGTACAAGGGTAAATATTTTGCACTGAATAAAATATGGGCTGATGACACACATTTGGCCCTGATACAGTTTTCCCACTGGATTCACATATATTAACCTTTGATGAAAAGACAAGAAGAAAAAGGCATAAGAAGAATATGGCAAAATTTCAGAATTTTTTTTTTTTTTTTTTACATTAACCTTTGAGTTCTGACCTGGTGTAGTTGTATGTTTGGGGGTATATTTGGATAGAGACATTACTGCCATCCTGTTCATATTTATGGGCCTGACCTTTGTATTATAGTAGCCTGCTTTGAAGCACAGTTATTTTTAATTGCTTTATGTGTCCACAGAGACTGTTCTTTGCCTCTGTCAGTTATATACAGTACCCTGGCACATATGTTTGCTCAATGAATCTTTCAATGACTGAATATTTACAACCACATCTGAATACAAGAGGAGGAAATGCTACATTTTGGAATAGTGTGTGTGTTGTGTATTTGTGTGAAAATGTGTTTTATTGTCAACATTGCCGTATACTTAATGAGGTGACAGGAAGAATTAAAAGTGACAGATTGTTTTGGCTTCACTGGGGCCATCTGAGATACAGTCTCCTATAACGCAGCTCAATAAAGCCAGCCTGTGTGAAGCCCTCAGTGTATGATTCATGGCTGCAGCAGGGCTACTCACAGAGGCTTAATGAGAGACAGGGGCTGGGCGGTAGGAGGCTGAAAATGCCATCAGAAGACAACGGCAAGCACTGTGTGCCAAAATCACACCTGAAATCTGCAGGAGTGCCATGATCACCAGTGTCCTAATAGCATTATTCTCTATGTGCTTGATTACGAGCTGGACAGACTGATTGCCGGAAATGCACAACTCAGGAGAACTCATTTGGAAAAGAGAGATGCACCTCCCTTCTTATCTGAAGATAGCATGTGTTCTGTGTTCTTTCAGTTGATGATTGGTTAGGTGTGGCCTCAAGGTGCTAGTGGTAAAGAACCCGCCTGCCAATGCAGAAGACATTAGAGATGCGGGCTCGATCTCTAGTCAGGAAGATCCTGAAGAAGGGCATGGCAACCCACTCCAGTATTCTTGCCCGGAGAATCCCATGGACAGAGAAGCTTGGTGGGCTGTAGTCCACAGGGTCACAAAGAGTCGGACATGTTTGAAGGGATTTAACACACACATAGCATATTTTCTGTGTTCTTCTAGCAAATGGTCGGTTAGGTGCTCACAGAAGAGACAGAAGAAAACATGTTCATTCTAGTCTTAGCTCCTAAAGAAGGGATCACTGCATGCCATGCAGAGTTACAGGGGAAATGCCAAGTTTGGGTCAGGTAGCAGATGACAAGAGTAAGGGGAAAGATGAGGCAAAAAGCTTTATTGGAGTTTCCATGAAAAAGTCAAAACAGCAGAGTAAACAATTAGGATTGGCTAGTTTGAATGGTTTTGTTGGGCTTTGGATTAAAATGGTGGTCTCTAGCTGCCTGGTATCTAACCCTGGGATAATTCAGTCAGAGGAATATTGCTTTCTGGGATGTATGGGCCCATAGAGGAGGTTTGGCTCTGAAATAGTTAGTTTACATATCAAAGGTATACTCCCAACTGAGTCCTTTGCTGTCTCTAAGCACTGGCTAGCCCCAGCGGGGACAGACTCTCCCCAGCCAGAAAGTTTTTTTAAGATGACAAAATATCATAATATACAAAAAATAAAATATACATATATACAATAGAGCACTGCTGTGAAGTTTCTTCTGCAAATGGCCTTCTGGATTGTGACAAACATATCTCAATATATCCATTGATGGAGAAATCAGCTGTGACCCTGCTGCTGAAGATGTGGTCCCTGCAACAAGAGATTCTCTATCCCATGAGAGCTTATTAGGCAAGGAAATTCTCTGCCCCATTCTAGATGTCTAGAATCAGAATTTCTAGCTTCTGGAAGAGGAAGGGGAAGAGAATCTAAGTTTTAATAAGCATGCCAGATCGCCATTCTGCACGTTGAAGCCATAGTCTTTAATAGCCCATACAAGTAATTACGAGAAATGAGAAAAGAAGAATAATTCTACTTATCAGAGAGTCAACTGCACCTAAGGTAAAACATCAGTTAACAAGTGCCAATTAAGTAGAATCCTAAAGACAATTTTAGTTCCTACTGCAGTGTGTATTAGCTTGGACCCTCAGGAAATCACATTCTGTCTAAGATTCAGCCTCCCAATGGGTAAAATAAGGAAGATAATAGTACCCAACTCTTGGAATTTATGAAAGTTAAAGGTAATGATTTTGTAAATATAATTTGCAAGCAGTGATGTGCAGACAAATATTAGTTGTACTTCATATTAAATAATCCTTATTGGGCATGCCATTTGAAGCAGATCACAATGAAACAAGTTTACAACAGGACTGAGATAATACCAGTTACTCTATATTTATTAGATTCTTATTGTGTGCCAGACACTAAATTAAGCATAGTATGTACATTATCCCATTTAATTCTCAAGACAACCATATTAAAGAGGTTATAAAACTGTACCACCACAATTTTTTAAAGAGAAAAGTAGATAAAATATGTTAAGTCATTTGTTACAGGATGTACAGAGTGCCAGGCCTATGATTCACACTCAGAGCTATCTGACTTCATGTGCTTTATTAACACCAACACAATTCCTTCTCTGGGAAAAGAAAACAATTTTCATTGTATTTTCTAGCACCATAACTTTATCTAAGTTTTGTTCTATAGTATCATGATTGCTGAGCAATAATGATGCCCATGAATTACAGTAAGATGCCTTAGAATAAAAAAAAAAATGTGGGTACAATTCTTTGAGTAGTAAAATAGAAAAAGAAAATGTATTATTAAAAACTGTAATAATATGTGAAGATGCTAAAAGGGGTTACTTTAAGACCTCACAATTAAATTAGTGTTGCTCTAAAGTATATTAATTATTCAAGTTCTCACTATCTTATATAAATAATATTATACAACACTTCTTATTGCTGGAGCCCTCAGTCACCCCCAGCAACCATCGTGTCATTCCTGATACAGTATTTTGATCCACCCAATATATAGGTGCAAAATAAAAGGTCAAGAATGACCTAAACCAGAGACATTTCAGATGTCAAGAGCTTACCTATTCTTATAGCAGGTTCCCAGGGATTGATGGTATAAGCTGTTTCATGTTTGGTTTGATTTTTCACTGCCAGGGAAACAAGGGTTTGGAGTATCTAGAGTGAGTTTGGACTGCTGGATCCATGTAGCTTGTGCATCCCAGGGCTGACACTGCCTTCCTTCTTCCTCTCTCTCTTTTCCCTTGTGTGTATGTTGGGGAGTGGAGAGAGGATCTCTTTTTATCTTTTCCTGAAGGAGTCTGCCCAGGCATTGCTGATGAGTGTTTGTTTGTTTGTGTCTGTAGACTAGACAGTGAAAAAACAAAACAAAACTAAAGCAAGCAAAAGAAGAGAAGAGAAACAGAGCAACAGAAAGACACAATACCAGCTACTTTCTTAAAAGGTGAGTCATTGTGCCCTACAATAGTCTGAGTATTTTCCTTGCGCAGGGCAGAATAAAGTGCCCCAAACTGTCCTTTGCTCACATCCTGAAATGTGAAAAGGGTTGTCCTAGTTTCAGTCACTTGCTTTTATTCTTCTGCTCAAAGGGAGCTAATGAATCAAAAAAGAGAGGTCTAACAAGCACTGCTGTCTGGGTGAATTGTGTGGGACGGCATTCCCATCCTTAGTCCTGCTCTTCTCAGATTGTTTCTGAGCCTCAGTAAGCATTCTCTTGGTGAGACAGACTCTCCTGGATGACAGAACATCTTCTCCAAGTGCTCAGCCTTTCTCATCAAGTCCAGATGAACACCACTTAGTCCACTGACCAGGTTGATGGAACATAATATTAGGGAAGCCAAGAGTTATTGAAGGTATGAAATCACCTATCCTTGTAGAAACTCAGAGTGCAACCTTTCCATACCTGTGTTCTTTCTCTTGATTATCTTATAAGTTGGATACAGCATTCTGGGAGGTGACTTTATTATAAAATAGATACTTTAAAGCCCTAAGAACTAAGGAAATACATTTAATCTTTCTTAGTTTCACCTTCTAAATATGTTATTGGAGGAATAAAGCCTAATTAATGGAGAAGGAATTGTAAAGTTTAAGTTAGATGAAATGTTAAACTATTTCTTCTTTCTTTTGGCCAACAAACATTTAAGTTCTTACCATGTTCCAGTACTACACAAGACTTTTTACAATGAAAGCCTTAAAGAACTTATGGTTTACAACTGAAATAAAGATTCTAGAATTGAACTTTGCTTGAAATAATAACTATATCTTTAGCTTCACTTACCTTTAGTAAAATTTAGCCCTTTTTAAAATTAGGATTGTAGACAAAAACCACAGTAGTACTTTGTCACAATAAAGATGACAGACATCATATTAGAGTGGCAGAAGATATTCTGAAATATTGTTTTTACTCACCACTACTTCCAAAGTACAATAGTTAGTGGACTTACTGCTAGGCTTTCTCAATTTTTACTCCTTTTATAAAATATATTTTAAATGTATAATATACTAGAGTACAGTTTGTTAATATTTTGGTAACTTTATATCATTATAACTTTTTTCTTTGTAATTAATTTTTTTGTCTTCTGAGTTTAAAAACATGACTATGAGAATGGGTCTCTGGGCTTCATCAAATCACCAAAGGGGTTCATGGTATGAAAGGATTAAGAATCCTGGCTCTAGAAAAATTGATGCTTAAATAAATCAACAATTCCAATGCATTATAACTAATTTATTGCAGTAGTACAGTTAACGTCATGGTCTGAATAATGTCACAGTCTAGGTGAATGTGTGTGTGTGTGTGTAATGGGGGTTTGGGGGAGAGCAGATTTAGGAGATTAGCTTTAGAAAATCTCAATGGCAAAAAAATGCTTTAGCTAAGCCTTAAAGAGGAGGTGAGAATTAGCCAGGCCAAATTGAAGGTCAAGTGAGGATAAGATACGAGGGAGAGAAGAGGGACATCACACAGCAAGCAGGGGTGTGTGAGAAGGCTGGGTATACCTGGCAACATGTACATGTAACAGCACGGGCAATAAGGCCATGAAGGTCAACAGGGGTCAGGTCAGGGAAAGATCCAGATGCCTTGTGAAGGAGTCTGATAAATACCCTAGATGAGGTGCAGGACCATGCCAGCATTTTCAGCAGAAGGATGCTCTCAGCAGATTTGTGTTAGAAAGATCAATTTGAGTGTATTGTGAGGAAGAATACTGGGGTGTAGCAATTGTAGGGTTGGTGGGGGGCAGTCAAGGGAGGAAGAAGAGCTGTTAGGAGCCTTCAGTAGCAATCCAGGCAAGAAAAAACAGGGCCTGAAGCATTGCAGTGGCAGAGTATGAAATTACTTTGTACATTGTAAAATATCAAGTGATGCTGAGAGAAGGCAAGAGGGAAAGAAAGAAGGAAGGAGAAAAGGAAGTAGAGAGGAAGGGAAACAGAAGGGAAACAGTCAGGGAGAGAAGGGAGACAGCAGAATTGAGTCTTCCACTAAGCAGACATTTGAAATCAAAGTGTTTCATTAAACTACAATCACAACTGTTAGTCTGGCCTGAGGTGTGATAGGATTACCAGTACGCCAAGTCTCAGCCAATCAGACAGATGGCTGTTGATTGGTTCCACTGAAAACTAATCAGAACCCTTCTTCAGTGGTTCAATTGTTGTACAAATAGCCACAACCCAGGTGAGCTCAGTGAACAGAGCCTGTTGCCAAATACACATCCAAAAGGAAACGGGAAATGTGGCACAATTTCTTTTTTGACAATTCGCAGTAGCTAGGCTTGTTTACAAGTTTCCAGAGACTGACAGCCCACACATATACACACACACTTCTGGAATTTTGTATTTAAAGAACATAATATTGGCTGTATTTCATGGTAGATTCAAAGGAGTTGCAGGAACACATCTAAGGGTATATTCTGACTCAGAAGAAATAAATTAATACATGCCCATTCTAACACAGAAAATTTTAAGGGGAAAAAAGCTTTCTAAAAGCAATCATTCCAAGTGATATCTGAAGATGGCTTTAAGAGAACCAAACTGTTCTCTCTGAGCTAAATTATGTCAATTCTTCAGTTCTTTTTCTTTCCTTTTCTTTCTTCTTTTATATTAATTATTGACATCAAGAATCACCTATTAGACACCACTGAAGCTATTTTAAAGCATTTTGAGGTTATTGAAACTCATTTTTTTACACGATTCTATTCCAAACAAATGACATTCTGCTTTCATCTGGATGAATTTCTGGGAATTGCATAATTGTCCAGAAGAGAACAAGTTTGATCTTGGAAAACACTCAAAGTCAAAGAGGCTAAGCAGGGAGTGTGTGGAGGGCATCGCTACCCACTCCAGTATTCTTGCTTGGAGAATCCCATGGACAGAGCAATCTGGTGGACTGCAGTACATGGTATCACACAGAGTTGGACACAACTGAAGCAACTTAGCATGTGTGCAAATGAAGTTACATATAATCTCAGAAGAGATCTTAAAAAACTCTCCCCATTCCACAATAAATGTTCTATTCAAAGTTGACAATTCAGCAGATCTGAATCCACTTATCAATGGGTTAGCTTCTTCCCTGGTGGCTCAGATGGTAAATCGTCTTCCTACAATGCGGGAGGCCCAGGTTTGATCCCTGGGTTGGGAAGATACCCTAGAGAAGGAAATAGCAACCCACTCCAGTACTCTTGCCTGGAAAATCCCATGGACCCAGGATCCTGGTAGGCCACAGTCCATGGGGTTGCAAAGAGTCAGACACAACTGAGTGACTACTCTCTCACTTTCTTTAAATGGAAAAAAAAAAGGAGAGAAAAGCAGATAATCCCAAATAAAACAGGAAAAGCAAAGGACACTCTTAGTGTAAAAGTTCACAAGAACAGTGACATCATAAAAACAGAATTAAAATTTTAAGAAGATGTCAACATAAGCTTTTTTAGGATAAAAGTTATATGAAGGGTGCTATTTCCTTAGTAAGTAGACTAACATTTAAATCTTTGTTTTAAACAATGTTGATGGTATTTCTGAGGATAAAGAATGATGCATTGTTGTTGCCAAGGTTTACAATTTAAAAATGAATGCAAGATCTACCCATGGAACCCTTGCCATTTTGAGGAATTAGGTTTGTGTGAACATCTGCCAGACCAACAGAAAGAAAAATTCTTTATTGTATTTAGTTTTTATAGAGGCAGAAGTATTTCAACACATTCCAAAAGCCCCTAATGATACTTCACCCAATTCAGCCTCCGGAAGCTTGGTACATAATTAATGAGGTAGTGAAAGTTCTCTAGAATTAGTTTTCATCTAAATAAAGGTGCCTGATGTTTATCTGCACCCTTTGTACTCATTGTTACCTTGAATATACCCAGCTTCCTGTCGGTACAGGGAACTATCGATTTGCTGACTAATCTTTTTATCTGATCATTATAGATTGTAACTCTGAGTCTATAACCTTTACACACACTGCTATTGTGGTTAAATAAAACGCAATACAAAATAATTAACATGTTCCCATATCGATATTTCTCTTCCAGGCAAGAGTGGAAGTGAGACTTCGATGTGACAACTGGGCATTCGTAGTTTTAGAGAAAAATATAAACAGAAGATGAATATACAAAATTTACTTCCTTAATATAAATTACTCAGGAAGAAATACCATGGAGCCTTGGGGAAATCAACAGCTTCTTCAATTGGATTGCTTCTGTCACTGTATGGACACAGTCTTGTTTGATGTCCTCCCACCATTTGTCTTGTATGGAGTCTTTTATCTAAATCCAAAGTAATGCAGTCATCAGGGCTGCAATTCAATAATGGCTCCACAGGAGCTGTCATCCACAGTTTGCTATTCATCTTGTAAAAGGCTTTGAGTTTTCAAAGTACCAACTAAGGTTGGCATTTCAATGCCGCAGACAGATCACTTAAAGTTCCTTTGTGTTCACAAGAAAAGGAGTGAAATGGAGAATGGGGGTGATTAAATGGCCAACCTGCTACTCTACCTGACTACCTAGGGGTAACCCCAAGCTACCCAAGGGAGCAAAGACATTAGGTGATCTGACCCTCACAGTAATGGGACATCATGATGAATGGGGAACTCACTGAGTGGTGTTTTGTTCACACTGAGCTCCACTGCTATAATTAAGAAGCAACAATTTATGGAAATTGAGACCAGAAAAAAGGGAAGTTTAAAAAAAAAAGCATCAATGATGAGGAAGTTTATTTCTTAAAACATTTTCAGAATCAAAGCATCTTAGAATTTAAAACATCATTAATGGATTTAGAGATGGATAAACTTAAAGCTGAAGATGTGAATTAATGGGTCCAGGTTCTCATGTATGGTTATCCTTCTTTGTATGTGTTCAGAACTGGACTGTGATTACCATTACTGGGCCTGATTGTTGACTTCTTTGGCTGGAAGTATGGATATTTCCCTGTTCTATTCAGACTTATTTTCCTAGTTTTTCTAAGAGCATGATATATGTGCATTAGGAATGACTAGACAAAGAGAGCAGACGGCAAGAATTCCTGGAACTGTGAAGTGATTAAGCCAAAAATACCTTTACCAGACCACTAACATTCAAATATTTGCTTGATGGTCCCTGAGTATAAAGGAGAGAGGAGACATTGAAGCCACCCAACTGTTGCACTAATTCTCTGTGATTCTGGCTTTCAGCTTGCACTTTGGGAATGAAGAGCTTAGAAGAGATAAGCTGTAACATAATAAAGAGTTCAGAGTAGTAATGAAAACCTAGATTCTAAGGCCAGTGCTGTCATTGTAATTAACTGTATAGTCTTAGGCAAGTCATTTGGTTTCTAGGTTTTAATTTCCCTAACTAGTGAGAGATTTAAAATAAAGGGTTTCAAAAGTACTTTTCTTTCCAAACACACTATGATCCTGTGAATATAATGACTATATAGGTTTTGCACACATCATAGGCTCATGAAATGTCAACAATATTAATAACTATGTATCGAGTTCCTTCAGTTCGTTAAGAGCTGTGGTAGTAGCTGAGGATGGAATGGTTTGAAAAACGTGTTTTTTTCCTGCTTTCATGGAACTTGCAGTCTAGAGAAAAAGACAGACATTTTATCAATAATGGCCACAGCTGTACATTTACAGTCGTGATAAATGCTGAAATTGAAAAACGCAGGGTGCTATGAAATTGACCTGGTTGAAAAGATGGGGGAAAGCCTCCCTAAGGATGTAATAAATAAGCTGTAATCTGAAATCTGGTGAGGTGATCTTTTTTTGCCATGATCAGTCTAACCTTTATCTTGAAAAGAATAAAGGATCATTGGAAGATTTTAAACAAGATATAGTATAATAGATCTACATTGGCTTCAAATTTTAGAAAGACTTATGTTGAAAATATAAAGAGTTGAAGGAGAGCAAAACTGGTGGCAACATTAATGTTCTTCATAAGATGAAATAAGAGAAACTAATTTTCAGCAGGAATATTAGAAGACACAATAGTGCTTAAATTTTGTGATGCCAAGAACTGAGGCAAGACACAGCTGTGTGTGATTGCCCCTTCAAATATAGCTCTGAGAGTTGTATCCTAAATTTAAAAGTATCATTTCCTTGTAATTTGTGATTACGTAATGGAGTTTTCTATCAACTTACAAATGTTAGTTTAAAGAGATATACGTTGACTTTAAAGAAAACAAGATTTTTCAACCTCATTTTTCTCCTCATGTGACACTTAATGATGAAATACCATGAGATCAGGTGTTAATATCTGTGGGATTCTTAAATAATTCTAGTGAATTCCAAAGCTGAATCATTACTTTATAATGGTTGGGCTGAAATGATCATTCCATGAAATTTTGCCAGTCTGGCAGTATGGTCCATAATGCTTTAAATGTTATTTTGTGAACATGTTTCTCAGAAAGGTCACAAGTAAATGGAAAATCTTGATTGAGCATTTTAAAGGCAGTTCATGGTGACTGACATATTACTAAAAAAGATGAATTTTCAGCAGGCCCAAAATATTTACTTAGAGTAACTTCTAAATGTTCTGTCACATCCACAGTTAAAGCTGGGAAGATGACTTGTTTTTGCCTGAAATACCCTTTCCAATGTTTTTATTCCTCAAAATTCTTTTCACCAATGTATTCATCTTTCTAAACTGATATTCTCAGTGTTGCAAAATAAGCTTCATGTAATTTCATTTTCACCTTTATATTAACTCATGCCCACATACTTTATACATTTCACAATTTTCTGTTCAACTCCTATCATTTCTGCGAGGCCAAGTTCAAATTTTTGATTCTCAAGGAAGATATTCCATTGTCTATCAATTTCTACAGGTTTTATTAGCCATGTATATGTATACTTAGCCACTCAGTCATGTCTGACTGCAACACTTTGGATTGTAGCCCTTCAAGCTCCTCTGTCCATGGAATTTTCCAGGCAAGAATACTGAAATGGGTTGCCATTTCTTTCTCCACCCTGACCCAGGGCTCGAACCCACATTTCCTGCATTGCAGTCAGATTCTTTACCTGCTGAGCCATTAGAGAAGCCCTCCTTTATTAGCTATAGTATCTTTGATCTTTATATTATTATAATAAATTACTTTAGTTTTAATATATGTTATATATATTTAACATCATCATAAGGAGAAGGAAATGGCAACCCACTCCAGTATTCTTGCCTGGAGAATCCCAGGGACAGGGGAACCTGGTGGACTGCTGTCTATGGGGTCTTGCAGAGTCAGACATAACTGAAGTGACTTAGCAGCAGCAGCAGCAACATCATCTTAAAGAATAGATATTTGTTGATTGGTTAAATAATACCAATTAAAGAATTTTTCAAATCCTTTAAGAATATTATATAGAAGAAATTCAATATAAAAAGTAAAGTTATAATGATGATATTACTGAGGAAATTGATTGACTTAGATTAATTTTTCTAATTTGGATGGACTGGCCAAATGTACTGGATGCTTTTGAGTAGAAACATTACTTAAATCAAGAGTTAATTTGGTGCTCAGAGAAACAAAAATAGAGTAAGAATTACAAAACCCAGCCCCAAATCTCTACTGCTATTTGCCACATTTATGTAGTGAATACAGCCTTTGCTAAAATTATTGCTTTGTACCATTATTAGAGGACTTAATGGTATTAGTCAGATATTAATAAAACCTAAGAGGCTGATACACTCAGCCTTCCCCAAATTCACCAAATTAGAGCTTCCATGACTTTCCTTGAAAACTCTAAGACAAAAATGAATATGGAACCCCAGACTTATTGAGGGTTTGAAACATTATTGTAACATGAAGAAAACATCAGCAGAGCTGTGTCAGTCTTACTTTGGCTCATAAAACCCTGCCTGATCAGGTCCCTGCCTTCATTTCCAATATCATCTTGCACAAGTCAGCTTAGGTTCTAGCCTCAGTGAATTTCTTTTCTGTCTTTGAGCATGTAGAACCCATTCATAGCCTGGCTGTTCATTCTGTTTAGAATGTTGTTTGTATTGAACATTGCTTGGCTCAATCCTTCTTGTTATTCATAGTTTAACTGAAATATTATCTTCTCAAAATTGACTTCTGCCCAAGTGAAGCAAGCTTCCCTCAGTCAAACTCAATCTGCATCCTCAGTATTTGTTTTCTCCGTGATATACCATATCATAGTATAATAAATCATGTATATGAGATATACATGTTCATATAGGGTCCAGTAGAATCACTCACACATTCTTCCCCAGGTTGAAGGCTCATCTCCATCTTGAACACCTCTACTTTAGTCCACCCTCCAGGACAGCAGTGGTTTATCAATCTCAGGCCTTCCAGATTTATCTTATGAAGGTCAGATATCATTAATTACATCCTGTTCAAAATGCAGAGTTTCACATTAGGCATCTAGTGGTCTTTTTAAGGTGCTCTCTTTTGGCTGGAGGTGAAGGGTGAAGTCTGGGACTCGTAACACAGCATTCCTCAAAGACATCTTCCCCCATTTTTGTTATCCCCTTGATTCCTTTGTACACCTCGAGTGAAATGTGAGAGAATTTGCTAGTTGTGCCTCTGACACTACTGTGAGTTCTTTTGAAAACTGTTTCACATCTCACCTGATACGATTTCCAGTCTTGTACATATCAAGATTCAACCCCCATGGACTGTAGCCCCCCTACCCCAGTTTCCTCTGCTCATTGGATTCTCCAGGCAAGAATACTGGAGTGAGTTGCTATTCCCTTCTCCAGGGAATCTTCTCAATCCAGAGATTGAACCTGGGTCTCCAGCACTACAGGCAGATTCTTTACCACTGAGCCACCCAGGAACACCAAATCTCTGTTTTAATAATTCAGCACCTTTAAAAATTCTTTTTAACTAGTATGTTTTCCTCCTAAAAAAATAATAAATAACATTTCCCCCTAGATCCCACTTTTGTATTTGGAAGAACTGTGCAACAGGAGAAAAGCTGAGGGGAAAAAAAAAACAAAACAATATGGTCTAGAAGAGACATGGAATGGGAAAGAATGAAAAATAAGCAAACAACGATGACAAAAATAAGCCTGGAGTTTACAAGCTCCAAAGAAAATATATGGTCACTGTTAATTTAAGGGGAGGAGATACGTCAACTCAATAAATTAGGTTCATCAGTTCTCAAACATTTTGACCAAGTTTTAGACTGTTACAATTAATGAGAATCCCCAACAGTTTTTGCTTATATAGAATGTACCCATCAATATTTACTATATTAGAAATTAAAAGAGAAGCTTTAAAATACTAGAATATATGTGTGATGCCTTTAACCATCAAAACAATATCATCACATTTCATGCCATTCCCTTCTCTAGGGGATCTTTCTGATCCAGAGATTGAATCCAAGTCTCCTGTGTCTTCTGTATTGCCTTGGATTCTTTAGCTGCTGAGCCACTGAGGAAGCCTCACAGGTATCCCAAGACTCTAGAACCACTAAGTTAGGTCATTAGAAACTAATATTACTTTATTTTTATGAAGGACTTTCAAAAATACAAATATGAATTATAACTACTCCCAGGCAAACTTTCAATTCAGGCAACTGCTTATGAGTATAAACCTTCCAGAACTCTCAGCTCAGATTAAAAAAAAATCAAACTGATGGAAATAAAAACAGCCTGTCTGGCTTAAAATAATTTGATTTTACATATATCTAATCAATTCATATTTCCCCATTATACTTTATTAAATATATTCATCAGAAGAGAAATAATAGACATAATAATTTTATCTATTTACAATAGAATATAATCTGTACTTACTGGTTGATCTTAAAAATACTAGATTGGCCAAAAAGTTCATTCAAATTTTTCTGTATGTTCTTATGAAAGACGTGAAAGAATTTTTTTACCAACCCTGGATAACACTGATTTTTCTTTTTCTCTTTTTTTGAATAAGGTCCAAAAATTATTCATACTTGCAACATAACATCCATCAACACTGGGAAATGCTGTGCAAAAAGACTTACTTTTCACCTCAGAGATAATAATATAATAGCAGTGTTTCACTAAGAGCACCAAACTTGCATGAGTTCTCTTCACAAAGGAGAGCTTGGCCTACTTTATGAAACACCCCAGAGACTATCCCAAGCATCAGTATGGCTGATTCAGACAATTTATTAAGATATTCTTTAAAAAGTATTCTCTAAGAATTACTCTTTCCTATTTTTGTAGTTAAATGATCACCTCCATACTTTTTCTTATTAAGAATGCTTGCCCTGAGGGAGGGATTTAACAGAAATTCGCACATGCCCAGAGACACAAATGGTGGTTAAAACAAACTCAGTGGATGCCCCATGACCTTGCTATGGTAAGGTTTGGGATGAACATGATCAGCCAAAGCGAGAGCCCGGCCAGCAGGGGGAGAAAGTGAGCTCTTCACTCAGCTTCGCTGCTGCTGCTGCTGCTGCTTAGTCGCTTCAGTCGTGTCCGACTCTGTGCGACCCCATAGACTGCAGCCCACCAGGCTCCGCCGTCCCTGGGATTCTCCAGGCAAGAACACTGGAGTGGGTTTCCATTTCTTTCTCCAATGCATGAAAGTGAAAAGTGAAAGTGAAGTCGCTCAGTCGTGTCCGACTCTTAGCGACCCCATGGACCGCAGCCTACCAGGCTCCTCCATCCATGGGATTTTCCAGGCAAGAGTACTGGAGTGGGGCTGGTGCAAAGTAAATAAATTTCACCAGCAGGCAGTCTAACCCAAAGGCAACCAACAGGAACATAGCTTTCCATTCTTGCCAGGATAATAGGAAAACCTTGCTGCAGAGCTTAAGGAAAAAGAAGACAGAGAGGAGGATCCTGAATGAGAGACTTCATTGAAAATGAAAGTTCCCAACTGACCAGGAATTGAGAAGACTCATTTTTAGGTCAATGGGAGAAATGGAGCCCTGAGAAGTTTATTTCAGGCATAGGG
>NW_011494708.1:860120-863927 GCF_000754665.1 Bison bison bison | reverse complement strand
TCAGGCATAGGGACAAAAAGAAAAGTAAGTCTTTGCACTTTGCATTCATTAAATATTGTGATAGGGACTTCTGTACTTGTTGCATGAGAATATAAAATTCTCATTCAGGAGCTACCCGATGGTGACAAAATAATATTCTGTGTGGAAGAACTTGAATGCAAGGCAATATGGCTTTCATTTGTACCATAACACTTAGAATTTTTAAATACAGTGTGTTCTTTTGTATTTATATATTTTTAATGATTACTTCTTCCTCTACCACCACCCCAAGGAAAAATTAAGGAGTTTTATCTGCTTTGTTTATTACTAAATTCTATAGTACATATTAAAGGGTTAACAAATGTTTGTTGAATGAATGACTGATTTGGCAAATGAATGATTTTATCAGAATGTCCTGGAAAAAATTCTTTAAAATGCAATACTTGCCCCCAGTTGCAGAGTCTCTCTGGAGTGGGCCCTAAGTCTGGATTATTAACAAACTCTGCAAATAATTCTGATGTATTTTAAAGTTCAAGAACCGTGCTGTGACTGAGCTGGTGGCTAGGGGAATCATAAAAAAACAGATGAAGGGGGAGGCATTTTATAGAAATATAGCTGGGAGAAGAGACTCAATGCTTAGTGTGTGCTTGGCATTAAATCTCACCATAAAATGACTCTTTAGCCTTCTTTTGTTTTAATTTCCAGCTTGGTAAATATTTGTGGTTTTTGCATTTATGTAGACCAGAGAAAATGGTGTATTAGGCTACCAACAACTTTACAAGTGGTTTCTTGCATCTTGACAGATTTTATTTTTCCAATAGTGTTTTTGTTTTCCTTTTCTCTCAAATATCATTATATCTTCACTTGGAAGCCTCATGAGTGTCTTGAAATTATCATCTTACATAGGATTTTTCTTTTCCCACCCAACCTCAAAATAATTAATATTGCAGAGAAAATCTAACACTTCATATCAGTCATCGCAATTTACACGTATATTTATGTCTGTGTTTATTTTTTAAATTTCATTTTATTGTGATAAGAACATTTAACATGACCTCTACCGCCTTACATTTCAAGCACACAATATAGTATTGTTGACTATAGAACTAAGTTGTACAGCAGATGTCTGGAATTTATTTGTCTCGCTGGACTGAAATGTTATCCTCATTGATTGTTACTTCCCTATTGCTCCCTCCCCTCAACCCATGGCAACCATCCTTCCATTCTTTGTTTCTGTGAATTTAAATATTTTAGATATCTCACATCAGAGGAATCACGTGGAATTTGCATTTCTGTGATTGACTTTTTCACAGCATAATGTCCTTAATACTCATCCATGTTGTTACATATTACAGAATTTCCTTCTTTTTTAATGCTGAATGGTATATTCCTCTGTGTGTACACAACAAATTTTCTTCATCCGTGCATCTGCCTATGGACATTTAGGTTATTTCCACATCTTGGCTATGGTGAATGGTGCTGCCACGAACAAAGGAATGCTAATATCTCTTTGAGATGTTAATCTCAGTTCTTTTGACTAAATACCCCAAAGCAGGATTGTTAGTTTATATGGAAATCCTATTGTTGATTTTTGAGGGATTTCCATATTTTCCATAGTGACTATACCATTTTTCATTCCTATCAATGGTATGTAAGGGTTCGATTTCTCCTTATTCTTGCCTACACTTATCTTTTGATCAGTTTTTGTCATTTAATCTGTTTTCTACACTGGAAGGTAAGCTTGACGCGAAGCATTCACTGACCTCTGCATTGTTCTTAACTAGAACAGTGTACCATCTACCCCTACACAGTCTTGGTGGCTGAATATGTGTAGTGCCTTATAGCTTTATGGAACATGAATTTTAAAATGCTTTTATGTACAGTCTGGTGGGCTACAGTCCATCAGGTCACAAAGAGTCGGACACAACTCAGCGACTAACACACACACACATCTTCCTTACACCCCTCTGAGGCAAATCATTGTTATTTTCCCCACATTACAGATAAGGAAACTAAGGCTTAGAGAAGATAAGAGACTTACCTTAGGCCACACAGTTTGCAAGCAACAAAGCCATGTTTGAAATCTTGTAGGTCAGTTTCTTCTATATTTTCACTTTGATTTACTTTTTCTATACTCTGTATTTTACCCTTGACACGATCCCCCTCTACATATACAATACATGTACTAGTCCAGTTCAGTTCAGTCACTCAGTCGTATCCGATTCTTCACGACCCCATGAATCACAGCATGCCAGGCCTCCCTGTCCATCACCGACTCCCAGAGTTCACTCAAACTCATGTCCATCGAGTCAGTGATGACATCCAGCCATCTCAGCCACTGTTGTCCCCTTCTCCTCCTGCCCCCAATCCCTCCCAGCAGCGGGGTCTTTTCCAATGAGTCAACTCTTTGCATGAGGTGGCCAAAGTATTGGTGTTTCAGCTTTAGCATCATTCCTTCCAATGAACACCCAGGGCTGATCTTCAGAATGGACTGGTTGGATCTCCTTGCAGTCCAAGGGACTCTCAAGAGTCTTCTCCAACACCACAGTTCAAAAGCATCAGTTCTTCGGCGCTCAGCCTTCTTCACAGTCCAACTCTCACATCCATTCATGACCACAGGAAAAACCATAGCCTTGACTAGACGAACCTTTGTTGGCAAAGTAATGTCTCTGCTTTTCAATATGCTATCTAGGTTGGTCATAACTTTCCTTCCAAGGAGTAAGCGTCTTTTAATTTCATGGCTGCAGTCACCATCTGTAGTGATTTTGGAGCCCAGAAAAATAAAGTCTGACACAGTTTCCACTGTTTCCCCATCTATTTCCCATGACGTGGTGGGACCGGATGCCATGATCTTCGTTTTCTGAATGTTGAGCTTTAAGCCAACATTTTCACTCTCCACTTTCACTTTCATCAAGAGGCTTTTGAGTTCCTCTTCACTTTCTGCCATAAGGGTGGTGTCATCTGCATATCTGAGGTTATTGATACTTCTCTCAGCAATCTTGATTCCAGCTTGTGTGTCTTCCAGTCCCGCGTTTCTCATGATGTACTCTGCATAGAGTTAAATAAACAGGGTGACAATATACAGCCTTGACATACTCCTTTTCCTATTTGGAACCAGTCTGTTGTTCCATGTCCAGTTCTAACTGTTGCTTCCTGACCTGCATACAAATTTCTCAAGAGGCAGATCAGATCAGGTGGTCTGGTATTCCCATCTCTTTCAGAATTTTCCACAGTTTATTGTGATCCACACAGTCAAAGGCTTTGGCATAGTCAATAAAGCAGAAATACATGTTCTTCTGGAACTCTCTTGCTTTTTCCATGATCCAGCGGATCTTGGCAATTTGATCTTTGGTTCCTCTGCCTTTTCTAAAACCAGCTTGAACATCAGGAAGTTCACGGTTCACATATTGCTGAAGCCTGGCATGGAGAATTTTGAGCATTACTTTACTAGCGTGTGAGATGAGTGCAATTGTGCAGTAGTTTGAGCATTCTTTGGCATCGCCTTTCTTTGGGATTGGAATGAAAGAACTGTACAAAAAAGATCTTCATGACCCAGATAATCACAATGCTGTGATCACTGACCTAGAGCCAGACATCCTGGAATGTGAAGTCAAGTGGGCCTTAGAAAACATCACTACAAACAAAGCTAGTGGAGGTGATGGAATTCCAGTTGAGCTATTTCAAATCCTGAAAGATGATGCTGTGAAAGTGTTGCACTCAATATGCCAGCAAATTTGGAAAACTCAGCAGTGGCCACAGGACTGGAAAAGGTCAGTTTTCATTCCAATCCCAAAGAAAGGCAATGCCAAAGAATGCTCAAACTACTGC
>NW_011494708.1:856460-859083 GCF_000754665.1 Bison bison bison | reverse complement strand
TGCAGCCATGAAATTAAAAGACCCTTACTCCTTGGAAGGAAAGTTATGACCAACCTAGATAGCATATTGAAAAGCAGAAACATTACTTTGCCAACAAAGGTTCGTCTAGTCAAGGCTATGGTTTTTCCTGTGATCATGAATGGATGTGAGAGTTGGACTGTGAAGAAGGCTGAGCGCTGAAGAATTGATGCTTTTGAACTGTGGTGTTGGAGAAGACTCTTGAGAGTCCCTTGGACTGCAAGGAGATCCAACTAGTCCATTTTGAAGGAGATCAGCCTTTGATTTCTTTGGAAGGAATGATGCTAAAGCTGGAACTCCAGTACTTTGGCCACCTCATGGGAAGGGTTGACTCATTGGAAAAGACTCTGATGCTGGAAGGGATTAGGGGCCGGGAGGAGAAGGGGACGATAAAGGATGAGATGGCTGGGTGGCATCACAGACTCGATGGACGTGAGTCTGGGTGAACTCAGGAGTTGGTGATGGACAGGGAGGCCTAGCCTGCTGTGATTCATGGGGTCGTGAAGAATCGGACACGACTGAGCGACTGAACTGAACTGAGGATGAGATGGCTGGATTGCATCACAGACTTGATGGACATGAGTTTGAGTGAACTCCGGGAGTTGGTGATGAACAGGGAGGCCTGGCGTGCTGTGATTCATGCGATCACAAAGAGTCGGACACGACTGAGCGACTGAACTGACTGAACTGAGTTAAATTCACCCATTTCAGTTCATTGGAGAAGGAAATGGCAACCCACTCCAGTATTCTTGCCTGGAGAATCCAGGGACGGGGAGCCTGGTAGGCTCCCGTCTATCGGGTCGCACAGAGTCGGACACGACTGAAGCGACTTAGCAGCAGTAGCAGCATTCCAGCTCATTTTAGTTCGCTGATTCCTAAAATGTCAATGTTCACTCTTGCCATCTCCTGTTTGACCACTTCCAATTTGCCTTGATTCATGGACCGAGTATTACAGGTTCCTATACAATATTGCTCTTTATAGCATTGGACTTTACTTCCCTCACCAGTCACATCCACAATTGGGTGTTGTTTTTGCCTTCGCTCTGTCTCTTCTTTCTTTCTAGAGTTAGTTCTCTACTGATCTCCAGTAGCATATTTGGAATCTACCGACCTGAAGAGTTCATCTTTCAGGGTCCTATCTTTTTGCCTTTTCATACTGTTCTCAAGGCAAGAATACTGAAGTGGTTTGCAACTCAGGGCAAGAATACTGAAGTGGTTTGCCATTCCCTTCTCCAGTTTGACCACGTTTTGTCAGAAGTCTCCACCATACCTGTCCATCTTGGGTGGCCCTACACAGCATGGCTCATAGGTTCATTGAGTTAGACAAGGCTGTGGTTCATGCAATCAGATTGGTTATTTTTCTGTGATTGTGGTTTTCATTCTGCATGCCCTCTGATGCAGAAAGATAAGAGGCTTATGGAAGCTTCCTAATGGGAGAGACTGACTGAGGGGGAAACTGGGTCTTGTTCTGATGGACAGGGCCATGCTCAGTAAATCTTTAATCAAATTTTCTGTTGAAGGGCAGGGCTGTGTTCCCTCCCTGTTATTTGACCTGAGGCCAAACTATGGTGTAGGTAATGAAGATAATGGTGACCTCCTTCACAAGGTCCCATGCTCACACTGCTACACTCAGTGCCCCTGCTGACCCACACCTCCCCCAGAGACTACTGGACACTCACAGGCAAGTCTGGGTCAACCTCTTGTGGGGTCACTGCTTCTTTCTTCTGGGTCCTGGTGCACACAGGTTCTGTTTGTGCCCTCCAAGGGTCTGTTTCCCCAGTCCTGTGTAAGTTCTGGCAGCTCTATCGTGGGTTAATGGTGACTTCCTTCAAGAGGGCTTTTATGCAATACCCGGGTCTACTGCACCCAGAGCCCCTGCCCTCTCAGCAGTCCACTGCTGACCCGAACCTCCCCAGGAGACACACAAACACAGTTCTGTCTCAGTCTCTGTGGGGTCTCTAGATACTAGTGCATACAAGGTATGTTTGAGTCCTCTGTGCATCTCTGGTGGGTATGGGGTTTGATTCTAAATGCGATTTCACCCCTCCTACCATCTTGCTGGAGCTTCTTCTTTGCTCTTGGATGTAGAATATCTCCTCAAAGTCACTCCAGCACATGCAGCCGCTGCTCCAGTGCCTACTGTCTTGCTGGGGTTTCTCTGCCCTTGGACGTGGGGTATCTCCTTACAGTTGCTCCAGCACTGCACAGCCACTGTTTAGCGCCAAGGAGCAGATGTAGGTTATCTCTAAAGAGCCTTTTGATGAAAGTGAAAGAGGAGAGTGAAAAAGTTGGCTTAAAACTCAATATTCAGAAAACTAAGATCATGGCATCTGGTCACATGACTTTATGGCAAATAGATGGGAAAACAGTGACAGGCTTTATTTTGGGGGGTTCCAAAATCACTGCAGATGGTGACTGCAACCATGAAATTAAAAGATTCTTGCTCCTTGGAAGAAAAGCTATGACCAACCTAGACAGCATATTAAAAAGCAGAGACATTAGTTTGCCAACAAGGTCGGTCTTGTCAAAGCTATGGTTTTTCTGGTAGTCACGTGTGGATGTGAGAATTGGACTATAAAGAAAGCTGAACGTTAAAGAATTGCTG
>NW_011494708.1:849983-856269 GCF_000754665.1 Bison bison bison | reverse complement strand
GATGTGAAGAACTGACTCATTTGAAAAGACCCTGATGCTGGGAAAGATTGAAGGCAGGAGGAGGAGGGGACAACAGAGGATGAGATGGTTGGATGGCATAAACAACTTAATGGACACGAGTTTGAGTAAACTCTGGGAGTTGGTATGACCAGGGAGGCCTGGTGTGTTGCAGTCCATGGGTCGCAAAGAGTTCGACATAACTGAGCAACTGAACTGAACTGAATACTGTTATTTTAGGAAAATCCTACCTTGAATAACCATTTGAAATTATCTCAATGTGAGAAATCACAAGGGCTTCCCAGGTGGCTCAGTGGTAAAGAATCTGTCTGAGAATGCAGGAGACTAAGAGAGTGGTTTGATCCCTGGGTAGGGAAGATGCCTTTGAGAAGGAAATGGCCACTTGCTCTGGTATTATTGCCTTGGAAATCCCATAGACAGAGAATCCTGAAAAGCTACAGACCATGGCGTCACAGAAGAGTTGGACATGACTTAGTGACTAAACAGCAACAATCAGAAATCCCAAACCAAGTTTTTTTTATAGACATGTAATTTAATTCTTGATATCATACCTTGAAATAGCCAAAATACATCAATTTTTTTCTATTCTCAGGGACCCACAGACCATTTACCTCCAGCTCTCTATATTCTTACAACACTTACTTGCATTATTCTATTTATTTGTACTCCAATTTTACTCTTGAAGTGTACTTGAGTAATATTTAGATAACTCTTATTATTCCAGCCTGAAAGAGAATGTCTGTGATAGCAATAAATGTGGTGTATGACTCTGAGTTTCCATTCAATATAATTTCTAAATATATAAGCATTCTAACTCCCTCTTTCTTCAGGCAGAGTCCCAAGTATCTCATGTGATTTCTTTGGCAGCCATTCAAATTCTGATAAAGCTACTAGTGTTAACCTCATCCCTACCAATTACCCTGAGTCTGCTGCTTTTCTGCTTTGGGATTTGATCTTGTGACATTGCTGCTAGAATGTGACATTGCTATCACTTCCCACATGTTGTCACTCCCTTTGTCAGTACCAGTGGTCCTTTTTGAAGTAAAGGGGTCTCTCTCTATATATCCCCACCCAGTGTTACCAACGAATACTTACAAAAAAAAAAAAAAAACTTAATTCAATGTTTTGGCCTAACTCACCAGGTAGGGGCATCTTTAATATTCTTTCATTAGCCTGGAGAATCCCAGGGATGGGGGAACCTGGAGGGCTGCTGTCTATGGGGTCGCACAGAGTCGGACACGACTGAAGCAACTTAGCAGCAGCAGCAGCAGCAGCAGCAATGATCTATTGATCTTAAGACTCAGAAGTAGGGCTTAATTCTAATTTTCATTGGATAGTGGCACTTAGATTACTTGAAATAAGAATTCTGAGTCAGATATCCACAAAGAATGTGGCAGAACTGAGCTTGCTCTAGTGGACCTAGCTATGAGAATGAGATGTGAGAGTCAGGCAGAAAACAGATATAGGAGAATTGAAGTGGGAAAAGAGGAAACCAGGACATACTACTTTAAATATAATGAGTTTGAGGTAACTGTGATGAAATTGGAAACAATAGTCAGTGGTTTAGGAAAACATAGGTTTAGCAGTCAACAATATAAATTAAGCTGTGGGAATATATGTATGATGAATTTCCATGTATCTGATTAGTTACAAAGAACTGCCATATCTGAACACGTGATTAACTAGATACCCCAACATTTTTCTGCTATAAAACATCTGCTGCTGCTAAGTCACTTCAGTCGTGTCCAACTCTGTACGACCCCATAGACTGCAGCCCACCAGGCTCCGCCGTCCCTGGGATTCTCCAGGCAAGAACACTGGAGTGGGTTGCCATTTCCTTCTCCAAAGCATGAAAGTGAAAAGTGAAAGTGAAGTTGCTCAGTCGTGTCCGACTCCTAGCGACCCCATGGACTGCAGCCTACCAGGCTCCTCCGTCCACGGGATTTGCCAGGCAAGAGTACTGGAGTGGGGTGCCATCACCTTCTCCGATAAAACATCTAGGGGTACTGAATAATAATACAATAATCATCTTCAAAAATACACAGCTGAGTCTGCCATAAAATGAGATATCTCTAGGAGGACAAGGTCATAAAAGAAGCTGAAAATAAGAAAATAAAGGGGGTGATGAAACCATACCTACCCTGACTGCACGTATGAATTTTCTGTCACACAGAGACTTGTATTTCAATGGTGTTGGGCTCACTCAAGTTATGGGTTTAGAATTGAAGACAGAGTCCTTAAGGGGCCATGTGAAAGTATGGACCAGAAGGAAAAAAAAAAAAAAAATCTGCATAAAAGCAGAGAGGAACAAAGGAATGTATATTTGCTGCCCACACTTAGATGAAAACAAAAGTTTCTCCTGAGAATTTATTAAAAGCAAGCCATCCCTCAAGTGGAGCTGGAATTATTTGTACTATCTACTTGATCTGACAAACTTACATGCTAAAAATGATTTCAGGTTAGTAGAACCCAAGTATGTCAAGTGGAAGCAAACATAGATATTCTCAGGAAAAATGTGCTCTAATATAAGGCTTACAGAATTTCTACAGATAAAGCCCAGCCATTGGAACAGGAATTTGCAATTCAAAGTTAATAACATAAAGGAAAACAAAATACCAGAAAAACTGTCAGAAGAATCAACCAACAGTAGAAGTAGATTTTGCAGGAAACTCTGATACTGAAATTCCCTGCTACAAAATTTAAATAAGCATTTTTAAAAATAAACAAAACCTAGCATTGAAACATAACAAAAATTACACTACCAAAAACAGAGTTGAAAACATAGAAATTCTCAAAAATATTATCAATTGAAATTAGAAACCTCAATAAAGGTATTAAATTGAGATTATTCACAGCTGAAGAGAACATATGTAACCTTGAAAGAACTTGAAAAATACCTAAAATCCAGCACAAAGGAGCAGAGGTGTCAAATAGAAAAGATTGTTTTAAAAATATGGAAGATATTGAGGTCATATGTATCTGGATGGAGTTTCAGAAGGAGACAATACAAAGAAAGAGACAGAGACGATATTTAAAGGGTTGTGTGTGCCTGCGTGCTAAGTCACGTTCAACTCTTTTCGACCCTTTGGACTGTATCCCACCAGGCTCCTCTGTTCGTGGGATTCTCCAGGCAAGATTACTGGAGTGTGTTGCCAGGCCCTCCGCCGGGGGATCTTTCCAACTCAGGGGCTGAACCTGCATCTCTTACGTCTCCTGCACTGGCAGGCAGGTTCTTTACCACTAGCCCCACCTGGGAGACCCCCCATCCCAGATACTTTATCTTATTTAGTGAGTCATTCTCTCACTTCCAGATGTTCTTACATTCTGCTTATTTACCTGAAAAACCTTCCCTTTTACCTGAATGTCTTTCATGGATTCTTTGAGTCTCAGTTCAGACGTCCTTTAACCTGAGAAGTTTCCTCAGATAACCCAGATTAATTTTAATCTTTTGAGTTTCCACTTTTTAAAGCATTCAGAATTCTCCCACAGTAGATATGCTTTACTTTTACTTTTGAAGCATTTTTCATGGTATTAATTTCAAGTGTATTCTGACTCTGGAATTGAACCTTAGTTTGTGTCTTAGGGATTGAATTTATTAAGTTCTTGATGGCAATAAACTGAATATAGTTGCCAGTGCATAGTAATGATCAGTGCATGTTCCTAGAATGAGGCTGAACAAATAAATGAATGAACTAAAAGAATAGAGTGAGATCATGTTTCAGGAACATTCTGTTTATTTGAAAGACTGATATTTGATCTTGATCTTTGTCAAAAAATAATCAAATCTTGGCAATTTAAGTTTAAAAACAAGTCATCTCTCATAATTTACTCTAAGTATTAATGGACTTCAGATGCACAAAATGGTGTTAATCACAAACCTTAGTACATTGTAGATTGTGAATAATAATATTAATATATATGTGTTCCTCACTCACTTGTTTGCTCATTTTTTTGTTGGTTTATTCATCTATTCATGCACATATTCATTCATTCAATTATAGAAAAACTGTGAACACAGTATCCAACCTAAGATTTGAAACATTCCCCATGACCTCTGACTGCCTTGTCCACTCTCTGATGTAAGAACTATACTGGGGCTTGTTTTATTATTTTTTGTTTCTTAGACTTATATTCTTATGTACATAGATATGCCTCAATTATATATGTTTATCTTACCCTTTAACCAATAAAGGGTATTATTCAGCATGTTGTCATCTGGGATTTTTTTTTTTTTCTCAGTATCTCATTATTGAAATTCATTCATGTTTTTGCATGTTGCTGAGTTTATTTTAATGTTGTTTAATATTTCATTATATAAATATATTGTAATTTATTTATTTATTCTTTCCCCTATTAGTAAGCATTCAAGCATTTGGTTGTTTCCAGTCTTTTGCTGTCATGCATAGCACTTCTTATGGACATCCTCATAAATGCCTTTTATGGTAAATGTGGAAGTACTTCTCTTGGGTCTATACATAAGAGTGGAACTGCAGGCCACAAGGGAGAATGGCAATCTCTCTTCCAATATGTCTGTGTGAGCAACGTGTTTGAGATAATGTTGATTTATAATCTATCTGACACTTGACATTATCAAACTTTTACTTTTTGCCAATTAAATTGTTGTAAAATTTATTTCCTGATGGTCTTGTTTTATATTTTCCTTTGCTTTCTAATACTATAAAATATTCAAAATCAAAATGATTTTTACAAATTAGCAACCTCTTTACTTTTGAAATGTTCAAAGATTAAGTAAATATTAAGTTCATAGGCTTTTCTCTTCGGGCCAGGTTTAGACTATTTATCACACGTACAACAAACATAATTTAACATCATGTTGGATTCTGAGAATACACTGGGGAAGAAGATAAGTCTGGTTGCTGCTGTCATGGAGAAAGGCAGTAATAGCCATCAATGTGATGAGAGTGGGAAGTTATAAAGTGAAATAGCATGTGCTTAGTTGCTCAATCATGTCCAACTCTGCAACCTCATGGACTGTAGCCCACCAGGCTCCTCTGTCCTTGGGGATTCTCCAGGCACGAATACTGGAGTGGGTTGCCATTTTCTTCTCCAGCGGATCTTCCTGACACAGGGATTGAACCCAGATCTCCCACATTGCAGGCAGATTCTTTACCATTTGAGCTACCCAGGAAGCCCCGTGAGTAATATAAATACCTATTGTGATCAGAAGTTGGGAAGGCTGTAGGGGAATGTTTCCTGCAGGAAGAGATCCCAAGAGCTTAAACCTGAATTATGCATAATTTTACCTAAGAAATGAAGGATCACGAATTTTATAGAAAGGGATCTTCTCAATAGAAGAAACAGCATTTGATAAGATTGTCTTAGATTTCTGTCTGTATGTCTTCTCTCCTAAGGCTTAAACAGAATTCTAGAGTCCAAGGCAGAAATTAGTGCCTCAGCAGCCAGTTTTATGTTCTCCCAAACTTTCTTTTTCCTAGACAGGGCTCTGTCTGCCAAAGGACCAAAGTACATATCAGCTTCTGGTGATGGACCCTACACATCAGTTTATTAGACAGAAACAATTCAAACATAATAGTCATTGAGCATATCTGAGAAACAAATACAAACTTTAGAAAACAGTTTGCAGAGGCAGAATCTGCATAAGATTGAAGCTTACGTGAAAGCAATCTTAACACCTCTAATACACTTTTAATAACATACACACATCAAAATGCATATAAAAGATATAATATATATAAATAATTTCAATATTTCTAGCCACATTTATGCATTCTGTTATTCTGGGAACTAATTCTTTTTTTTTTTTTTTTTTTTGAGTTGTTTTCAACTCCAAATTCTGAGAAATTAAACCATTGTGAACTTATTACCTAAAGGGATTTTTTTGGGGGGAGGGGTTATTCCTAATACAAGAGGGTATCCCAGGTGGCACCAGTGGTAAATGATCTGCCTGCCAAAGCAGGAGATGCAAGAGACACGGGTTCTATCCCTGGGTTAGGAAAATTCCCTGGAGTAGGAAATGGCAACCCATTCCAGTATTCTTGGCTGAAAAATTCCACAGACAGCGGAGCCAGGTAGGCGATAGTCCCCGGGGTTGCAAAGAGTCAGACATGACTGAGTACATGCCTCTAATACCAGAAAAAAAAATTGTCAATGATCAACAATATTTTTGTGAGCCTCAGTTCAGTTCAGTTCAGTCACTCAGTCGTGTCTGACTCTTTGCTACCCCATGAATCACAGCACGCCAGGCCTCCCTGTCCATCACCAACTCCCAGAGTTTACTCAGACTCAC